>NC_140175.1:3274580-3289580 GCF_963971535.1 Notolepis coatsorum | reverse complement strand
GAAAACTTTATTAACAGATTGCAGAATGTGTACAATACAGTACGGCTCAATACAAACAAAACTGCTAAGAGGATGCAGACCAGAAAAATACTTTCGTCTTGTTTACATCAGGGTCCTCCATTTTCCTCCAAGACATTTATGACATAGTAGACATACAAATATACAGTACTGTGTAAAAAATATACATCAGAAGGGGAAGAAACTGTACGTTGGGTGGGGGGGTTTGGACATTTACCGGGGCCAGTTTCTAATTGCAGCCTCTCGTAGGTGCTCTTTGAGAGCGGTTTTGAAGGAGGGTAGGGGTTCACATTATTTTACGGCTGTGGGTAGGGCGTTCCACATTGATGTGGCATAATTGCTAAACGTGTTTAGTCCCTTGTTTGAGCCGAATCTGGGTTTAACATGATTTGTGGAGCTCCCTCTGGAGGCTCTGGTGTTGTGTCGTGGACTTCACTGACCTTTGGGAAGTATTTTGACATGTACATGGGTACCTTAGTGGTGTAGTGTATCTTGTAGACCAGGCCCATTGCAAGTTGCTGTACTCTGTCGTCTACTCTAAGCCATCCTAGGTTGTCAAAGTGGGCAGGGGTGAGGTGGGTTCTAGGAGTCAGGTCAAGCAGTAGTCTGACTAGTTTGTTTTGTGATGTTTGTAATCTTGTTTTTAGGGCCTTTGAGGTGCTTTGGTACCATGAGGTGCAAGCATAGTCGTAGTACCCTTGAATGAGTGCTCCTGCCAGAGTCTTCAGGGTATTCTTGTTTACCAGAGAGGAGATCCGGTACAAAAATCTAGTTCGTTGGTTGACTTTTTTTATTACCTTGGATGCCATTTTGTCACAGGAAAGATTTGCCTCTAGGATGGAAGCCAGGTAGGTAATTTCATCTTTCCTTGTGAAAAGATAGAATATTGTCACTTCAGAATAATAGCATCATCACTGCAGTCCTGCTGTAGCTTTATCACTTCAGAATAATAGTATCATTTTAAAAAATTTAACTTTTTATTTATAGCATTTTCAGCTTTTTCTGGCCACGCACCCAGGACCGATAGAGGGAGAGAGGGAAAACGGGAGGAGAGGTAGGGAAGACATGCGACAGATGGTCGCCGGGACTGGGAAACGAACCCGGGACGACCGCTTTGCGACTCAGCGCGCTATGTGGTGTGCTACTGGAGCGCCCCAGAATAATAGTATCATTACTGAAATTCTAGCTCACCCACCCAACCCCCTCCAATGTACAGTTTCTTCCCCTTCGAATGTATATATTTTTCTTGTAAGATCTCTTTCTCTTTTTCTTTTGATCTACTTTTTCTCCCATTTTCTATTTGTCTCCCATCCCAATTTCGTATCGTCCAATTCTACCCTCGAACGCTGTTAAGCCATGCCTCCCACAAGCCGGCTGCAATGTGGACTAAGCCTTGCATCACGTGTCCCCTCCGGTACTCGAGGAGGCAGCCGTCGCATCTTTTCACCTGCACAGCGCGATCTCTCAGCATCGGGGGTCTGCGTGGGAGGGACACGCCGCCCCCGTCGCTTCCTGATTCTGCTGCGCAGGCGCACCAACCGACCTGTAGGAGTCGCTGTCCACAACGTCCAATTCCCACCCATCAGCTTCCCACCCCCTAATACTGCCAATTGTATTAGTATGAACGACCAGCCAAGCTGATAGCAATGCGGAAAGCTGGGCTCGAACCCAGCGTCTCCTGCATTGGTGGTGAGCGCCTTGCCCACTGCACCACCTAGCTGCCCTAGATCTCTTTCTCTTAAACAGTACTGTATATTGACTTATAACCGCAGTGGTGGTTGCCGTGGAGTGGGCCTATTATGATGGAGATTGAGAGACATAATCCTCTTATAATGAGACATATCCTCTTATAATGTGTACTTGTTCTGTTGTGTTTTTGTATGTGTCCTTTATTTTATTTGATCTTTTGTTGTGTGTTGTGTGTTGTGAATTACATTGCACAAAATGTGGGACCCTGTGGTTTTCCCAATAAAGAATTTCAATATATATATTCTGGTCTGCATCCTCTTAACAATTGTGTGTATTGAGCCGTACTGTATTGTACCCATTCTGCAATCTGTTAATAACGTTTTCAATCAATCAATCAATCAATCAATCAATCAATCAATCAATCAATCAATCAATCAATCAATCAATCAACCAGTTCTAGAGTAGTCCAATAAACAGCATTTATTCTTTTAGTGCTTTATCATAACCATTATTATCATCATACAAAACATCACGTGGATTGTGTAGTTTCGTTTAAAGGCTTGATTTTGTTGTTTTAAGTGTTGTTGTTTTTATAACCTTTATTAACTAAATCTGTCCAATTACATTCCCATTGATTGATTGATTGATTGAATTGATTGAAAACTTTATTAACAGATTGCAGAATGGGTACAATACAGTACGGCTCAATACACACAATTGTTAAGGGGATGCAGACCAGAGAAAGACTTTCGTCTTGTTTACATCAGGGTCCCACATTTTCAATTCATAATGTTTGTTATATAAACACAGTCATAGTGTATAGAGTGAGCTATTACACTTTCTTTTTATTTTATTTACCCAAAAAACTAAAAGATCTAAACAGAAATCAAAGTATTTATATTTTCATAATAAATGTCCAAGGCTTGTTTGGTTTTCATACACTGCAGTGCTTTTAATCTGTGCGCTTCTAAAAAGCGTTATTTTATTTTGAAAAAAGAAAACCCGACTGGATGTGTGGTTGCTGCGGAGGAGCAGGAGGAGGGGGGGGGCGTAGTAGATCAGACGACTAGTCTCGCGGTACAGCCTGTAGTCTCGCGGTACAGCCTGTAGTCTCGCGGTACAGCCTGTTGTCTCGCGGTACAGACTAGTCTCGTGTGTGAGTTGTGTGTGTGGGAGTCGTGTGGGAGTTGTGTGGGAGTCGTGTGTGAGTCGTGAGAGAGTCTCCTGAGGAGGTGATGGAGGCAGCTGCTAAGCTGTCAGCTAACTAGAAACTTAATGATGGTCCCTTTGAAACGAAGAAGACTGACCTCCTCCTCGTTGAGAAGTGACAGAAGTGACAGAAGTGACAGAAGTGACAGCAGTGACAGAAGTGGCTGCGCGCCGCGGGTCCCCAGCAGGTTCCCCGGTGTTGTTGTGTTCCTGCTGGAGAGGAAGATGGGAGCCAGTCGCAGAGTGTTCCTCTCTCAGCTGGGGAGGAGTAAAGGCTTCAGTGTGGAGGAGGTGTTCAGGTAACTTAGACCTCAGCTGGGATTTAATATACTATAACTATAATAATATAACTTAGTCCTCAGCTGGGATTTAAATACTATAACTATAATAATATAACTTATTCCTCAGCTGGGATTTAAATACTATAACTATAATAATATAACTTAGTCCTCAGCTGGGATTTAAATACTATAACTCTGCTACTAAGGAATCTGCCTTGTACTACTACCTACTATACATACTACTACCTACTATACATATATACTACTACCTACTATACATATATACTACTACCTACTATACATATACATACTACTACCTACTATACATATATACTACTACCTACTATACATATATACCACTACCTACTATACATATACATACTACTACCTACTATACATATATACTACTACCTACTATACATATATACTACTACCTACTATACATATATACTACTACCTACTATACATATATACTACTACCTACTATACATATACATACTACTACCTACTATACATATATACTACTACCTACTATACATATATACTACTACCTACTATACATATATACTACTACCTACTATACATATATATACTACTACCTACTATACATATATACTACTACCTACTATACATATATACTACTACCTACTATACATATATACTACTACCTACTATACATATATATACTACTACCTACTATACATACTACTACCTACTATACATATATACTACTACCTACTATACATATATATACTACTACCTACTATACATATATACTACTACCTACTATACATATATATACTACTACCTACTATACATACTACTACCTACTATACATATATACTACTACCTACTATACATATATACTACTACCTACTATACATATATACTACTACCTACTATACATATATACTACTACCTACTATACATATATATACTACTACCTACTATACATACTACTACCTACTATACATATATACTACTACCTACTATACATATATATACTACTACCTACTATACATATATACTACTACCTACTATACATATATATACTACTACCTACTATACATACTACTACCTACTATACATATATACTACTACCTACTATACATATATATACTACTACCTACTATACATATATACTACTACCTACTATACATATATATACTACTACCTACTATACTATACTACTACCTACTATACTATATATACTACTACCTACTATACTATATATACTACTACCTACTATACATATACTACTACCTACTATACTATATATATACTACTACCTACTATACATACTACTACCTACTATACATATATACTACTACCTACTATACATATATATACTACTACCTACTATACATATATACTACTACCTACTATACATATATATACTACTACCTACTATACTATACTACTACCTACTATACTATATATACTACTACCTACTATACATATATATACTACTACCTACTATACTATACTACTACCTACTATACTATATATACTACTACCTATTATACTATATATATACTACTACCTACTATACTATATATATACTACTACCTACTATATATATATATACTACTACCTACTATACTATATATATACTACTACCTACTATATATATATATATATACTACTACCTACTATACTATATATATATATACTACTACCTACTATACTATATATACTACTACCTACTATACATATACTACTACCTACTATACTATATATATACTACTACCTACTATACATATACTACTACCTACTATACTATATATATATATACTACTACCTACTATACTATATATATATACTACTACCTACTATACTATATATATATACTACTACCTACTATACTATATATATACTACTACCTACTATACTATATATATATACTACTACCTACTATACTATATATATATATATATATATACTACTACCTACTATACTATATATATACTACTACCTACTATATATATATACTACTACCTACTATACTATATATATACTACTACCTATTATACTATATATATATATATACTACTACCTATTATACTATATATATACTACTACCTACTATACTATATATATACTACTACCTATTATACTATATATATATATACTACTACCTATTATACTATATATATACTACTACCTACTATACTATATATATACTACTACCTACTATATATATATATACTACTACTTATTATACTATATAAATATTATGCTACTACCTACTGTGCTAATTTGTCTCTTCTACTATTACTGTCTATACTACTACAGTACCTACTATACTAAATAAAAATTATATGTCTATATTACTACCTACTGTGCTAATATTGTCTATACTACTATGCACTCAAGTCTGTAGCCCTCAAGTTCAACACTGTTTGATGAACAATCTCACTGCCCCTCAGCTGCCTGAGTTCTGATGACCTGTCGTACACAACTTGTTTTTTTTTATCCACTTTTTCTCCCATTTTCTATATTTTCTCCCATCCCAATTTCGTATCATCCAATTCAACCCTCCCCCGTCACAGACGCTGTTTCTTGCCTCCCACAAGCCGGCTGCAATGTGGACTAAGTCATACATAGCACAAGTCCCCTCCGGTACTTGAGGTAACAGCAGTCGCATCTTTTCACCTGCGCAGCTCGATCTCTCAGTGGCGAGGAGTAACGCGTGGGAGGCTCACGCTGCCCCCGACACTTCCTGATTCTACTGCGCAGGCGCACCAACCGACCTGTAGGAGTCGCTGTCCACAACGCCCGATCCCCACCCATCAGTTTCCCACCCCCTAATACTGCCAATGTGACCAGCTAAACTGAAAGCAATGTCGTACACAACTTGTAAGTCACTTTGGATAAAAGTGTTCAGCTAAATTACTAAATGTATGTATATGTTTTATTTATTTATTTATTTATTTTACTTGTCTTTCCACAGCCAATCAGTCACACATCTGGTATCTGAGAAGAACTCTGGAGATGAGGTCAGAAAATGGCTGGACTCACAGGAGGATGGAGAAGGCCAGGAGGGAGGAGGTGGCGTCAGAGTCAGACACCTCTTGGACATCAGCTGGTACACAGAGAGCATGCGTGACGGCTGCCCTGTGGACATTCTGGACACACACAGACTGCAGGTGGGTCACGCTTCACTGTGTGTACTCTGTGTACTCTGTGTTTTGTTTAAAGTAACACTCCCAATCATTTTGGGAAATACACTTATTTGCCATCTAGTATCCTCAGAGTCAAGATGAGAAGAATGATATCCGCTTCATCTCTCTGTGTCAGTTTTAGGCTAGCTGCTCCCTACTACTTATAGTTCTTGTGCTAAGCTAGGCTAGCTGCTCCCTACTGCTTCCAGTCCTTGTGCTAAGCCAGGCTAGCTGTTCCCTACTGCTTCCAGTCCTTGTGCTAAGTTAGGCTAGCTGCTCTCTACTGCTTCCGGTCCTTGTGCTAAGCTAGGCTAGCTGCTCCCTACTGCTTCTAGTCCTTGTGCTAAGCTAGGCTAGCTGCTCCCTACTGCTTCCAGTCCTTGTGCTAAGCTAGGCTAGCTGCTCCCTACTGCTTCTAGTCCTTGTGCTAAGCTAGGCTAGCTGTTCCCTACTGCTTCTAGTCCTTGTGCTAAGCTAGGCTAGCTGCTCTCTACGGTTTCCGGTCCTTGTGCTAAGCCAGGCTAGCTGCTCCCTACTGTTTCCAGTCCTTGTGCTAAGCTAGGCTAGCTTCTCATCTGACCCTGGGGGAGATGGCAAATAAGTCCATTACCCAAAATGTTGGAGAGTTCTTTTACATTAGGGATGCAGCACAGTTCTGGTTCATGGTTTTCAGATACCGAGCGAGAACTGTGTGTGTAACATGTCAGAAATGAAGGCATAGTGACCGTGCTTTCTGCCTTGTTGGCACAGGGCCATGTTAGATCTTTGTAATGAAGAGAAATGTATCTTATTAACTAATTGTCTAAGTTTATACTGTTGTTGATTATAAGTAATGGATCGGGTCTGTATTCAGTGTCGCCTAATACTTAAAGCACCTAATACTTAACTCTAGATTTGCTATCTGCAATGAAAAACAGGGTACGGGCACGTCGCTAGTTTAAACCCCCCAAAGAGTTCTCAGCGTTGACATTGGATGTACATGGATCCATTATCTTAAAACTATGCCACCAACAGGACTCAATGAGGACTTTGACATTAGACCTTATTTGTAAATTTAACTTAGAGGGAGACTTTATTTTTTCATTTTTGTTTTTGTTTGTGTTTTCAGTGGCTAGGACCTGGACCGGGTCCAAAGAAAGTACCTTATATATTATGTATATATATATTTATATGTATTATGTATATATATATTTCTCAAAAAAATCTCCTTCTAAAAATGAGGGCGGCTAAGTGGCGCAGTGGGCAAGGCGCTTGCCACTAACGCAGGAGATGCTGGGTTCGAGCCCAGCTCTCAGCGTTGCTTCCGGCTTGGCTGGTCGTTCATACTAACACAATTGGCAGTGTTAGAGGGTGGGAAAGCCGGTGGGTGGGGATCAAACGTTGTGGACAGCGACTCCTACAGGTCGGTTGGTGCGCCTGTACAGCAGAATCAGGAAGTATCGGCGGGCAGCGTGTCCCTCCCACGCGTTACTCCTCGCCGCTGAGAGATCGCGCTGTGCAGGTGAAAAGATGCGACGGCTGCCTCCTCGAGTACCGGAGGGGACATGTGATGCAAGGCTTCGTCCTCACTGCAGCCGACCTGTGGGAGGCATGGCCTAACAGCGCTCGAGACAGGGGAGGGGAGAATTGGATAATACGAAATTGGGATGGGAGAAAAATAGAAAATGGGGAGAAAAAGTAGATAAAAAAATAAATAAAAAATGTCAAATGGAAAAGATAAATTGTTACTAAATCGTGTATAAAATGTATAAATCATGCAGGTCTTGGTACCGCCCCTGATCACCAGGTGGGGCTGATATCTAATCTATTTAATTTCCTGTATAAAAAGATGTCATTTTGTGTTGTATTCATACTTGGAAAAAGACCGGAAGGGTCGGTCGGAAAAAAAACGTTGTATCCACTGCTATTATTTTGTCAAATAAAACACCTTGGAGCATCAAGTGAGTTGCGAGCCCCGCTGTGTTTCATGTACAGACAGCTGACCAGAGATCTTGTCTTGCAGGAGAATCGGGACGAGGCAGAGCGGCTGGCAGTGTTCTCGGTACCGGGCTACGCCTGTCAGAGAAGGACCCTGTCCAGGGCCAGAACCCCCTCCTCACTGTAGGTCCTGCCCACAGCACCCCTCTCCAGGGCCAGAACCCCCTCCTCACTGTAGGTCCTGCCCACAGCACCCTAGGGCTGAGCCCAAACGTTCGAACGTTCGAACCTTCGTTCGTTACGTTGGCATTCGAATTCTAAACTTTTTCTTATTTATAGCATTTTCAGCTTTTTCTGGCCACGCAGGACCGATAGAGGGAGAGAGGGAGAACGGGAGGAGAGGTAGGGAAGACATGTGGCAAATGGTCGCCGGGACTGGGAAATGAACCCGCGACTCAGCGCGCTATGTGGTGTGCTACTGGAGCGCCCTTGGCATTCGAATTCTAAGTCAACATTCGAATTTAATTTTTTTTATAAAATGTTTTTTTTTATTTTTTTTTTATTTTTTTTATTAATTCTGTTTAAACCAAGGGGATTTTTCTTCACAGTTGCAGATAAAGATTAGGCTACACTAATATTATAGTATTAAAAGAAACTGATGAGTTATATTCATTAAAGAAAGTTGATTTAATTGATTTAGTTGGGCTGCGGCTTCTCCCTGGGCTGGGTCTGGGGCTGGAAAGTTGATTTAATAAAAAGAAAAAAGACTAATTTAATCAGATTAATCACTTTATTCAAATTGAGGATTTAGTTTGAGGATATTTAAAAAAAATAATAATAATAAAAAACTAAGGTTCGAACATTCGTTCGAAAAACCCTCTCTCTCCCTCCCTCTCTCTCCCTCTCTCTCCCCCCTCTCCCCCCCCCCCTCTCTCTCCCCCCCCTCTCTCTCCCCCTCCCCCCCTCTCTCTCTCCCTCCCCCCTCTCTCTCTCCCCCTCTCTCCCCCCCTCTCTCTCTCCCCTCCCCCCTCTCTCTCCCCTCCCCCCTCCCTTCCCCCCCCCCCCCCCCCCCCCCCCCCCCCCTCTCTCTCTCTCAGGATGCCCTCTCTCTCCTGGCAGACCACGCTGAGCTCAGTGAGGACGCAGGGCGAGCGCTGGCCTTCAGACGGGCCTCTGCGGTCCTCCAGTGCCTCCCTGAAGCAGTGAGGGCCGTGGGGCAGCTCAGGGGCACGGCCTGTCTGGGGGGGCATTCACTCCGGGTCATCAAGGTCAGCAGAGACCTCCTGCTCTGTCTCCTCATCCATCCAGTCACAGGGGCGTCACGATGCCACCTCACAACGATTCATTTCGATTACGATTATTCAGGCAACGATTCAATGCATCATGAAATCTCTTCATTTGACCACGATTCGATAAATCTTCGATACATTTTCTATCAGTTAATTCCCCCCAAAAATTGTATACACAAATGTGGCTGGGGGAACTGATTCACTCAGCATGAATGGACTATAGGTCAATAAAAACAATACACAAAAAAAAAAACATAAAATATATATATATTTTTTTGGATTAATTTAGATTATAATCGATTCTTCTAACATTTTCAAATCGATGCACATTTACATTGGAACAGCTGCAGGGTCATTACAATTTTACAGGTTTCTTTCGTTTTCTTGTTCGCCCAATAATGTTAACCAAATGAAACCAATGGAAAGAAACACACCAACAAACACGTCACCAACATTCTCCCCCGCCGGACTCGAGTAGGGTAAATCTGCAGTGCCGCAGCCCCATACATTGCCGGACTCACAGGCACAGCTGATCAAATAAAAAAAAATAAACATACTTTTCCTATAGAAAATTATTCTATTTAATAATAATAATTATAATAATGATCATAAATATAATATATAAATATAAATATATATTATAAATAATATAATATATAATAATAAATAATAATATAAATAAAATAAAAAATATATTAAAAAAAAAATATATATATATCATATTAATAATAATAATTATAATTTTTTTCTGTTGTACTGAACTCGTACCGAACCGTGACCCCAATACCGAGGTACGTACAGAACCGTGGCTTCTGTGTACCGTTACACCCCTAGTTTACTGAAAGGTGCTATAGACATTTAATTTATTATTATTATTATTATTATTATTATTATTATTATTATTATTATTATTATTATTATTATTATTATTGTTGTTGTTGTTGTTGTTGTTGTTGTTGTTGTTGTTGTTGTTGTTGTTGTTGTTGTTGTTGTTATTATTATGATGTCAGCAGCTGGTTTGATCTGGTTTCTGCAGGAGATCCTGGAGGACGGCGTGTCCAATGAGGTGGAAGCCACCAAGCAGTCGGAGCAGCATAGAACTATGAAGGTGTGTGAATATCACTCTATATACACTATATATATATATATGGTGAATATGACTATATATATATTTATATACATGGGGACATTAACGTGTGTTGTCGGGCCTTACAAATAAATTGGATTTGATTTATATATATATATATATGCAATATTTGTTATAATAATAATTAACCATTGGAGTCTTGTGGAGTTACTACACATATTTGAATAATATTCATATATAGGGAGGTGTAGTCTGACGTCACTTTGGACCGCCCGCAAGGTCCACCACCCGTATAGTGATTTATCATTGGGAAAAGACTCACTTCTTCAACCATTATCTGAAATGATTAAAAAAAAAAAAAGAAAAAAAAAAAATCTAACCCTGACTAACCGTACTGTCATGCACTTGTCCTAATAAACTAACCTACACTGTAACACGCAACACTTTGATGAACATTGTTACTCAGCTGATAGAGTTATACCCTTCTTGCTGTCTTGTCGTACAGAACTTGTAAGTCGCTTTGGATAAAAGCGTCAGCTAAATGACTAAATGTAAATGTAAAAAAATGGATTATCGGCTATTGTAACAATTCTGCCTCGTGAACATTGGCACGCTTTCCATTTTTGCACAAAATGAGTTCCCTTCTATCACTAACATTATTGTTTTTTTTTATCCACTTTTTTCTCCCATTTTCTATATTTTCTCCCATCCCAATTTCGTATCATGCAATTCAACCCTCCCCTGTCACGAACGCTGTTTCTTGCCTCCCACAAGCCGGCTGCAATGTGGACTAAGTCATACATAGCACGAGTCCCCTCCGGTACTTGAGGTAACAGCAGTCGCATCTTTTCACCTGCGCAGCTCGATCTCTCAGTGGCGAGGAGTAACGCGTGGGAGGCTCACGCTGCCCCCGACACTTCCTGATTCTACTGCGCAGGCGCACCAACCGACCTGTAGGAGTCGCTGTCCACAACGCCCGATCCCCACCCATCAGTTTCCCACCCCCTAATACAGCCAATGTGTATTACTGTGGACGACCAGCTAAACTGAAAGCAATGTGGAGCGCTGGGATCGAACAGGCGATCCCAGCGTCTCCGCATTCGTGGCGAGCACCTTGCCCACTACGCCACGTAGCCACCCTTCACTAACATTATTGTTTAAGCATTTTTGGTTGAATTAAAATTCGACGATTAATTCTTACGATTAATTGCGAATATTTTCATGTTGAGCTATAGATCGTGGATGAATACGCACAGAAAGGTACACCGTGCCAATGTTCATGCTTTATTTGTTTTAAACGAGACGATTTAGAAATGGGCAATGGGGTGAATACGTTGCGTTTTCAAGATGGTGGACCGGCTGGAAACAGCAATGATGTAACCACTACACCTCCCTATAGACCAGGAAGTAACCACTACACCTCCCTATAGACCAGGAAGTAACCACTACACCTCCCTATAGACCAGGAAGTAACCACTACACCTCCCTATAGACCAGGAAGTAACCACTACACCTCCCTATAGACCAGGAAGTAACCACCACACCTCCCTATAGAGAGACTGCTGGGGTGTTGAGTGGGCCTCAAAGACCTCTTTAACTTGTGGACCACTACACCTCCCTATAGACCAGGAAGTAACCACTACACCTCCCTATAGACCAGGAAGTAACCACTACACCTCCCTATAGACCAGGAAGTAACCCCTACACCTCCCTATAGACCAGGAAGTAACCCCTACACCTCCCTATAGACCAGGAAGTAACCACTACACCTCCCTATAGACCAGGAAGTAACCCCTACACCTCCCTATAGACCAGGAAGTAACCACTACACCTCCCTATAGACCAGGAAGTAACCACTACACCTCCCTATAGACCAGGAAGTAACCACTACACCTCCCTATAGACCAGGAAGTAACCACCACACCTCCCTATAGACCAGGAAGTAACCACTACACCTCCCTATAGACCAGGAAGTAACCACTACACCTCCCTATAGACCAGGAAGTAACCACTACACCTCCCTATAGACCAGGAAGTAACCACTACACCTCCCTATAGACCAGGAAGTGACCACTACACCTCCCTATAGACCAGGAAGTAACCACTACACCTCCCTATAGACCAGGAAGTAACCACTACACCTCCCTATAGACCAGGAAGTAACCACTACACCTCCCTATAGACCAGGAACTGCAGGAAGTGACCACTACACCTCCCTATAGACCAGGAAGTAACCCCTACACCTCCCTATAGACCAGGAAGTAACCCCTACACCTCCCTATAGACCAGGAAGTAACCACTACACCTCCCTATAGACCAGGAAGTAACCACTACACCTCCCTATAGACCAGGAAGTAACCACTACACCTCCCTATAGACCAGGAAGTAACCACTACACCTCCCTATAGACCAGGAAGTAACCACTACACCTCCCTATAGACCAGGAAGTAACCACTACACCTCCCTATAGACCAGGAAGTAACCACTACACCTCCCTATAGACCAGGAAGTAACCACTACACCTCCCTATAGACCAGGAAGTAACCACTACACCTCCCTATAGACCAGGAAGTAACCACTACACCTCCCTATAGACCAGGAAGTAACCACTACACCTCCCTATAGACCAGGAAGTAACCACTACACCTCCCTATAGACCAGGAAGTAACCACTACACCTCCCTATAGACCAGGAAGTAACCACTACACCTCCCTATAGACCAGGAAGTAACCCCTACACCTCCCTATAGACCAGGAAGTAACCACTACACCTCCCTATAGACCAGGAAGTAACCACTACACCTCCCTATAGACCAGGAAGTAACCACTACACCTCCCTATAGACCAGGAAGTAACCACTACACCTCCCTATAGACCAGGAAGTAACCACTACACCTCCATATAGACCAGGAAGTAACCACTACACCTCCCTATTGCAGTATTATCTTTGTGAGGTCATGTCCTTGCTCCTGTATTGTTGTAAGAGTGTGTTTCAGGTTTTAACAGGTATCTTTGGGGTTGGAGTGAAAACAGCTGATCGATGGTTCAGAGAGGGGACGCGCACCCTGTCGCAGCTGCAGGCCTCACAGCAGACACTCAACAGAGCACAGCAAGCAGGTGTGTGTGTGTGTGTGTGTGTGTGTGTGTGTGTGTGCCTACAAGTGCAGTGTTTCTCATACGTAAGATTTATTTGCAGCTCACGATAGATTTCCTGAACTAATTCAGTGACGCGTGAACAATATTTCTTGTGCTGCACCTTTAAAATCCTTCCCACTGTGTAATCCTGAACTAGCCACTACACACAGCCACTACACACAGCACTACACACAGCACTACACACAGCACTACACACAGCACTACACACACAGCACTACACACAGCACTACACACACAGCACTACACACAGCCACTACACACAGCACTACACACAGCCACTACACACAGCCACTACACACAGCACTACACACAGCACTACACACACAGCACTACACACAGCCACTACACACAGCCACTACACACAGCACTACACACAGCACTACACACAGCCACTACACACAGCCACTACACACAGCACTACACACAGCGTGGAAGGTGTTTCTCTGTCTGAGCCCGCCCCTTGCTCTCAGGCTCTGTGTGATTGGCCGCCCCCTGCTCTCAGGCTCCGTGTGATTGGCCCGCCCCTTGCTCTCAGGCTCCGTGTGATTGGCCCGCCCCCTGCTCTCAGGCTCTGTGTGATTGGCCCCGCCCCCTGCTCTCAGGCTCTGTGTGATTGGCCCGCCCCCTGCTCTCAGGCTCCGTGTGATTGGCCTGCTCTCCTCTCAGGTCTGCGACACTACGATGACCTCAACCTGCCCGTCACCAGGGCAGAGGCCGACGCCATTGGTCAGATAGTGGAGGAGGCGGTCGCCGCCGTGTTGCCGGGCGCTGAGGTCACTCTGACGGGGGGGTTCAGGAGGTAACTGGAGATTACAGTACATTATACAGTACATTATATTATATTACATTATATTACATTACAGTACATTACAGTACATTACAGTACATTATATTACAGTACATTACATTAGATTACATTACAGTACATTACACTGCATTATATTACATTACAGTACATTACATTACATTACATTACATTACATTACAGTACAGTACATTACATTACAGTACATTACATTACATTATATTAGATTACAGTACATTACATTACAGTACATTACAGTGCATTACATTACATTACATTACAGTGCATTACATTACAGTACATTACATTACAGTACATTACATTACACTACATTACATTACAGTACAGTACAGTACATTACATTACATTACATTGCATTACACTAC
>NC_140175.1:3042209-3274380 GCF_963971535.1 Notolepis coatsorum | reverse complement strand
GCCATTTACCATTTACATACATACCAGGGCATAAAATAGAGATAAAAAACAGGCAATAAGAAGAAGACATAAGATGTGCATGATAAAAATAGACATGCTAAATTCCTGAGAAGGCACTGGGTCCTATGTACACGACTATATACAATATACAATTTTAACTCCGTCATTATGCTATACTTACTATATCTAAACTATACTGTACAAGAACCACATCTGTTCTTTCCTTAAAGTGACTTTTATATTCCTCATTCCTTTAAAGTGACTTTTCCATTTTAGTTTAACCCTTTAATCGCCAAGGACGACTTTAGACGTCATTCCTCGCCATGCGTAATCTGCCAATGACGTCTTACAGCGTCTTTGAGATCAATATTTCAAAAATCTGTCATGACAATCATATTTCACCCACGGAGACTTGAGACTTGCTGTTGATCTCCTCTCAACTCTCCAACGGTTCAAGACCGCCATCTGGTGGCCGATCGGCGAATCGCCAAAACCGGAAGTGACGCGCCGGAAGTGGTGCTCACCCATATTTCGTCCGGCCACTCGCTATCGCTAGCGGGACTCCAGCTCGACACACTGGGCAGCGATCCGCCACCAACAACTCGATAAACAACACGATCTGGACGTATACAGTATTACACAATCTGGACATGGATCGCATATATCAACATCCCATAATAGCGAACTTTCTGCTCCACGCTGATCGCCCAACGCTACGAGGAAGCTGCGGTGAGTTTCAGCGTGTTTGATTATTATTAAACATACACACTGCTCCGATCAACATATCACCCATACTAAATAAATGATTTAACGTCGGCCACAGACTTATAAACCCCCCCAGCAGATGATGAGGCATGACGTTTAGTACAATTGACATTTTTTATCTGACGTCAATCGGTATCAAACTACATTTGATGATCTAATATATGTATTTAGGGCTATAACTCACATTCTGCAGAATGCTGCAGAAAATGATAAAAACTTATTTATACTTTAGACCGTATTTTAGTATGAATATGTGAATGAAAAGGTAGAACGTTGCTACATCCTGAACAATAGATACTTGATGTTGAATGGGCCATAGTAATGTCAATTTAGCAATACAATTTAAAAAGTTATAGCCCTGCAAAGAAGGGGAACTTCTCCATAGACAAATAGAGCTGGCAGAGGACTGTATAAGGATGGATATAAGCGTGGCAGAGAAAGGGTTAAAGTGACATTTAGTTTAAAGCGATTGTGGTATGTGTGTGTGTGTGTGTGTGTGTGTGTGTGTGTGTGTGTGTGTGTGTGTGTGCTCATGTGTACTTGTGTGTGGAGAGTTCAGAGTTCAGTGTTCAGTGTTCTGACGGCCTGCAGGGGGAAGAGGCTGAGCCGGTACCGTTTGAACCCTGGACTCATGTCTTCAGTATATCTTTGCACTGCCTCCCTTATTATAGAGTTATAATTCACTCTACTCAAAATCTAATTTAAATCGACGTGACTGGGGGAAATGTTGCCAGTCAGTTCAGCCAAAACAAATTCCTGGACGTCTGTGGACGACTCCAAGGTCGAACTGAGGGCTGCTGGAGTCGAAGGCCATCTTGGAGATAAGAGTGGCATGTGGCCCCCCCACCCCCACCCCCTCCCTCCCACCCCTCCTCCTATGTGTATGGCCCAGCGCCTCACGTTGGCGACGGCAGCTAACTCGTATGCGTGCTGGAGGGGGGAGCCAAGGCTGTCTCGTCAACCCCCAGCCCCCCCCCCCCCCCCCATACGTACACGTCTGTCTCAAAGAGTCCTGCATGTATCAACAAATGCGCATGTTGGTGAATTTATGACTGTGTGCCATTATTACTATCAATGTAATAATTGTGGAATATTATATTACTATAATGAGCTGTATGTATGTATGAACCAAGCATCCTTTGTGAAGCACTTTGGTTGACAAGTGTCATGTTTAAATGTGCTATATAAATAAATTTGATTGATTGATTGATTGATTGGAGCCTCTGACCGTCACGTCTCCTCGCAGGGCTTCTTGTTGTACCAGAAAACCACTGGGAACTCCTACCTGGAGTCACAGCAGGGTCCCGTCCGCCCCGCCTCCAGCATGGACCACTTCGAGAGGTGCTTCTCCATCTTCAGACTGGCCCGGGACCACCGGCGTGCGGCTCGGACGCCAGGAGACGCCAAAGAACCGGAGACACGGATACCGGCGGAGAACCGTCGTCTAGGAACAACGCACGCACAAAATAATCTCCACGCGCCCCAAGAAACACGTTTACAAACTGAACGCGGTACGGAAAGCCTCACACCACAGAGTAACGGGGAAGCGCACGCCGCACGGGGATCAGACCGACACGAGCCGACAGATCCAGGACCAGCTCCGGACCGGAGGGAGGTGCTGGAGGAGGACCAGACAGATCCAGGACCAGCTCTGGGCCCGAGGGAGGGGCTGGAGGAGGACCAGACAGATCCAGGACCAGCTCCGGGCCAGAGGGAGGGGCTGGAGGAGGACCAGACAGATCCAGGACCAGCTCTGGGCCAGAGGGAGGAGGGGCTGGAGGAGGACCAGACAGATCCAGGACCAGCTCTGGGCCAGAGGGAGGAGGGGCTGGAGGAGGACCAGACAGATCCAGGACCAGCTCTGGGCCAGAGGGAGGAGGGGCTGGAGGAGGACCAGACAGATCCAGGACCAGCTCTGGACCACCAGGGGGAGGGGCTGGAGGAGGACCAGGCGCAGGGCGGCGGGACCAGGACGTGGAGAGCGGTGAGGGTGGACCTGGTGGTCTCTCCCTACAGCCAGGCTGCCTTCGCTCTGCTCGGCTGGACCGGGTCCAAGGTACCGACGTAAAAAAAACCTGCCTTGTTCCCCCCAAGTCTGCATTCATGCTTTAGTATTTAACCCTTTCACTGCCACACGACAGAAGGTTAGCCCTTTACTATCACATAACCGACGGCGATGCTCCATCATTAGCATCATTAGCTCCTACTAAGACCTCCTCTCCTCTCTCCTACTAAGACCTTCTCTCCTCCTACTAAGACCTCCTCTCTCCTACCAAGACCTCCTCTCTCCTCCTAAGACCTCCTCTCTCCTACTAAGACCTCCTCTCTCCTACTAAGACCTCCTCTCTCCTACCAAGACCTCCTCTCTCCTCCTAAGACCTCCTCTCTCCTCCTAAGACCTCCTCTCTCCTACTAAGACCTCCTCTCTCCTACTAAGACCTCCTCTCCTCCTAAGACCTCCTCTCTCCTACTAAGACCTCCTCTCTCCTACCAAGACCTCCTCTCTCCTACTAAGACCTCTCTCCTACCAAGACCTCCTCTCTCCTACTAAGACCTCTCTCCTACCAAGACCTCCTCTCTCCTACTAAGACCTCCTCTCTCCTACTAAGACCTCCTCTCCTCCTAAGACCTCCTCTCTCCTACTAAGACCTCCTCTCTCCTACCAAGACCTCCTCTCTCCTACTAAGACCTCCTCTCTCCTACCAAGACCTCCTCTCTCCTACTAAGACCTCCTCTCCTCTCTCCTACTAAGACCTCCTCTCTCCTACTAAGACCTCCTCTCTCCTACCAAGACCTCCTCTCTCCTACTAAGACCTCCTCTCCTCCTAAGACCTCCTCTCTCCTACTAAGACCTCTCTCCTACCAAGACCTCCTCTCTCCTACTAAGACCTCCTCTCTCCTACCAAGACCTCCTCTCTCCTACTAAGACCTCCTCTCCTCCTAAGACCTCCTCTCTCCTCCTAAGACCTCCTCTCTCCTACTAAGACCTCCTCTCTCCTACCAAGACCTCCTCTCTCCTACTAAGACCTCCTCTCTCCTACCAAGACCTCCTCTCTCCTACTAAGACCTCCTCTCCTCTCTCCTACTAAGACCTCCTCTCTCCTACTAAGACCTCCTCTCTCCTACCAAGACCTCCTCTCTCCTACTAAGACCTCTCTCCTCCTAAGACCTCCTCTCTCCTACTAAGACCTCTCTCCTACCAAGACCTCCTCTCTCCTACTAAGACCTCTCTCCTACCAAGACCTCCTCTCTCCTACCAAGACCTCCTCTCTCCTACTAAGACCTCCTCTCTCCTACTAAGACCTCCTCTCTCCTACCAAGACCTCCTCTCTCCTACCAAGACCTCCTCTCTCCTACCAAGACCTCCTCTCTCCTACCAAGACCTCCTCTCTCCTACTAAGACCTCCTCTCTCCTACCAAGACCTCCTCTCTCCTACTAAGACCTCCTCTCTCCTACTAAGACCTCCTCTCTCCTACCAAGACCTCCTCTCTCCTACCAAGACCTCCTCTCTCCTACCAAGACCTCCTCTCTCCTACCAAGACCTCTCTCCTACCAAGACCTCCTCTCTCCTACTAAGACCTCCTCTCTCCTACTAAGACCTCCTCTCTCCTACTAAGACCTCCTCTCTCCTACCAAGACCTCCTCTCTCCTACTAAGACCTCCTCTCTCCTACTAAGACCTCCTCTCTCCTACCAAGACCTCCTCTCTCCTACCAAGACCTCCTCTCTCCTACCAAGACCTCTCTCCTACCAAGACCTCCTCTCTCCTACTAAGACCTCCTCTCTCCTACTAAGACCTCCTCTCTCCTACCAAGACCTCCTCTCTCCTACTAAGACCTCCTCTCTCCTACTAAGACCTCCTCTCTCCTACCAAGACCTCCTCTCTCCTCCTAAGACCTCCTCTCTCCTACTAAGACCTCCTCTCTCCTACTAAGACCTCCTCTCCTCCTAAGACCTCCTCTCTCCTACTAAGACCTCCTCTCTCCTACCAAGACCTCCTCTCTCCTACTAAGACCTCTCTCCTACCAAGACCTCCTCTCTCCTACTAAGACCTCTCTCCTACCAAGACCTCCTCTCTCCTACTAAGACCTCCTCTCTCCTACTAAGACCTCCTCTCCTCCTAAGACCTCCTCTCTCCTACTAAGACCTCCTCTCTCCTACCAAGACCTCCTCTCTCCTACTAAGACCTCCTCTCTCCTACCAAGACCTCCTCTCTCCTACTAAGACCTCCTCTCCTCTCTCCTACTAAGACCTCCTCTCTCCTACTAAGACCTCCTCTCTCCTACCAAGACCTCCTCTCTCCTACTAAGACCTCCTCTCCTCCTAAGACCTCCTCTCTCCTACTAAGACCTCTCTCCTACCAAGACCTCCTCTCTCCTACTAAGACCTCCTCTCTCCTACCAAGACCTCCTCTCTCCTACTAAGACCTCCTCTCCTCCTAAGACCTCCTCTCTCCTCCTAAGACCTCCTCTCTCCTACTAAGACCTCCTCTCTCCTACCAAGACCTCCTCTCTCCTACTAAGACCTCCTCTCTCCTACCAAGACCTCCTCTCTCCTACTAAGACCTCCTCTCCTCTCTCCTACTAAGACCTCCTCTCTCCTACTAAGACCTCCTCTCTCCTACCAAGACCTCCTCTCTCCTACTAAGACCTCTCTCCTCCTAAGACCTCCTCTCTCCTACTAAGACCTCTCTCCTACCAAGACCTCCTCTCTCCTACTAAGACCTCTCTCCTACCAAGACCTCCTCTCTCCTACCAAGACCTCCTCTCTCCTACTAAGACCTCCTCTCTCCTACTAAGACCTCCTCTCTCCTACCAAGACCTCCTCTCTCCTACCAAGACCTCCTCTCTCCTACCAAGACCTCCTCTCTCCTACCAAGACCTCCTCTCTCCTACTAAGACCTCCTCTCTCCTACCAAGACCTCCTCTCTCCTACTAAGACCTCCTCTCTCCTACTAAGACCTCCTCTCTCCTACCAAGACCTCCTCTCTCCTACCAAGACCTCCTCTCTCCTACCAAGACCTCCTCTCTCCTACCAAGACCTCTCTCCTACCAAGACCTTCTCTCTCCTACTAAGACCTCCTCTCTCCTACTAAGACCTCCTCTCTCCTACTAAGACCTCCTCTCTCCTACCAAGACCTCCTCTCTCCTACTAAGACCTCCTCTCTCCTACTAAGACCTCCTCTCTCCTACCAAGACCTCCTCTCTCCTACCAAGACCTCCTCTCTCCTACCAAGACCTCTCTCCTACCAAGACCTCCTCTCTCCTACTAAGACCTCCTCTCTCCTACTAAGACCTCCTCTCTCCTACCAAGACCTCCTCTCTCCTACTAAGACCTCCTCTCTCCTACTAAGACCTCCTCTCTCCTACCAAGACCTCCTCTCTCCTACTAAGACCTCCTCTCTCCTACCAAGACCTCCTCTCTCCTACTAAGACCTCCTCTCTCCTACTAAGACCTCCTCTCTCCTACCAAAACCTCTTGGTCACAGCCTGCCTTCTCTCGACCCCCAAGCCCAACCACTGCAGTGTTGTGGACACAGCCTCCTCCGGGTGTAAAGCAGCTGTCAAACTGATTCACAAGGGATGGTGTTGACTGGTGCCTCTGTCTCCCTTCCTCTCTCCAGTTGTTTGAGAGAGATCTACGTCGCTGGGCAGGCCACGAGAAGAGCATGTCTCTGAGCAGCCACGCCCTGTACCACACCAAGCAGGTACACACTTTAAACAGACAAACACACCGTTTATATTATTCAAACATTAGATTAGATTAAAATGTATTGTCATCGGAACTTACCGGATATGACGAGTAACTAGGAGGTCGCACATTTTAAGCTCTGCTGCTGCTAGCATGTAATTTAATCCTACAAAACTAATCAGAATCGTATTCAATATATATATATAATAGCGGCTGGGTGGCGCAGCGGACATTGCACTCGTCACCAACGCAAGAGACACGGGTTCAAATCCGTCTGTCGGCGTTGCCTCCGGCTTGGGCCGGCCGTCATACTAACTCAATTGGCAGAGTCAGCGGGTGGGAAGTCGATGGGTGGTAATCTGGACGTTGTGGACAGCGACTCCTACAGGTCGGTTGGGGGACGCCTGCACAGCAGAGACAGGAAGCAGCGGGGGTAGTGTGAGCCTCCCACACGTTACTCCTCGCCAACGAGAGTCCGCGCTGGCAGGTGAAAAGATGTGACAGGCTGCCTCCTCGTGTATCGGAGGGGGACACGTGATGCAAGGCTTCTATCCTCCCTACGACCGACCTGTGGGGGGCATATGGCGAGCGACGTTCAAGACAGGGGAGGGGAGAATTGGAAACAGCGAAATTAGGATGGGAGAAAAATTTAAAATAAGGAGAAAAAGTGGATAAAAAAAAAATATATATATAATATAATAAATAATATGTGCATATTACAAGCAAAACGTGTAATAGCTCTTAATTCTGTTGATGGACCAAGAATTGGTATGTGGATTAAAGAAATGGCTTCAAACGTGTCAATGGAAAAGATAATGTATATTGTTAGACGTAAACGAAACATTTTTGATAATGCCTGGGGACCGTTTGTGTACTTCTTAACCCTTTCACTGCCACACGACAGAAGGTTAACCCCGCGGAGCTAATGATGCTAATGATGGAGCATCGCTGTCGGTTGTGTGATAGTAAAGGGCTAACCTTCTGTATTGTCACAGTGAAAGGGTTAACCGGCTGTCGTGTGGCAGTGAAAGGGTTAACCGGCTGTCGTGTGGCAGTGAAAGGGTTAAAACATAATGCAAATGTTGGGAAGTTGCTTCAGCAAGAACAAGATTAGGGGCAGCAGGACACCTCTTATCTTATCTGATTGTGTAGAAACAACAAGAAACACCCTTTATTCAGTGTGTAAAACATTAACATTTTATTATTATTTATTTTATTTAAATTTAAATGTGTATCCTTTATAAACCTGTTTTGAGGTGAATTATTATGTTGTTTGGGGCGGGGTTATGGGAACAGGGTGAAAATGTTTGCTGAGTATTGCTCTGTTGATATACTTGTGATTTTGCAAACCAAAACCCAATAAATACATTGTTAAAAAAAGAAATGTATTGTCATCATGCAGCACAAGTAAGAAAAGATAAGATATTCCTTTATTGATCCCCTTGGGGAAAGTACTGTACAATGAAAAGATGTCTGGCATCCAACCAGAGTGCAAATGTAACAGTAATAGTAATATACAATGTACAGGTGCAGTATACAATATATAAATGAGTACTACTGAGTAATAGTGCTAATCAGATGTATGTACAGATTTGTAGTATTATTAATATGTACAGTGATACAGGTATAAAGACACTATGGTAGTAAGTCATACTGGCCAGCAGTGTAACTAGTAAGTAGGTAAGAGATATGTACAGATATAGTATCTACAGATATGTAAAAAGGATTATATGCTGGTATGTACAAACAGATGTGGATATATATATATATATATATATATATATATATATATATATATATATATATATATATATATACAGTAAGAATATATATATACGGCATATACAGCATTATTGTACATGCTATCATACAGAGTTGTATGGGCTATATTCAGGTGTATAAGTAGGCATATAGAAGGATTATATACAGGTTATATATATTCAGACAGATATGGGTAAATGGTAAATATATATACAGCACTATTGCACATGCTATCATACAGAGCTATATGGGTAGACTATAGTATAAGGTAGACAGTTGTTATTATTATTATGAGTACAGTGTAGGGCCGTTGTAGAAAGCAGTAGGTGGGTCTAGTAGGAGGAGTCTAACCTCCACCTGTATAACCTGCTGCTGCCAGGTAGTCTGGTGGCCTATTCGCCGTCTAACTGGTGTTGTTATCTTCTCCTTCCTCTCTCTCTCTCTCTCTCTCTCTATCACTCCATCACTCTCTGGATCTCGCACGCCCACAGGGAAGGTATCTGAGAGCGAGTTCAGAGGAGGAGATCTTCACTCACCTCGGCCTGGAGTACGTCGCGCCCGGGGACAGGAACGCGTGAGCCCGCCCCCTGCTCTCAGGCTCCCTGTGTGATTGGCCCGCCCCCTGCTCTCAGGCTCCCTGTGTGATTGGTCCGCCCGCCCCCTGCTCTCAGGCTCTGTGTGATTGGCTGCCACCGCTCATCCTGGGGACAGGAGGAGGGGTCTTGAGAAAGAGCAGGTCTGGCCCCGGGCCCCGACGACCACAAAGCAGTCACTTGATGGCTAATTTACACTGCGGTTTTTACACAACATTCAAGATTTTAATCACAGACGTCGCCGCTCCTCCTCTCGCCAGAGTCCTGGAGATCAAACGGTGTGGATTTGACTTAATGCTTTATAAACAAGGAAATGTTAAAACTCTAAAGGCGCCCAAAGTATCACATCTAAGAGTACGTGTACTGGTGTGTTACAGCTGTACTGTACATCTGAATACACAACTTCTTCTATGTGGTGCCTGTATGAAAATATTGTTATTTTACTGAAAGGCCTGTTTTTTGCACTTTTTTTCCAATAAATGTTATTTTAGTTAAACCTTTTTTACCTTTGAAGTAATTTCTGAGCATGATAATAGTAACGGATCCATAACCGTATTTTTAACGGATACGGTAACGGATAATAGATTCAGATTCAGAGTTTTATTTGCCACATGGAAACAATACAATCGTAGAGTTTTTCATACAAAATCATAAATACCATACCATGGACAAAAGGAGCAGGAAGAAGAATAAATCTTATAGTTACCTGCCCCTTATTCCTAAACTAAACAAGTATTACTTGATGGTCGGCGTACAACCTAATTTACACAAAATAATAATTTATACCATATACAAAGAAACAAACAATCCACAGTTTAAACAAGAAAAGATTAAATAATAATAATAATAATAATAATAATAATAATAATAATAATAATAATAATAATAATAATAATAATAATAATAAAAGAAAATATCTCACTATTCAGATCACATTTGACTTTCATACTGACTAAATATTTATTTTTTTTATAATTTTTTTTGAATTGACAAACACTATTACATCCCTTAAGCTCGCTATGGAGAGAATTCCACAACTTTACACCAATAACTGAAGGACACAGTAACAGATCTATAACCATATGTGTATAATATGTGTGGTTTGTTCCACATATGCAAGACTATATTGTCCCAAATACACACCTGTTTAGGAAACCCACAACCTATTGTTGTGGAATATTTGTAATGAGCCAAACAGTGAAACTGGAGAAATTCCGATGAGTCAAATTGTATAAAAATAGAACATAGTTTATTACCTGTTTCCATGGCCATAGAAAGAATAGTTATGATCAGTTTATCATCGGAGACACACAAGCGTCTGACCAGGAAGTGACCAAGAGCTCTGGTCAGACTTATAATAAATACATCGTTTGACATGACGTACATAATATGACAAATTAATAACGGATGTGACAAGAAAGGTAAACAAAAAATGCCCTAGTGAGAAAATTAAAACAAAAGATGGGTCTAGGGCTTTGTTATGTTTCACATTAGAACCTCGGACGTCTCGTATCTCCTGGCCCTTTTGGCTGTTGTTTTAACCCTTTCACTGCCACACGACAGCCGGTTAACCCTTTCACTGTGACAATACAGAAGGTTAGCCCTTTACTATCACACAACCGACGGCGATGCTCCATCATTAGCATCATTAGCTCCGCGGATGTGTGCTAGTAAAGGGTTAACCTTCTGTCGTGTGGCAGTGAAAGGGTTAAGAAACACTGTCAAGACTGTCGCCCTAGTGTCTTGAGCTGTTATACTAGTTGACCATTGTTAACTAGTCAATGCTGTACAGAGAATATGTATTTAACACAGATAATAATAATAATAATAATAATAATAATAATAATAATAATAATAATAATACATTTATTTTATATAGCGCCTTACATTAGGCATCTCAAAGCGCTTTACATACATTACATTATAGCACACGGACAAACACAGTACAGGGACTTTCACATTGACGACACGGTGGGGATAATACAGAGAGAGGGAGACAGCTTAGAGACTATACAGAGAGAACATTTTTAAATAAATAATAATACTAAAGTATAGGTGTGTACAGATGTGAAAATGTGAGTGATGCAGGGGTTGGGGGGTCAGGAGTGAGGGTATGCAGGTGGGTTTTGAGGTGGGACTTAAATGTTTCTACAGATGGGGCTTCTTTGATGTGCGATGTGAGTTGATTCCAGAGTTGGGGAGCAGCGGAGGAGAATGATTTGTTTTCTGTTTTCTTAAGGCGGTAGTGTAGTGTGGTGCGCTCAGAAGGGCTAAGTTGGAGTGAGCGGAGTGAGCGGGAGGGAGTGTAGTGTCGAAGGAGGTTGTAGATGTAATCAGGTGCTAGGGAGTGGAGGTGGAGGGCTTTGTAAGTGAGGAGACAGATCTTAAAGTCAATCCTATACTTGACAGGGAGCCAGTGAAGTGAGGAGAGGACAGGTGTGATGTGGGAGAATTTGGGGCAGCGGGTGATGATGCAGGCCGAGGTGTTCTGGACTAGTTGAAGGTTATGGAGGGATTTTGATGTTGAGCCAATGGAGTAATGAATTACAGTAATCTAGACGTCGCATACTCTGTACTTCTTACTTAGTATTTACTTCCCAAATAAGGACGCAACATGGATACTTGTGTCTCTTTGGAACCTTGGCATTTTGCACATCTCATTTGTAGTCATCAATCTGAGGGCAGTTTCAGCAATAACCGACGAATAGCTGAAAAACTAACTGCCTTTTTTAGTTAGTGGGAAGATTGAGGTTATAGTAAAAAAATAAAAAGGTAATTTTTACTATGAAGATACTAAACCTTTCTGCGCAAAGACTTGCAGAAATCTACAACCCACAAACACAACCAGACTTCATCTTATTATTTCTCTTCCTGTAAGGTTTTACATCTATGTGTACGAGGATTCAGGTGCCGTGGCTCTGAACCAGTCTAAACCTGTCTAAACCAGTCTGAACCAGTCTGGGGAAGTCGGATCAAGTGTTCCTTTAGTAATCCTCTTTGGAAGTTAAAATATCATAGCAGCATGGAGAGGGGAGGGGGGGCAGGTAGGATATGTAGTAATAATAATGGAACATAGAACAAAGTGCAAAGTAATAATGACAATAGTGATAACGGTAGTAGTAGTGAACAGTAGTGTGGAGTGGCAGGATTCAATCAGACAGCAGTAATAGTGATGATGGTGTACATGGTCCAAACCATAGTAACACACTGTACCAGAGTCCAAGTTTATTATTAAGAGTCAGATAGTCCTAACAGTGTTTATTATTAACAGATAGTCCTAACAGTGTTTATTATTAAGAGTCAGATAGTCCTAACAGTGTTTATCATTAACAGATAGTCCTAACAGTGTTTATTATTAAGAGTCAGACGGTCCTAACAGTGTTTATTATTAAGAGTCAGATAGTCCTGGCGGCTAGGTGGCGCAGTGGGCAAGGCACTCGCCACCAACGCAGGATATACTGGGTTCGAGCCCAGCTCTCTGCGTTGCTACCAGCTTGGCTGGTCGTTCATACTAATACAATTGGCAGTATTAGGGGGTGGGAAGCTGGTGGGTGGGGATCGGACGTTGTGGACAGCGACTCCTACAGGTCGGTTGGTGCGCCTGCGCAGTAGAATCAGGAAGCGACGGGGGCGGCGTGTCCCTCCCACGCAGACCCTCGCCGCTGAGAGATCGTGCTGTGCAGGTGAAAAGATGCGACGGCTGCCTCCTCGAGTACCGGAGGGGACTCGTGTTATGTATGACTTAGTCCACATTGCAGCCGGCTTGTGGGAGGCATGGCCTAATAACGTTCGAGACAGGGGAGGATAGAATTGGATGATACGAAATTGGGGAAGGGAGAAAAATAAAAAAATTGGGAGAGAAAGTAGATAAAAAAAAATAGTCATATAGTCCTAACAGTGTTTATTATTAAGAGTCTAACTAACTACAGAGCTAGCCTTCCTCACCAGCTTGTTCAGTTTGGCGGCACGGTGGTGTAGTGGTTAACACTGTCGCCTCACAGCAAGAAGGTCCAGGGTTCGAATCCCGCTTGGGGACCAGGTTTCCATGATGCCAGGTACTCAGGTGGGGTATCTCCCAGGCCTTTCTGTGTGGAGTTTGCATGTCCCCCCCCCCCCCCCCCCCCCGTGCTCGCAAGGGTTTCCCCCCCGATAAGATAAACCCAATGGAAAAACATGCACAACAGATCGCTAACGCTGTGGCGTCCTTGACGAAGACGGACAGGAGCACTTGGATTGGTCCCCGGGGCGCGGCTCACGTTGACGCCCTATCTGCTCCTGGCTGCCCATGGGGGGGAAGGACAACGGGATGGGAAAAGTGCAGAGAGACATTTTGTTCCTGTGGGTCGCCCATCTCGCGTGTGTGTGTTAAACTGCATGACAAATGTGTGTTAAACTGCATGACAAATAAAGACTTCTAGTCTAACAATTATTATTATTATTATTATTATGACTCACTACAGAGCTAGTCTTCCTCACCAGCTTGTTCAGTTTCACTACAGAGCTAGTCTTCCTCACCAGCTTGTTCAGTTTCACTACAGAGCTAGCCTTCCTCAGCAGCTTGTTCAGTTTGACTACAGAGCTAGTCTTCCTCAGCAGCTTGTTCAGTTTGACTACAGAGCTAGTCTTCCTCACCAGCTTGTTCAGTTTCACTACAGAGCTAGTCTTCCTCACCAGCTTGTTCAGTTTGACTACAGAGCTAGTCTTCCTCACCAGCTTGTTCAGTTTGACTACAGAGCTAGTCTTCCTCACCAGCTTGTTCAGTTTCACTACAGAGCTAGTCTTCCTCACCAGCGTGTTCAGTTTGACTACAGAGCTAGTCTTCCTCACCAGCTTGTTCAGTTTGACTACAGAGCTAGTCTTCCTCACCAGCTGGTTCAGTTTGACTACAGAGCTAGTCTTCCTCACCAGCTTGTTCAGTTTGACTACAGAGCTAGTCTTCCTCACCAGCTTGTTCAGTTTGACTACAGAGCTAGCCTTCCTAACTTACAGGGTTGTTTCTCCTTAATACCCCACCCCTCCAGTTCAATAGGACTTTAATAAATAAAGCCCACTGTATGTCTAATTCCTTCAAAGTTACCAATCCCTGAAAAATAAATCCTATGAATGAATGAATAATAAACCTTATTCAATTAATCACTGATCCTCGTTCAGTTTTTTTTCCTTTGAGCTTTTAGTTTTAATTGTTACAAACAGGGTCATTACTTTATTTACTCGCAGACAGGAGTTCAGACACTTCCCGCCTGTGTGACTCACTGTGTGTGCGTGACTGTGTGTGTGTGACTCTGTGTGACTCTGTGTGCATGACTGTGTGTGTGTGAGAGTGACTGTGTGTGTGTGTGAGAGTGACTTTGTGTGTGTGTCTGTGTGTGTGAGAGTGACTGTGTGTGTGTGTCTGTGTGTGTGTGAGAGTGACTGAGTGTGTGGCTCCAAGGCGGTTCCAGCACCTTTTCCTAACAGCCTCATTAACCTCTAAATGCTGGTTTAACTTCAAAGGCAGCGTCACCGTTCACACCTCTGTCTCCTCTCCTACGTCTCTCTCCGTCTCTCTCTCTCTCCCTCCCTCCCTCCCTCTCTCAGCCACACCTTGTTGTCACATATGGCTCGTCTTGTGTCTGAAAGGCACAGTAATTATGTGTGGTTCAGGGGCGTTGTGGACTAAACACACTGGCGTAGCGTAGCAAGTCTTTACCACGTTCTATATGATCCATCATCTTCCACTGGGATCATATTATCGTGATATTGCGGGAAGGATCTTGACGTGAACTCACATTTCGTCTGGTATCTGGCATTACATCTTCTGAACAGTAGAATGTGATGGACATCGGTTCGATTGATTTAAAATGTGATTTTAAGCAGATATACATACACGCAGACATCCCTTTTTATTATATTATTTTCTTAATCCGTGTGATCTTCATGCTAATAGCTCCACGTCCGCGGCCTGTGGGCGTCTGAGAGGCGGGGTGTCCGCTAAGTGTTTTCTGATCCTCGTCGACACGTCAGTGTTTCTGCCACGGTGTGTGAAACAAAAGTTTCTGGATGGGAGGAGAACAGAGAGACGACCTTCTGTTCTGGAGAGACTCTGAGACTGTTATGAGACTGTGATGAGACCGTTATGAGACTGTGATGAGACTGTTATGAGACTGTGAGACTGTTATGAGACTGTGAGACCGTTATGAGACTGAGACTGTGATGAGACCGTTATGAGACTGTGATGAGACTGTGATACCGTTATGAGACTGTGATGAGACTGTTATGAGACTGTGATGAGACTGTGAGACTGTGAGACCGTTATGAGACTGTGATGGGACCGTTATGAGACCGTTATGAAACTGAGACTGTTATGAGACTGTGATGGGACCGTTATGAGACTGTGATGAGACTGTGAGACTGTGAGACCGTTATGAGACTGTGATGGGACCGTTATGAGACTGTGAGACTGTTATGAGACTGTGATGGGACCGTTATGAGACTGTGAGACTGTGAGACTGTTATGAGACTGTGATGGGACCGTTATGAGACTGTGAGACTGTGAGACCGTTATGAGACCGTTATGAGACTGTGATGGGACCGTTATGAGACTGTGAGACTGTGATGAGACCGTTATGAGACTGTGAGACTGTGAGACCGTTATGAGACCGTTATGAGACTGTGATGGGACCGTTATGAGACTGTGAGACTGTTATGAGACTGTGATGGGACCGTTATGAGACTGTGAGACTGTGAGACTGTGATGGGACCGTTATGAGACTGTGAGACTGTGAGACTGTTATGAGACTGTGATGGGACCGTTATGAGACTGTGAGACTGTTATGAGACTGTGATGAGACCGTTATGAGACTGTGAGACTGTGAGACCGTTATGAGACCGTTATGAGACTGTGATGGGACCGTTATGAGACTGTGAGACTGTTATGAGACTGTGATGGGACCGTTATGAGACTGTGAGACTGTTGAGACTGTGAGACCGTTATGAGACTGTGAGACTGTTATGAGACTGTGATACTGTTGAGACTGTGAGACTGTTATGAGACTGTGAGACTGTTATGAGACTGTGATGAGACCGTTATGAGACTGTTATGAGACTGTGATGAGACTGTGAGACCATTATGAGACTGTGATGAGACTATGAGACCGTTATGAGACTGTGAGACCGTTATGAGACTGTGAGACTGTTGACTGTTGAGACTGTGAATGAATGAATGAAAACTTTATTTAACAGATTGCAGAATGGGTACAATACAGTACGGCTCAATACACACAATTGTTAAGGGGATGCAGACCAGAGAAAGACGTTTGTCTTGTTTACATCAGGGTCCCCCATTTTCAATTCATAATGACATTTATGACATACACAACATACATGACATTTATGGCATAGGGACATACATGACATACAGGTATTTAGTACTGTTACATTTGTGACATATACGATATGCAAATATACAGTACTGTTACCCATAGATCCTGACAGAGTATATACATATGATGGGGAGGGGACGCCTGAATGCCTTCTACAACAGAACTGCGTTTCCGCATCTCTGATTGGCCAGGTCATTTCTGGTCATGTGACATGTACGCCCAATCGTGGGACCGCAAGTTTCTACACTGGTTAAGCTTAGGCGCTCGTTCGAAGTTGGTTAAGGTTAGAGTTTGTCTTAGAGCATGGCGATAGAACGCCAGGTAGTTTGCAGGCTGTTAGACCCGGAAATAGGCGCAGAACTTGCTGTCCCACGATTGGCGCACATGTCACATGACCTGGCCAATCAGAGCACAAAACTCGAACACGGAAACGCAGTTCCGTCATAGAAGGCGTACACGCGGAGGGGACTGTACATTAGGAGGGGGTGGGTGGGTGGGAGAGAAATATACATACGGTGGGGAGAGAATATATACATACGGTGGGGAGGAGACTGTACATTAGGAGGGGGTGGGTGGGAGAGAAATATACATACGGTGGGGAGAGATATATACATGCGGTGGGGAGGAGACTGTCTATTAGGAGGGGGTGGGGGGGTTTGGACATTTACGGTGGCCAGTTTAGAATTGCAGCCTCCCGTAGGTGCTCTTTAAGAGCGGTTTTGAATGTGGGTAGGGATTCACATTCCTTTACAGCTGTGGGTAGGGCGTTCCACATTGTTGTGGCATAATTGCGAAACGTGTTTAGTCCCTTGTTTGAGCCGAATCTGGGTTTAACATGATTTGTGGAGCTCCCTCTGGTGTTGTGATCGTGGTATTCACTGACCTTTGGGAAGTATTTTGACATGTACATGGGTACCTTAGTCGTGTAGTGTATCTTGTAGACCAGGCCCATTGCAAGTTGCTGTACTCTGTCATCTACTCTAAGCCATCCTAGGTTGTCAAAGTGGGCAGGGGTGAGGTGGGTTCTAGGGGTTAGGTCAAGTAGAAGTCTGACCAGTTTGTTTTGTGATGTTTGTAATCTTGTTTTTAGTGCCTTTGAGGTGCTTTGGTACCATGAGGTGCAAGCATATGTAGCAGGGTGGATTATCCCTGCTTCGTGGGAACTGTGGTGCACGGTCACTAGGTAGCGAGACACAGTAGCACCCTGGCCAGCTGCACCTCCGGCTTTGGGGTCCGGAGCGTCAACTGGAGGCTGGCAGTGGGGTGTGTGAGGCCCAGGATTTACAAACCTGGTCTGGTACTCTGGTCTTCCTCCCTCTCTCTTGGGCAGTCAGCAGTACTCCCCAACACGCCCTCACTCTCCCCGATTGTCCCCTAGCACCCCCCCACACCTAATGACCGAATGGTAAATAAATAACTTGGTTCCCCCCGCAAGCAGTACCCTCCCTCTGTAACACCAGAAACATTACAATGGGAAAAGGGAAGGTTGACCAGGAAGGGGTTAATAACAGATATATTACCCACATCAAGGATTAGAATCAGGCCCTGTCCACACAAGCGTTTGGATTTAATATGACCGAAGTAGAAAAAAATAAAACTCCGTCCACACAGGTGAACACAGGTGAACAACAGTGTATAACTGCACCAGCAACCGTTACATGTAGTACAATGCCAAAACAGTAGGCGGCGATGTTGTTCAGACATGAAGGCCATTTCAACCAATCAGAAAAGGCTGAACGCTCACTAAACTTCCTGTTACTTTAGAAACACAGCTGGACCCTATTGATCATTTTGCCAACGGAACATATATTTTCAGCAAAGAAAGAAACTGCAATAAACAAACGGATACATTCACTGTGTGTTCTGCCTCTCATTTTGTTGATGAAACAAAACCATCAGCAACACAATTTACCACCAAGAGCGGATAGTTTAGTCTCACAAAAGACCGCCGGTGTTGTTAGCTACATGCTAATGTGAATGGCTATATCCATGTATAGTATATAGCTTAAATGCTAACGTAATGTGGTAACGTTACCGATATGAAATGGATGTAAACGTTATTTAACAGATTGCAGAATGGGTACAATACAATACAGCTCAATACAAACAATTGTTAAGGGGATGCAGTCTGGACTGGGTTCCTTATAACAATAACTTGACAACACATGAGTTTAGTTTAGCTGCAGCTACATGTTTACTCTCAGCGTCAGGTCAGGAATGCGACAAGACATCAGTCGATCACAACACTCTTCAACACAGACGATACGTTTTGAACAAAAGTTTGTTACAATCATTTTCATATAACGCTACTTGGGACTGCTGTAAACACTGGTGTAGTTGGCTCTGCTATAATCTCTCTACCCCGCGGTCTGCCGTGAACATGGGAAATAATTGCGACAGCTCTGCTGTAAACACTGGGAATAACCTCGGTTGCTATGCCCACACGCAACTGCAAAACCGCAAAACTTCACCCTGGCCACCGGTTTTAAAGACCGCGGTTGCAGTGTAGCAAATCCCCGGTTGTGTGTGGCCGAACAGTGCAACTGCGCACATACAATCATGGTTATATTAAAACCAGCGCTCGTGTGGATGGGGCCTCAGACTCAAGAAAAGACACACACACAGTGCTCCCGTTCCGTATGAGTGTTATTGTAACGTGGCCTAGTTACAACAATGCTACGTCTGGTGATTATTGCACCATGGGTATCAACACACAATGATTACACTGGCATAAATCAATTATATAATTACACCTAGGCACCAAGTGCTCTCACGGTACCCGGACTAAGTGCTGCCCACGTCTGGGCCGGACACAGTATCCACCTTCCCTAAGGGATTACATATACGGCTCCAGGTCGGTAATATGGGGAAGGAAGGGGGAACATAAGGGAGGAAAGAGAATTGTTCACCGAATGGGAAATATTAGGAAACACACATTTTATCACGCTCAAAGAAAAGGAACGAAAACAAAAGAGTGAGCCCACAAAATACCAGTAAAGTCCTATCTTAATGCCGGCATATATTGTTCGGGGTACCCCTATGGAATGGTAGTAGCAGCGTTACTTTCGCCCGCAGGCTGCACCACACTGTGTACTGTATAATAAATCGGGAGCATCAATGCTCATTTGTACTCATCCGAAATGGCCGCCTCGTCACTCCACTGTTGTCCGGGAGGCAAGATGGCGTCGAACACTCTCGGCGAGGATGTTAGCAGGCGGAGCTGGGCAGAGAGGCAGCGCCGGCTGAGAGCGTGTGCTGAGCGATGACGACCCCTGCTGGATGGGAGGAACTCCCGTAAGCCGCAGGCAGCCTGGTGCAGGTCTGATTGAAGTCGGCCGGAGCAGGCTGAATGCAGGCAGCCGGGTGCAGGTCTGGTCGAAGTCAGCCGGAGCAGACTGGTTGTTGGCCCACGCTCGTCCTGGTGCGCGCACTCTATACCGCACACAGTAACTACTATAACTCGATGGTTAAGGACTTGGATACTTGGTTAATCGCACGTTACTTATACCGCACACAGTAACTATTATAACCCGATTGCTAGTGCTTGACTCTGCACCAATTGTTCATATACTATCGCTGGTACTGCTAGGATATCGTGTCCACTAGCCAGTACTTGTTATCACCCGTTGCTATCTCACGGGGCCCTCTGGCATAACTTCAGCAACAGGGCTCTCCAGAGCCCCCGTTAGCTGCGACTGCTCGTTGTCCAAGTTCACTGCCGAAGAGAGCGTCTTCCGTTTGCCTCCTCCATATATCACCTCCCAACTCTCTCCGCCTGCTACCGCCCCCTGCTGGTCCCGCCTGCCAGTCACAAGGGGAGACGCATTGTAGAATATGATTCAGTACTGTCATTTATAATCCATATTCCAGTGCTCTTCGGAAGGGGACGTTTGTGTCATTGTTCGTGTGAATATCAATTAAACTAGTTAGAATGTCTTTGTGTACAAAGGGAATATAAAACACCAGTCAGCAGTCCTGAATAATATACAATATTTTCAGACTGCTACACATAGTCGTAGTACCCTTGAATGAGTGCTCCTGCCAGAGTCTTCAGGGTATTCTTGTTTACCAGGGAGGAGATCCTGTACAAGTAGTGGTTTGGATTTCTGCTACTCTAGAACTGGTACAGTAGTTTAGATCTTCACTCACGTTCTGCAATTATACCACATCAATGTGGAACGCCCTACCCACAGCCGTAAAAAAAAAAAAAGAGCACCTATGGCAGGCTGCAATTCGAAACTGGCCCCCGTAGATGTCTGAACCCCCCTCCCACCCCCACCTAATGTACAGTTCCCTCCCCCTCGTATGTATATATTTACTGTTAGGATCTGTTTACCAGTACTGTATATTTGCATATCTTGTATGTCACAAATGTAACAGTACTGCATATCTGTATGTCATAAATGTCATTAGTTTAGATTAGATGATTAGATTTTTATATCTGTATATCATAAATGTCATTATGAATTGAAAATGGAGGACCCTGATGTAAACAAGACGAAAGTCTTTCTCTGGTCTGCATCCCCTTAACAATTGTGTGTATTTGAGCTGTACTGTATTGTACCCATTCTGCAATCTGTTAATAAAGTTTTCAATCAATCAATCACTCTAGAACTGGTAGTGGTTTAGATCCATCTCTCCTTCTATAGATCTGGTACAGTGGTTTAGATCTATCTCTGCTTCTATAGATCTGGTACAGTGGTTTAGATCTATCTCTGCTTCTATAGATCTGGTACAGTGGTTTAGATCCATCTCTCCTATAGATCTGGCACAGTGGTTTAGATCTATCTCTGCTTCTATAGATCTGGCACAGTGGTTTAGATCTATCTCTGCTTCTATAGATCTGGCACAGTGGTTTAACCCTAAGTGGTTTATCAGAAAATGACTGCTTGTGTTGCTTCTTCTCAATTCTGACACAAAACAGGCCTAAAGGTCGAAAGGTCGTCACAGACCAGTAGGATGATGCAAGAGAGTCACAGCGCCTGAGGAATGTCTTTCTGAATGTTTCTGCGTGGCCTGGGCTTACGTCCAATCAGGGAAGCCGGCAGGTAAAGGCCTGTAATCTCGTTAGCTGTCACGGTTTGTCAATCACACACACAAACAACTTTCTTTGTGTGTTTTTTTTAATGTAACATATTCTCATACAGGTACGAGACAGAGTGAGTATTAAAAAGGTGCATTTCACAGCATTCTGGATCACCCGCCCTCTTGTGCAAGCAAACCAGATGTTGCTCCCGGCAGGAGGACATGGAAATGTAATATCGGAAATTATCGGTAAAAAATATATAATTTTTTTCTTTTTACATTTATTTAACCTTTATTTAACCAGGCAAGCAAGTAAGAACAAATTCTTATTTTATTTATTGTGAAAAGTATGCATAATGTTGTGTTTTTTGGGGGGGGGGGGAAACCCCGCATATAATCGGTATCGGAAATTAAGAGTTGGACAATATCGGTATATCGGTAAAAAAGCCAATATCGAACATCCCTGGTTATCAGCGTGTTGAGGTCCGCCCTGGGCTCAGGGGGAGGAGCTTGTGGCTCTACATGTTGAGGCGCTGGGCTCAGGGGGAGGAGCTTGTGGCTCTACATGTTGAGGTCCTCCGCACTGGGCTCAGGGGGAGGAGCTTGTGGCTCTACATGTTGAGGTCCTCCGCGCTGGGCTCAGGGGGAGGAGCTTGTGGCTCTACATGTTGAGGCGCTGGGCTCAGGGGGAGGAGCTTGTGGCTCTACATGTTGAGGTCCTCCGCGCTGGGCTCAGGGGGAGGAGCTTGTGGCTCTACATGTTGCTGACGTGGTCGACCATCATGTCCCTGGACCTCCAGTGGTTCGTGACGAGGTGGCAGGTAGACCGCAGCGTGGCCAGGGCTGCGGCCCAGGTGGACGGGTCGCGGTCCCAGGGGTTCCCCCTCAGGTCCAGGGTGAGGCGCTGCGGCGGACGCAGCTCCAACAGCCGCCTCCCGAACGTCAGCAGCTCCTCCGGCTGGATGTAGTTGAAGCTGAACGAGGAGCGAGACAGAAACACAGAAACACAGAGCTACGTTAGGCTTCTAGACACAGAGACAGAAACACAGAGCTACGTTAGGCTTCTAGACACAGAGACAGAAACACAGAAACACAGAGCTACGTTAGGCTTCTAGACACAGAGACAGAAACACAGAAACACAGAGCTACGTTAGGCTTCTAGACACAGAGACAGAAACACAGAGCTACGTTAGGCTTCTAGACACAGAGACAGAAACACAGAGCTACGTTAGGCTTCTAGACACAGAGACAGAAACACAGAGCTACGTTAGGCTTCTAGACGCAGAGACAGAAACACAGAGCTACGTTAGGCTTCTAGACACAGAGACAGAAACACAGAGCTACGTTAGGCTTCTAGACGCAGAGACAGAAACACAGAGCTACGTTAGGCTTCTAGACACAGAGACAGAAACACAGAGCTACGTTAGGCTTCTAGACACAGAGACAAACACAGAGCTACGTTAGGCTTCTAGACACAGAGACAGAAACACAGAGCTACGTTAGGCTTCTAGACACAGAGACAGAAACACAGAGCTACGTTAGGCTTCTAGACACAGAGACAGAAACACAGAGCTACGTTAGGCTTCTAGACACAGAGACAGAAACACAGAGCTACGTTAGGCTTCTAGACACAGAGACAGAAACACAGAGCTACGTTAGGCTTCTAGACACAGAGACAGAAACACAGAGCTACGTTAGGCTTCTAGACACAGAGACAGAAACACAGAGCTACGTTAGGCTTCTAGACGCAGAGACAGAAACACAGAGCTACGTTAGGCTTCTAGACACAGAGACAGAAACACAGAGCTACGTTAGGCTTCTAGACACAGAGACAGAAACACAGAGCTACGTTAGGCTTCTAGACACAGAGACAGAAACACAGAGCTACGTTAGGCTTCTAGACACAGAGACAGAAACACAGAGCTACGTTAGGCTTCTAGACACAGAGACAGAAACACAGAGCTACGTTAGGCTGCTAGACACAGAGACAGAAACACAGAGTTACGTTAGGCTTCTAGACACAGAGACAGAAACACAGAGCTACGTTAGGCTTCTAGACACAGAGACAGAAACACAGAGCTACGTTAGGCTTCTAGACACAGAGACAGAAACACAGAGCTACGTTAGGCTGCTAGACACAGAGACAGAAACACAGAGCTACGTTAGGCTTCTAGACACAGAGACAGAAACACAGAGTTACGTTAGGCTTCTAGACGCAGAGACAGAAACAGAGAAACAGAGAGTAACAGAGTAACACAGAGAAACAGAGTAACATAGAGTAACAGAGAGTAACACAGAGTAACAGAGAGTAACAGAGAGTAACACAGTAACAGAGTAACAGAGAGTAACACAGTAACAGAGTAAAGGCCTCTACATGCTACAGCAACATTGTACAACAACATTGGGGGCAACATTGGGGGACCCTGATGGAAACAAGACAAACGTCTTTCTCAGGTCTGCATCCCCTTAACAATTGTATGTATTGAGCCGTACTGTATTGTACCCATTCTGCAATCTGTTAAATAAAGTTTTCATTCATTCATTCATTCAACTTCAAAGCAACTGCAACACAACATCAGCGCGATTTCAACGCGGTTGTTGCAGAGGGTCTTGTAGACTGTGTTGCGAGGATGTTGCGTACATCTCCCCAAAATCTAATCTAAACAACCGTTGCGTTGATATTGCGTAGCAGTGATTGGTTGGTAGTGAATGGGGGCGGGGCTGTCATAGAATAATATTGGTAATACCATCCTCCATTGTTGTAGCCAGCCAGCGTTGATGCTAAATAATTAGCGTCACATAGCTGGCCTTTTTTTTTTTTTTTTTTTATATATTTTTATTTCATTTTTTGGAAGAAAAGGCACAGGCATAGCTGGCCTTTTTCTGAAAACCCAAGCACATATTGTTCCATAGCATACGCCTTCAGTTGATCATGACAAATCCTCTCTTACCTTGACGATTAAAAAGCCTCCATAATTTAGTAAATAAAGCTGTAGCCAGCCAGCTAGCATTGGTGCTATTCAAAATGCTATCCACATTAGCTACATAGCTAACCAACTAAATACAATGGTATTCTGAGGTAACGTTAAATACAACGTTTGCTAGTCGAAATGACTGGACACACACAGGGACAAGTTAAACATCAATCAATTAATTTATTCCAACAGGTAGTTTGAGCTGCATGTGAGCCGAGGTCTTTCTCTCCTCTCCATTGGAAACTAATGACGTTAGTTACGTTAGCTCGAAAAAGCACAGAACCGGCCGACAAAAGTTAAGCTGCTAGCAACAGACACTATAATACTTCCGGTCGGGGGATTTCAAAATAAAAGAGCGACGTCTAAAAGCACCGGAAATACGTTTATTTTGTACATTATCTAACGTTAACACGAACCTAAACTAACTTTAGATTAGTTTAGGTTCGTGTTAACGTTAGATAATGTACAAAATAAACGTATTTACGGTGCTTTTAGACGTCGCTCTTTTATTTTGAAATCCCCCGACCGGAAATAAAAAGAATGCTTCTTTTTCTGCTTGTTATCAATGGGTTGGTTGAGAAGGGAAGTTTCATCTATCTAGGGACCTAGCTACATCCGGGGTACAATGTTGCATAGGCTGCACATCGATGTTGCAGAAGCATAAAGGCAGAGTGTCGATTTTGTGTTGCAGTTGCTTTGCAGTTTCTGTAGCATGCAGAGGCCTTAACATTAACATAGTATCACCACAGACCTCATGACCTCATCATCACCAGACCACATCACCACAGACCTCAGGCCTAAAAAAAATAATGGTTTGTTTCCGGTTGCCGACCGACCCCGACGATTTATGTGCGACCCAATATATTTTATGAGTAAAAAAAAAAATTTAATAAAGTTTCATAGAAATCTTAGTCAAACCTTTAGTATTATGGATATTAAACATGCTGGCAGAGTACATGCATCCATGTTGTTGTAAACATTTTAATTAAATAACGAAATTCCCTATCCATAGTCGCCGTGGGAAAGAATAAAATAAAAAATTAAATTAAATAAATTCCCTACCTACCCATGGCCTTAAAGGATAACTCCAACATTTTGGGAAATTAGCTTATTTAACATCTTCCCTGGAGTTAGACAAGAAGATACATACCTTTTTTGTCTCTGTGCGTGCATTTAGCTTTGGGAACAGACGCTCCGTTAGCATAGCTTAGCTTCATCACTGGAAGTGAGGCAGGACAGTACCCTGACGTTCCCTACAGGTTTGTTGATATTCTCATTCCTTCAAAGGATCTGAACCGATTGAAGTTTATGGATACCATGACTTAAAATCCTCTTACCATGACGATTTAAAGCCTCCCCAATTTAGAAAACAGTAATCCAATGGCTGGTATTGATATACTACTAACTACTGCACGCTAACGGAGCTAACCGGACACTCAAGCAGATAACGAGAGCAATGACTTCCTTTCTGGGGGGTTTCAAAATAAAAGAGCGACGTCTATAGCAGCGGAAAACGTTTATTTTGTACATTATCTAACGTTAACACGAACCTAAACTAACTTTAGGTTAGTTGTAACGTTAGTTTAGGTTCGTGTTAACGTTAGATAATGTACAAAATAAACGTTTTCCGCTGCTATAAACGTCGCACTTTTATTTTGAAAACCCCAGAAAGGAAGTCATTATATTTGCTTTACACATCCTGTTCTGCGTTAGCTCCGGTTAGCTCCGAGCGTCCAGTAGTTAGTAGTATATTATCAATACCAGCCATTGGATTACTGTTTTCTAAATTGGGGAGGCTTTTAATCGTCAAGGTAAGAGGATTTTAAGTCATGGTATCCATAAACTTCAATCGGTTCAGATCCTTTGAAGGAATGAGAATATCAACAAACCTGTAGGGAACGTCAGGGTACTGTCCTGCCTCACTTCCAGTGATGAAGCTAAGCTATGCTAACGGAGCATCTGTTCCCTAAGCCTAATGCATGCACAGAGACAAAAAAGGTATGTATCTTCTTGTCTAACTCCAGGGAAGATGTTAAATAAGCTAATTTCCCAAAATGTTGGAGTTATCCTTTAACTGACAACCAACAGGAAACAAACAATATTTTTTCTTATGCCTCAGGGTGTGTGTCTTGGATGGGGATGTGGTGGGGATTGACGTGGTGGAGATTGATGTGTGGGGTGGGGTTATGGAAAACTGACTGTTCCGGGGGGGTTCACATACCTTGGAGTATTGGTATTAAATTCCTCAGTCTAAAGAGATGACCTTGCCCCTGGCAAGCCTTCTAGTGATCCATTGTTAAAGCGCCTCAGAGTGAATCTCTTCCAGTAATGAAGAACACTCTTATCTCAGTTTTTGGATGAATCCCACTCATGAGAAACAACTAATATGTGATTCTTCTTGCAGGGAGTGCAGAAACATCTGCACTCCTATCACAGATAGCAGATAAATGACACTATTAAATGTAGCGTAATACTAAAACAAACTAAAAGCTCAAGGACTCCTATAGGAGCCAAAGCACTCATGAGTTATACCTTATTTCTATTGGCTTAGTTGCCTACACTGTTAAAGTCTACATTTCAGAATACAATGGGGCTTAGCTGTATATTTAGGTTATTGTATTATTATATGAATGTTTATATGTTTATTTTTATAACCTTACATTGAAACGGCATTAGGAATATTGATTGGATTTAGATAAAGTAATTGAACCGTCTTATTTGTCATAGGGCCTAACAAAAATAATGGTTTGGTTCCGGTTGCCGACCGACCCTGCCGATTTAGGTGCGACCCAATTTATTTTATGAGTTTAAAAATAATTTTTACAATAAAGTTTCATAGAAATCTTAGTCAAAGCTTTAGTATTATGGATATTAAACATGCTGGCAGAGTACATGCATCCATGTTGTTGTAAACATTTTAATTAAATAATGAAATTCCCTATCCATAGTCGCCGTGGGAAAAAATAAAATAAAAAATAAAATAAAATAAATTCCCTACCTACCCATGGCCTTAACTGACAACCAACAGGAACCAAACAATATTTTTTGTTATGTAGACCTCATCACCACAGACCTCATCACCTCAGACCTCATCACCTCAGACCTCATCACCTCAGACCTCATCACCTCAGACCTCATCACCTCATCACCTCATCACCTCATCACCTCATCACCTCAGACCTCATCACCTCAGACCTCATCACCTCAGACCTCATCACCTCATCACCTCAGACCTCATCACCTCAGACCTCATCACCTCAGACATCATCACCTCAGACCTCATCACCTCATCACCTCAGACATCATCACCTCAGACCTCATCACCTCATCACCTCAGACCTCATCACCTCAGACCTCATCACCTCAGACCTCATCACCTCAGACCTCATCACCTCAGACCTCATCACCTCAGACCTCATCACCACAGACCTCATCACCTCAGACCTCATCACCACAGACCTCATCACCTCAGACCTCATCACCACAGACCTCATCACCTCAGACCTCATCACCTCATCACCTCAGACCTCATCACCACAGACCTCATCACCACAGACCTCATCACCACAGACCTCATCACCTCAGACCTCATCACCACAGACCTCATCTCCACAGACCTCATCACCTCAGACCTCATCACCTCAGACCTCATCACCTCAGACCTCATCACCTCAGACCTCATCACCTCAGACCTCATCACCACAGACCTCATCACCTCAGACCTCATCACCACAGACCTCATCACCACAGACCTCATCACCTCAGACATCATCACCTCAGACATCATCACCACAGACCTCATCACCTCAGACCTCATCACCACAGACCTCATCACCTCAGACCTCATCACCTCAGACATCATCACCACAGACCTCATCACCTCATCACCACAGACCTCATCACCTCAGACCTCATCACCTCAGACCTCATCACCACAGACCTCATCACCTCAGACATCATCACCACAGACCTCATCACCACAGACCTCATCACCTCAGACCTCATCACCAGACCTCATCACCTCATCACCACAGACCTCATCACCTCAGACCTCATCACCTCAGACCTCATCACCTCAGACCTCATCACCTCAGACCTCATCACCACAGACCTCATCACCACAGACCTCATCACCACAGACCTCATCACCTCAGACCTCATCACCTCAGACCTCATCACCTCAGACCTCATCACCTCAGACCTCATCACCTCAGACCTCATCACCTCAGACCTCATCACCTCAGACCTCATCACCTCAGACCTCATCACCTCATCATCACAGACCTCAGACCTCATCACCTCATCACCACAGACCTCATCACCTCAGACCTCATCACCTCAGACCTCATCACCTCAGACCTCATCACCTCAGACCTCATCACCACAGACCTCATCACCTCATCACCTCAGACCTCATCACCTCATCACCTCAGACCTCATCACCACAGACCTCATCAACTCAGACCTCATCACCTCAGACCTCATCACCTCAGACCTCATCACCACAGACCTCATCCCCTCAGACCTCATCACCACAGACCTCATCACCTCAGACCTCATCACCACAGACCTCATCACCACATCACCACAGACCTCATCACCTCAGACCTCATCACCTCAGACCTCATCACCTCATCACCTCAGACCTCATCACCACAGACCTCATCACCACAGACCTCATCACCTCAGACCTCATCACCACAGACCTCATCACCTCAGACCTCATCACCACAGACCTCATCACCTCAGACCTCATCACCTCATCACCTCAGACCTCATCACCACAGACCTCATCACCACAGACCTCATCACCACAGACCTCATCACCACAGACCTCATCACCTCAGACCTCATCACCTCAGACCTCATCACCTCAGACCTCATCACCTCAGACCTCATCACCACAGACCTCATCACCTCAGACCTCATCACCACAGACCTCATCACCACAGACCTCATCACCTCAGACATCATCACCACAGACCTCATCACCTCAGACCTCATCACCACAGACCTCATCACCTCAGACCTCATCACCTCAGACATCATCACCACAGACATCATCACCACAGACCTCATCACCTCATCACCACAGACCTCATCACCTCAGACCTCATCACCTCAGACCTCATCACCACAGACCTCATCACCTCAGACATCATCACCACAGACCTCATCACCACAGACCTCATCACCTCAGACCTCATCACCAGACCTCATCACCTCATCACCACAGACCTCATCACCTCAGACCTCATCACCTCAGACCTCATCACCTCAGACCTCATCACCTCAGACCTCATCACCTCAGACCTCATCACCACAGACCTCATCACCACAGACCTCATCACCACAGACCTCATCACCTCAGACCTCATCACCTCAGACCTCAGACCTCATCACCTCAGACCTCATCACCTCAGACCTCATCACCTCAGACCTCATCACCTCAGACCTCATCACCTCAGACCTCATCACCTCAGACCTCATCACCTCAGACCTCATCACCTCAGACCTCATCCCCTCAGACCTCATCATCACAGACCTCAGACCTCATCACCTCATCACCTCAGACCTCATCACCACAGACCTCATCACCACAGACCTCATCACCTCAGACCTCATCACCTCAGACCTCATCACCTCAGACCTCATCACCACAGACCTCATCACCTCATCACCTCAGACCTCATCACCTCATCACCTCAGACCTCATCACCACAGACCTCATCAACTCAGACCTCATCACCTCAGACCTCATCACCTCAGACCTCATCACCACAGACCTCATCCCCTCAGACCTCATCACCACAGACCTCATCACCTCAGACCTCATCACCACAGACCTCATCACCACATCACCACAGACCTCATCACCTCAGACCTCATCACCTCAGACCTCATCACCTCATCACCTCAGACCTCATAACCACAGACCTCATCACCACAGACCTCATCACCTCAGACCTCATCACCTCAGACCTCATCACCTCAGACCTCATCACCTCAGACCTCATCACCTCAGACCTCATCATCACAGACCTCATCACCTCATCACCTCAGACCTCATCACCACAGACCTCATCACCTCAGACCTCATCACCTCAGACCTCATCACCTCAGACCTCATCACCTCAGACCTCATCACCACAGACCTCATCACCACAGACCTCATCACCTCAGACCTCATCACCTCAGACCTCATCACCTCATCACCTCAGACCTCATCACCACAGACCTCATCACCTCAGACCTCATCACCTCAGACCTCATCACCTCAGACCTCATCACCTCAGACCTCATCACCTCAGACCTCATCACCACAGACCTCATCACCTCAGACCTCATCACCTCAGACCTCATCACCTCAGACCTCATCACCTCAGACCTCATCACCTCAGACCTCATCACCTCAGACCTCATCACCTCAGACCTCATCACCTCATCATCACAGACCTCAGACCTCATCACCTCATCACCACAGACCTCATCACCTCAGACCTCATCACCTCAGACCTCATCACCTCAGACCTCATCACCTCAGACCTCATCACCACAGACCTCATCACCTCATCACCTCAGACCTCATCACCTCATCACCTCAGACCTCATCACCACAGACCTCATCAACTCAGACCTCATCACCTCAGACCTCATCACCTCAGACCTCATCACCACAGACCTCATCCCCTCAGACCTCATCACCACAGACCTCATCACCTCAGACCTCATCACCACAGACCTCATCACCACATCACCACAGACCTCATCACCTCAGACCTCATCACCTCAGACCTCATCACCTCATCACCTCAGACCTCATCACCACAGACCTCATCACCACAGACCTCATCACCTCAGACCTCATCACCACAGACCTCATCACCTCAGACCTCATCACCACAGACCTCATCACCTCAGACCTCATCACCTCATCACCTCAGACCTCATCACCACAGACCTCATCACCACAGACCTCATCACCACAGACCTCATCACCACAGACCTCATCACCACAGACCTCATCACCTCAGACCTCATCACCTCAGACCTCATCACCTCAGACCTCATCACCTCAGACCTCATCACCTCAGACCTCATCACCACAGACCTCATCACCTCAGACCTCATCACCACAGACCTCATCACCACAGACCTCATCACCTCAGACATCATCACCACAGACCTCATCACCTCAGACCTCATCACCACAGACCTCATCACCTCAGACCTCATCACCTCAGACATCATCACCACAGACCTCATCACCTCATCACCACAGACCTCATCACCTCAGACCTCATCACCTCAGACCTCATCACCACAGACCTCATCACCTCAGACATCATCACCACAGACCTCATCACCACAGACCTCATCACCTCAGACCTCATCACCAGACCTCATCACCTCATCACCACAGACCTCATCACCTCAGACCTCATCACCTCAGACCTCATCACCTCAGACCTCATCACCTCAGACCTCATCACCTCAGACCTCATCACCACAGACCTCATCACCACAGACCTCATCACCACAGACCTCATCACCTCAGACCTCATCACCTCAGACCTCAGACCTCATCACCTCAGACCTCATCACCTCAGACCTCATCACCTCAGACCTCATCACCTCAGACCTCATCACCTCAGACCTCATCACCTCAGACCTCATCACCTCAGACCTCATCACCTCAGACCTCATCCCCTCAGACCTCATCATCACAGACCTCAGACCTCATCACCTCATCACCTCAGACCTCATCACCACAGACCTCATCACCACAGACCTCATCACCTCAGACCTCATCACCTCAGACCTCATCACCTCAGACCTCATCACCACAGACCTCATCACCTCATCACCTCAGACCTCATCACCTCATCACCTCAGACCTCATCACCACAGACCTCATCAACTCAGACCTCATCACCTCAGACCTCATCACCTCAGACCTCATCACCACAGACCTCATCCCCTCAGACCTCATCACCACAGACCTCATCACCTCAGACCTCATCACCACAGACCTCATCACCACATCACCACAGACCTCATCACCTCAGACCTCATCACCTCAGACCTCATCACCTCATCACCTCAGACCTCATCACCACAGACCTCATCACCTCAGACCTCATCACCTCAGACCTCATCACCTCAGACCTCATCACCTCAGACCTCATCACCTCAGACCTCATCACCTCAGACCTCATCATCACAGACCTCATCACCTCATCACCTCAGACCTCATCACCACAGACCTCATCACCTCAGACCTCATCACCTCAGACCTCATCACCTCAGACCTCATCACCACAGACCTCATCACCACAGACCTCATCACCTCAGACCTCATCACCTCAGACCTCATCACCTCAGACCTCATCACCACAGACCTCATCACCTCAGACCTCATCACCTCAGACCTCATCACCTCAGACCTCATCACCTCAGACCTCATCACCTCAGACCTCATCACCACAGACCTCATCACCTCAGACCTCATCACCTCAGACCTCATCACCTCAGACCTCATCACCTCAGACCTCATCACCTCAGACCTCATCACCTCAGAACTCATCACCACAGACCTCATCACCTCAGACCTCATCACCTCAGACCTCATCACCACAGACCTCATCACCTCAGACCTCATCACCTCAGACCTCATCACCTCAGACCTCATCACCTCAGACCTCATCACCTCAGACCTCATCACCTCAGACCTCATCACCTCAGACCTCATCACCTCAGACCTCATCACCTCAGACCTCATCACCACAGACCTCATCACCTCAGACCTCATCACCACAGACCTCATCACCACAGACCTCATCACCTCAGACCTCATCACCACAGACCTCATCACCACAGACCTCATCACCACAGACCTCATCACCTCATCACCACAGACCTCATCACCTCAGACCTCATCACCTCAGACCTCATCACCACAGACCTCATCACCTCAGACCTCATCACCACAGACCTCATCACCTCAGACCTCATCACCTCAGACCTCATCACCTCAGAACTCATCACCACAGACCCACCTGATGTCCAGCTTGGTCACTCTGCTGGCCAAGGTTCCAGCAAACAGCTCAGCCAACACCGGCACGTTCTTGGCTGTCGATACAAGAAGAAGCGTCTCTTGTTATTAATGTACATCTTCAACGTTCGGACGCTGCGTGAATAATAACATGATCCGTGACTGAGGTGGAAGAGTTATTACCCAGGCGGTTCCTGGACAGGTTGAGGGAGCGGAGGGATGAGATGTTCCTCAGAGACGCCACCAGCTGCTGCGGGAAGCTCTCACTGCACCTTTCAAAGAGCCTGCAGTCCTGGAGAGAGAGCTCTGATACAGAGAGGAGAGAGAGACATCAGAGATCAGAGAGAGAGAGAGAGCTCTGATACAGAGAGGAGAGAGAGAGACATCAGAGAGAGAGAGAGCTCTGATACAGAGAGGAGACACAGAGACATCAGAGATCAGAGAGAGAGAGAGAGAGAGAGAGAGAGCTCTGATACAGAGAGGAGAGAGAGACATCAGAGAGAGAGAGAGCTCTGATACAGAGAGGAGAGAGAGAGACATCAGAGAGAGTCCTGGAGAGAGAGAGAGAGAGAGAGAGCTCTGATACAGAGAGGAGACACAGAGACATCAGAGATCAGAGAGAGAGAGAGAGAGAGAGAGAGCTCTGATACAGAGAGGAGAGAGAGACATCAGAGAGAGAGAGAGCTCTGATACAGAGAGGAGAGAGAGAGACATCAGAGAGAGTCCTGGAGAGAGAGAGAGAGAGAGCTCTGATACAGAGAGGAGAGAGAGAGACATCAGAGAGAGTCCTGGAGAGAGAGAGAGAGAGCTCTGATACAGAGAGGAGACACAGAGACATCAGAGAGAGAGAGAGAGAGCTCTGATACAGAGAGGAGAGAGAGAGACATCAGAGAGAGAGAGAGCTCTGATACAGAGAGGAGACACAGAGACATCAGAGAGAGAGAGCTCTGATACAGAGAGGAGAGAGAGAGACATCAGAGAGAGAGAGAGCTCTGATACAGAGAGGAGAGAGAGAGACATCAGAGAGAGAGAGAGAGAGCTCTGATACAGAGAGGAGACACAGAGACATCAGAGATCAGAGAGAGAGAGAGAGAGAGAGCTCTGATACAGAGAGGAGAGAGAGAGACATCAGAGAGAGAGAGAGAGAGAGAGCTCTGATACAGAGAGGAGAGAGAGAGACATCAGAGAGAGAGAGAGAGAGAGAGAGCTCTGATACAGAGAGGAGAGAGATCAGAGAGAGAGAGAGAGAGAGAGCTCTGATACAGAGAGGAGAGACGGAGAGACATCAGAGAGAGAGAGAGCTCTGATACAGAGAGGAGAGAGAGACATCAGAGAGAGAGAGAGAGCTCTGATACAGAGAGGAGAGAGAGAGACATCAGAGAGAGAGAGAGCTCTGATACAGAGAGGAGAGAGAGACATCAGAGAGAGAGAGAGAGCTCTGATACAGAGAGGAGAGAGAGAGACATCAGAGAGAGAGAGAGCTCTGATACAGAGAGGAGAGAGAGAGACATCAGAGAGAGAGAGAGCTCTGATACAGAGAGGAGAGAGAGAGACATCAGAGAGAGTCCTGGAGAGAGAGAGAGAGAGAGAGAGAGCTCTGATACAGAGAGGAGACACGGAGACATCAGAGAGAGAGAGAGAGAGCTCTGATACAGAGATGAGACACAGAGACATCAGAGAGAGAGAGAGAGCTCTGATACAGAGATGAGACACAGAGACATCAGAGAGAGAGAGCTCTGATACAGAGATGAGACACAGTCAATATGTGTAATTTACTGTACAGTAACTGTATATTGAAATTACAGTAATTGTGAAATTGATATTGTTGTCTGTTACAGTATACGGGACATCCAGGTTGGAGGTGGACTGGAGCGGTGATCCTAGGTAGCTAGTTTTACATCCCTCACGGCCGCGCTGATTGATGCTCGTCTGGCAGCGTGGGAATGCTGCAGCAGGAAGCTGCCCATATATGGGCATGGCAGGATGGGGGCAGAGGAAGGCCCGAGCCCTGACCATGACAAATATTGAATCAGACCATATTGAATACTGAATGTTAATATCAGACCATATTGAATACTGAATGTTAATATCAGACCAGATTGAATACTGAATGTTAATATCAGACCATATTGAATACTGAATGTTAATATTGAATCAGACCATATTGAATAATGAATGTTAATATTGAATCAGACCATATTGAATACTGAATGTTAATTCAGACCATATTGAATACTGAATGTTAATATTGAATCAGACCATATTGAATACTGAATGTTAATTCAGGTTGACAGTTGACATCATTTGACAGTTGACAGGGGGCTGGAAAGGTGATTTAATAAAAGAAAAAATACTAATTTAATCTGATTAATCACTTTATTCAAATTGAGGATTTAGTTTGAGGATATTTAAATGTTTTCATTAAAAACGAAGGTTCGAAAGTCCGTTCGAAGAACCCTGACAAAGTTTGAATCCCAAAAACAGGCTTTGGGGACGGCCTTACCAAACATTGTTATTTATATTATTCAAATGGAACTCAAACATGTTCCGTTGTGATGTCACAGTATGATGTCATAATCAAACATTCTAGAACATTTGTGATGTCACAGTATGATGTCATAATCAAACATTCTAGAACATTTGTGATGTCACAGTATGATGTCATAATCAAACATTCTAGAACATTTCCTAGGTGTGGCGAGGAACATGAATATGGGAAATGTGGAGAGGGAGTGAAGCCGAAGTGCTGTAGTTGTGGTGGGGAGCATAGTGTAGCGTTTCGGGGGTGCGAGGTGATGATGAAGCAGGTCGCGGATCGGAGAGAGAGAAGGGAGGGTAAGTTGACGTATGCTGGGGCGGTTAGCAGGGCAGGACAGGGGAGCCAAGAAAGGGTGCAGGGGGTTGAAGGAGGGCATTTGGCAGTGAGGGTAGAGCAGGTGGAAAGAGACAGGGGAAGGGAGGAGAAATTAGGTATTGTGGCCTTCGTGGCAGGGGTAGTTACTGGTATGGCAGAGGTTACGGGTAGAACAGAGATGGTGAAGATGATTGTTAGGATAGCGGTTCAACATCTGGGATTGGAAGGTCTGGACTGGAAGGAGGTGTGTAAAGAATTGGCTGAGGGGGCTGCGAGGGACAAGGCTGCGAGGGACAAAGCAGCCCAGGATAAGATAGCAGGGGGCAAGGAGGGTCCCGCGGAGGGGGGCTCAGACAGGAAGTAGCAGCAGTAGCTGCACTCCAATGGACAATGTAGTTGATGACGGGGTCCAGTAGAAGAAGAAAAAGAAGGTGAAGAAAGAGAAGAAGGAGAAGAAGAAGAGCCCATAAAAAGAATTGCGGAGGGCAGTAATACGCCACGATGCGTCTACTCTGCCGGAAATTCAAATAAGAAGAAGAAGAAGATTGTACAGTTTGAAACAGTACTGAACAGATAGACTAAACAACATAGATTGAAGCCTGCATTTCTCAACCTTGCCGACTGTTTAGCTGTGGAAAGGTGAGTGTCCACAACGGCTAGCTAGCTGTTCTACTTGAATACTGAATGTTAATATTGAATCAGACAATATTGAATACTGAATGTTAATATTGAATCAGACAATATTGAATACTGAATGTTAATATCAGACCATATTGAATACTGAATGTTAATATTGAATCAGACCATAATGAATACTGAATGTTAATATCAGACCATAATGAATACTGAATGTTAATATCAGACCATATTGAATACTGAATGTTAATATCAGACCATATTGAATACTGAATGTTAATATTGAATCAGACCATATTGAATACTGAATGTTAATATCAGACCATATTGAATACTGAATGTTAATATCAGACCATATTGAATACTGAATGTTAATATCAGACCATATTGAATACTGAATGTTAATATCAGACCATATTGAATACTGAATGTTAATATCAGACCATATTGAATACTGAATGTTAATATTTAATCAGACCATATTGAATACTGAATGTTAATATCAGACCATATTGAATACTGTATGTTAATATCAGACCATATTGAATACTGAATGTTAATATTGAATCAGATCATATTGAATACTGAATGTTAATATCAGACCATATTGAATACTGAATGTTAATATCAGACCATATTGAATACCGAATGTTAATATCAGACCATATTGAATACCGAATGTTAATATCAGACCATATTGAATACCGAATGTTAATATTGAATCAGACCATATTGAATACTGAATGTTAATATTGAATCAGACCATATTGAATACTGAATGTTAATATTGAATCAGACCATATTGAATACTGAATGTTAATATTGAATCAGACCATATTGAATACTGAATGTTAATGTTGAATCAGACCATATTGAATACTGAATGTTAATATCAGACCATATTGAATACTGAATGTTAATATTGAATCAGACCATATTGAATACTGAATGTTAATATTGAATCAGACCATATTGAATACTGAATGTTAATATCAGACCATATTGAATACTGAATGTTAATATCAGACCATATTGAATACTGAATGTTAATATCAGACCATATTGAATACTGAATGTTAATATTGAATCAGACCATATTGAATGCTGAATGTTAATATCAGACCATATTGAATACTGAATGTTAATATTGAATCAGACCATATTGAATACTGAATGTTAATATCAGACCATATTGAATACCGAAGGTTAATATTGAATCAGACCATATTGAATACTGAATGTTAATATTGAATCAGACCATATTGAATACTGAATGTTAATATTGAATCAGACCATATTGAATACTGAATGTTAATATCAGACCATATTGAATACTGAATGTTAATATTGAATCAGACCATATTGAATACTGAATGTTAATATCAGACCATATTGAATACTGAATGTTAATATTGAATCAGACCATATTGAATACTGAATGTTAATGTTGAATCAGACCATATTGAATACTGAATGTTAATATCAGACCATATTGAATACTGAATGTTAATATCAGACCATATTGAATACTGAATGTTAATATCAGACCATATTGAATACTGAATGTTAATATTGAATCAGACCATATTGAATACTGAATGTTAATATCAGACCATATTGAATACTGAATGTTAATATTGAATCAGACCATATTGGACCTACAAAAGGCCTTCGACACTGTCAATCACACCATTCTGATTGACAAGCTAAAAGCAATTGGTTTTGATAGTCTATCAGTGAGCTGGATGCAATCCTACCTGGAGGGGAGAGAGCAGATGGTGGAGGTAAAACGGTACCCTATCCCCCCCCCTCACAGTAAACTGTGGTGTTCCACAAGGAAGCATACTAGGTCCGCTACTGTTCCTAATTTATGCAAATGACATGTCGTCAGCTTGTGACTGCAACTTGTTCCTGTTTGCGGACGACTCAGCCCTGCTGGTCTCTGACAAGAACAAGTTACAGGTTGAAAAAACCCTCAGCTCAGAACTAGGCAAAATCTGCATATGGCTCGCTGATAACAAACTATCATTACACATGGGCAAAACAGAGTCCATTCTCTTCGGTTCAAATAACAAACTCAGCAAGACCGACGGCTTCTCAGTTACAGTGGGTGACAATATTGTCACAAGGAAAGAAGATATTACCTACCTGGGTTCCATCCTAGAGGCAAATCTTTCCTGTGACAAAATGGCATCCAATGTAATAAAAAAAGTCAACCAACGAACACGATTCTTGTACCGGATCTCCTCTCTGGTAAACAAGAATACCCTGAAGACTCTAGCAGGAGCACTCATTCAAGGGTACTACGACTATGCTTGCACCTCATGGTACCAAAGTACCTCAAAGGCGCTAAAAACAAAATTACAAACATCTCAAAACAAACTGGTCAGACTACTGCTTGACCTTACTCCTAGAACCCACCTCACCCCTACCCACTTTGACAACCTAGGATGGCTTAGAGTAGACGACAGAGTACAGCAACTTGCAATGGGCCTGGTCTACAAGATACACTACACGACCAAGGTACCCATGTACATGACAAAATACTTCCCAAAGGTCAGTGAATACCACGATCACAACACCAGAGGGAGCTCCACAAATCATGTTAAACCCAGATTCGGCTCAAACAAGGGACTAAACACGTTTTGCAATTATGCCACATCAATGTGGAACGCCCTACCCAAAGCTGTAAAGGAATGTGAATCACTACCCACTTTCAAAAACACTCTCAAAAAACACCTAAGGGAGACTGCAACTCGAAACTGGCCCCTGTAAATGTCCGAACACAACCCCCTCCAATGTACAGTAAATTACCAAGTATGGTCTTGTCAATAATCCAATGTACAGTGTTGTTTGTACAGTTGTACAGTGTCCCCCACCCACCCACCCCTCCTACCCAACCCCCCCCCCCCCCCCCCCCACTCCTACCCAACCCCCCCCCCCCCACCCACCCAACCACCTCCAATGTACAGTCCCCCCCCACCCCCACCTACCCAATCCAATGTACAGTTTCTACGCCTAATGTATATACTCTTTTCTTTCTGGACTCTTTTTGTATCACAAACAGTACTGTAATTGCAAATCTGGTATGTCATAAATGTATAGATGTAGCAGTACTGTTTATCTGTATGTCATGTATGTCATATATGTTACGATGAATTGAAAATGGGGGACCTTAATGTAAAGAAGACGAAAGTCTTTCTCTGGTCTGCATCCCCTTAACAATTGTATGTATTGAGCTGTACTGTACTGTACCCATTCTGCAATCTGTTAATAAAGTTTTCATTCATTCATTCATTCATTCATTCATTCATTGAATACTGAATGAATGTTAATATCAGACCATATTGAATACTGAATGTTAATATCAGACCATATTGAATACTGAATGTTAATATCAGACCATATTGAATACTGAATGTTAATGTAACCCTCCCGCTCTTCACTTGCAGCAGCACCGCGAGGCTCCGCCATTTGCCACAAGTTTTCTACTGTAGCTTAAAGACAAAAGATGTCAGACGAAGTAAAACTTTTCGTCGCCGGACTGAGCTTCGACACCACGGACGCCTCGTTGGCGATAGCGTTCTCAAGGTACGGTAACATCGCCAAATGCTACGTCATCAGAGACCGAGAGACGGGAAGGTCCCGCCGCTTCGGCTTCGTTACATACGATTACGCCGAGGACGCCAAAGATGCGCTGGATGGAATGAACGGCAACACGGTCGACGGCAGAGCCATTCATGTGGATGAAGCAGGGCATGGCGGCGGTGGAGGCAGAGGTCGTGGTGGCGGAGGATATGGTGGCGGAGGATATGGTGGCGGAGGATATGGTGGCGGAGGATATTCAGATTCAGATTCAGACAACTTTATTGGTCCCGCATGGGGCTATGGCGGCGGAGGATATGGCGGCGATAGAAGCTACGGAATGGATCAAATGGACTGGTGCCATGAAGCACCACCGCCGACCACGACGGACATAATGGCCGCTATTAATCGACTGAATCAAAATGTCGATTCAAGGTTTGAAAAGTTGGATGCATCACTTGGATGGATAATATTGAGTAATGGTGGCCTGAATGATTGGTATGGAACCCAATTTCACAGGTAACCACCGGTAAATCATTTTCCCCATTTTCCCCACTCACTTAAGCCCAATTAAGTTTAAGAGTTTCTTTCTTTGACCTATAGCGCACACACACACACACACACACACACACACACACACACACACACACACACACAAGCATTCTCCCATTGATAATACACACACACACACACACACACATTTGCTCTACCACTCACCCCTCGGCCTGCAATTCACCTTCCCTCACACACACACACACACACACACACACACACACACACACACACACACACACACACACACACACACACACACACACACACACACACACACACACACATAAGCTACTCGCTTAATCTTTACATCTTTGCACCTTGTCTCTCTCATCTTTCTCTCTTCTCTCAGTGATATCTCTCATACATGACATCCCCCAATGATATAGTGTCTTCTGTCTTTGGAAACACCTAACTATAACTATTCCCTGACACATGACACATACAATCCCACATTGCCCTCGCTCTCGGCCTGCACTTCACCTTCACACACACACACACACACACACACACACACCAACACATCCCAGTTCCACACACACATCCCCTTCACTCGCCCTCGGCCTGCAGTACCACACACACATCACGCACACACACTCCTGTGATAATACACACACATACACCTTCCCGCTGTTCACTGCTATAGACACACACACATTTCCCAGTTAAGGAGTTTCTGACGGTAACCTTGCCGGCCCCTCACACACCCACAGGCTCACTTAAATCTACTCAGTTAATCTTTACATCTTTGTATAGCGTGCATAAGTAGTTAAGTTACTTCTTACTGATGACTATTTTTAAACTGAATCATTTTAAACTATTTTTATTATTTGTATTACTGAATCAAACTGTAAACAGAGAGCCTATTGGGATGCTAGATCCTAATGTGAAACACTGTGCTGTTGTATGTTAAATACCCTGTTGTATGTCTGTTCTATTTTATAATTTTTATAATTTTTTGTATTACTGAATCAAACTGTAAACAGAGAGCCTATTGGGATGCTAGATCCTAATGTGAAACACTGTGATTTACCATACCTTGCTATATGTTAGAGTGATGCTCTGTTGTGAGGAGAGGATGACTTCTGACCTAAATCTTTTCCTCTACTAGCAAAGTTGTTTAACATTCCAGTTAGGTACATCGTGAACATCACCGCCTAGCCAAGGTTGATTCTCCTAACTGGGCCATTCTCATCATCATATCTGATGTATTATGTTAAGAGCGATGGAAACTCAAAGTACTAAGAGCGATACACTGCTCTGTTGTTATATATTTTTCTTTATTGAACAATCTTATCACACTTTTTACTGTCCGTTCTATCTATTATTTTTAGCCTATTTAAAACTGAATCAAACCGCACTTTTTTACTCTATCTAATCTATTCTATTTTATTATTTGTATTGCTGAAGAACTGATTTGCCTAACCTTGCTACCTCTCTATCTCTTTGTATTTACATTTAAAATGTTTATGCTCGCTTATGCCTGTATTTTTTACTGTTGTTGTATGTCCGTTCTATTTTATAATTTCTAGACTATTTTTAAACTTAATCATTTTAAACTATTTTATTATTTGTATTACTGAATGAAACTGTAAACAGAGAGCCTATTAGGATGCTAGATCCTGTGATTTACCATACCTTGCTATGCTCGCTCATGCCTGTATTTTTTACTGTTGTGAAGCACTTTGAACTGCAACCTCTGTATGAAAAGTGCTATACAAATAAAGTTATTATTATTATTATTATTATTATTATTATAAGTACACATATACTATCGACAATCTAGCGTTTATTTGAAAACTATTCATAAATAGGCCGAAAAATGACAACGTTTTTGTGTATGCCAGAATATTCCAGTAAATGCTGTTTATCACGGAATCTATATATTTTCCTGAAAAACGAGGGCTTTTCAAAATGCTATAAAACGGAAATTAACCGATTAAAAAACAATCCGTTTCGACAATGTTGACTGCAAACAAGTCATTGATAAGCGACGGGCAGATTAGACACATAGCCATAATTTAAGACAGAGATTATGCGTTCACAACGCTATCATTGAAGTGGGTGCTGGCTAGGGCTGCAACGATTAGTCGACATAATCGACGACGTCGATCATAAAAACTTGTCGACGAAGAACTTTTGCGTCGATTAGCCGTAATTTTTTTTTTTTAAATAAACGTTTTTTTTTTTTTTTGCACTACCTATCTTTGTGAAAGTGGCTTCTCAGCTCTGGTCCAGCTGAAGACAAAGCAGAGGAACAGATTGGACATTGAGCATGACCTCAGAGTTGCTTGTCTACCATCACCCCAGACTTTGAGACTCTTGTCAGGATCAAACAACATCCCCATTTATCCCATTAGTTCCCTGGGATGTTAAGCTAAGAAGTCTGCTATATATATTTTTTAGTTATTTAAACACTTCCACTTTAATTTGTATTATTTAATTTATTTATCTTGTTATGAGTGATTGTTGTATTGTTCATACATTTTGATTTAAAGTTGCTTAAGATCCAAATTCAAATGTTTCATGAGTCATTATTTTAATTTGCTATGGGATCATCATGTTATGTTAAGTTAACTGTTAAGGCAGAGGGACTGGACAACAGGGTGACATTCACAGGTGTGCAGACTTGAGCATGTGAGGTAAAACATGCATTGGAGAAGGAGCCATGCCCACAGGAAGCAGAGATTGAGGGTGTGACAAAAATAACCGTTTGATTAGTCGACTAATCGAATGACAAAAATAATCGTTAGATTAGTCGACTAATCGAAAAAAATTATCGACAGATTAGTCGATTACCAAAATTATCGTTAGTTGCAGCTCTAGTGCTGGCATTTAACAGGGTTTTACCATGTTCACCAGTGGTAATCAAAGTGTTAAGCACAGAATTTAGAATGTGTGTACGTACAGAAAAATCTGGATTTATCACATGTGCGTACACAGGTTCTACGCACACTCCGTGTTGATAAATACCATTTGTTCTACGCTCCGTGCTCGTGCACGATTTTAAGTATTTGCATATAGAACCGCCCGTAATTAACCATATACGGTAATGAAACACCCCCATGAAATGTGGAAAAGTGGACTAAGCCGAGCGAAGCGTGTTATGGGAGAAATACGCGACAGGCTGACAGACATGTACACGTACGGTGATGTCGGATATGATATCTATTAACTTCCTAAAGACCATTGCTGCCTGGGCAGCGCAAACACTAATAAAGACCGTTAACCACTGTGGATTTTCCGTAAATTTTCTACCTGCATATGATTTGTAGAGGCATACAATCTATTTTGATGTCGGTATTAGGTAGCCTATATAAACAATAATACGAGAGCATATACAAGAACAATGAATCCCACTGCCATGTAGCCTACGCCATGTGTAGCCTGCCTATATGTGATCAATACAAACTTGAACTTGAATTCCATCATGTCTGTGTGCGGGAGCTCACAAGGCTGTTGTCACAATGTAAATAAAAACGTGCACTGAAAAGTTACAGTATGTAGTTGGTTGATTATTTGTATGACAGTCAGTAAACCCTTGCAAAAAGTATCCGTTTTATTGAATGAATTGAAAACATGGAGCATTGCCTTCCTCCCGGCATGCAGCAACGACATGTATCAGGCAAATGCGCATCGCAACATTGACTGAGTGGAATCCCTTTCTATTCACATAACTGCATTTGTGATGGAGCTTTGACAGCTACATGGGTGGTACAGTAACAGTCTATTGCTCGATCCATCTCCAATATCACGATGGACCGTGCCGGTGGCCAAAGACCCGAGGGTGGAGAGGACTTGAATGTGCACGGGGATGGCATTTGTGCGTTTTGTTCCACGCTCCAATTGCGGTCTCAAATTGCGGTACAAATGAAGGAGGTGTCTCGGGTAGAGCGGACTCTAGTTAATATTATGTTCTCTCGGCAATTAGACTGCCCCTCATTCATTCATTCCTATCTGCTATCTCTGAAAACAGTTCCCCACGGAGCGCAGTCAGTGCACCCCATAGTATTCCGATAACCCTATATATAAACCATGCTGCATTCATTCGGAAAGAAAGACTTATTCCAAATGCTATATTTATAGGGTTTGACAATAATTACACTACTGTCGCTATTTTACAATGAACTATAAAGAATTACGGGTCATACAGAACACGCCAGTGTTGAAACTAATGCACGGAAGCTTATTTCCTCGTTGCAATATTCATATTCTACCGCTGGGCGCCAGGTACGCATGCCCTGAGCTGTGCGTAAATATACGCACAAAGTCAAGCACACGTTCAAATTGATAAGTCCCAAACTTTGCTTAGAAATGATCGTACGCACGGGTTACGCACATATCTGTGCGTACGCACCATTGATAAATGAGGGCCCTGGAGAGAGCACGTCAGACTACACCTCCCTATTGTGTTTGTAGGTGAAGCAGCGGTTTCATCTCACTGATGCTCCCTGCTGGCCGAGCCCTAGAATGCAGCTTAAACCCCTCTGGCCTACTAGAAAATAATTTCCCATAGACGGCCCATAGGAAAGACACAGCTTTTATATTTAGAAGAAAAAATAAAGTAAAAATTAAATGAAGAAGATACCTTCAACATGGAATATGTCCTCTAATAATTTTTATTTTTTTTATCATGAAGACCATTTATTTTGAAAAGTCACCCAGAGCCATAACTTGGTGCAGTAGTAGAGCAAAACATCTATCTATCAGCTGGTGAAGTTGACTAGTAGAGCAGACAGCATCTATCTATCAGCTGGTGAAGTTGACTAGTAGAGCAGACAGCATCTATCTATCAGCTGGTGAAGTAGACTAGTAGAGCAGACAGCATCTATCTATCAGCTGGTGAAGTAGACCAGGGGTTCCCAAACTTTTCAGGCCGGGACCCAGAAAATAAGGCGTCAGAGGACCGATTTTTTAAGCCAAATATCACTTCAATCCTATTAAGTTAGTTCAAGTTAGTTATTCATTTATATGTGCTATTTATGAGAGGGCTAACTTGTTGCAAAATAATAATGATAATAATAATAGCCTCATTAAAATACTATTGTTGCTTCGGTTGTTTTCAGCGTTTTATGTGCATAATCTGTTATTTAGTTTGAAATGTTCGTTGAAATAAGTCGATTTTTCGTTTTTGTTTATTTATTAAGTTAATATAAAACCATATAGTCACATTTTAGAATACAATAGAATAGAATTTTAGAATACAACTAGAAACACTGTCCTGGCCTGCTTCTAAGTTCAGTGGCCTGACAAAAAAAAGATATTTTTTTTTTCTTTCTTTTTTTAATCATCTCGCGGCCCTCCTGTGGCTGCTCGCGGCCCACCTTTGGGTCGCGACCCCGACTTTGGGAACCACTGAAGTAGACTAGTAGAGCAGACAGCATCTATCTATCAGCTGGTGAAGTTGACTAGTAGAACAGACAGCATCTATCTATCAGCATCTATCAACATCAGCATCTATTAACAGTCTGTAGTGTGATAGTAAAGGGTTAACCTTCTGTAGTGTGGCAGTGAAAGGGTTAATGCAGATGAATGCACATTGGTAAAAGGGTCAACCTAGTTCCTATTTTTATATATCTTTTTTTAAAGCTTTTGTCAACTGGCCAAAGAATGAGCAGGTTCACTGCGACTCTCGGACATGAAGTTAATCAAGTTAATCAAGTTAATCCAACGGAGCAACAAAGAACATCACAAATAACACTAAATGTTTTCTTTCAAAGTCATTTGAGATTTGAAAAAGGCATATTGCGCAATCGCCCCGTTGGACCAAATTGTAGCCGGAAGCAACCAGAAGACTGAACTGGCTTGTTGGTGAACTGACTGGTATGATGTCGGATGGTAGAAAAACAGGGTCGAGGTTGAAGCAGAACGATCATTTAAATGTTCTCTAACGTAATCATCCGTTTCTGTAAATGGGCACGAACCTGTCGAGGACCATTTTAAACTGACACCAAATCTGGTAGGATGACAAACACACAGTCTGTATATAATAAACCAACCTGATTGGATAAGAATATAGCTGGTATTGCCTGGTAACACGAGAGAACGCCTTACCAGAAAGAAATGCTTGATTGATTGAACATTTTATTAACAGATTGCAGAATGGGTACAATACAGTACGGCTCAATACACACAATTGTTAAGGGGATGCAGACCAGAGAAAGACTTTCGTCTTGTTTACATCAGGGTCCCCCATATTCAATTCATCATCATGCTGTGTCTCCGGTTCATCCAATGATTATAAAACTGAATCGACCAATAGGGGGGGGGGGGCCCACAAATCACATGTTTAGCAGCTCCTATTACATCATCGGTACAATTAACCCTTTCACTACCGCACTACCAAATGGTTAACCCTTTCACAGCGTGTGACGTACCTGGGTACGTGGGTTGGTCATTACCATTATTACTGTATTTATGACACCTTCTGAACATCAGGTTAGTATATTTAATGTGTTGTGTTTTGTATGTGATGTGTGTGTGTGTGAACATGAGAGCTAATGCTGTCTCTTTTCTCTCCCTGTCAGGTGCTGCCCGTCCCTACACTGAAGAGTGCTGATTGCCTAATGAATGACAGCTGATGGCAATCACCTCGAGAGGGGCGGGTAGACAAATACCTGACAGCACGCACACGTCTGGGCGCCTCATTCTGTCAATTGCCAGTGACCAGAGTGGAGTGAGGTTGCCATTGTTTGCCACTGTGGTGGAATTGATACTGTGCTTATCTACTGCTTCGGGTGGACTAAAGTACTAGTTATGTATATAGATATTGTTGGCCTCTGCGCCACTCCTCCATTGGAGTAAGTATTCTCTTGTTGGCTTTAGGCCTAATTCCACTGAGTGTGGAATTGTACCTTTGGTACCTTTGCTGGGGGTTTTCCCAGTACCAACCTCTGGCTGGTTGGTGAGTGTCTGTGGGCGCTTATCTAGTTTACTTTGTATTATACTTACCTTGTGTGTTCTCCCTTTATCCCTCTCCCTGTTGTTAATTGTTTGTGGGTTGTTTTTTCCCTTTGTTGCCTATTTAAATATCAGTGGAGGTTTAAATCCCTACCCTGCATAATAAATATAATTTACTATTTTTGGAACAACGTCTTGTGTTTATTATTACCTACCTGCCCGGGACTGTTTTGAAAGCATTTACTGAGAGAGGCTGCTTTTGCTCATGTGTAGCCAGCTCCAGTTATTATTCTGTGTGGTCCTTAGACCTTTGTACATGACACAGCGACAATACAGAAGGTTAACCCTTTTACTGCCATACGACAAAGGGTTAAACACAGTTTGCTCAGGAGTATTATGGACGAAGCGATTCAAAAGCTAACGGATATTTGATTTGGTTCATATAAATGTGCAAATATGAACCAATTCCATGTGGAGAGGGAGGGAGTAGAAAGAGCTGGTCGGAGGGGTTGGAGCGGGCGTTACCTTCCAGGACACAGCTGGTCAGCAGACGCAGGATCTCAGACGGACAGAGAGCCAGGTTCAGGTCCTCCAGGCACAGCTTTCTCAGACGCTGATTGGACTCTTTTAAAACAAAAGCAAAAAATAAATTCAATGCAACTTATTTTGTTTACGAGAAGTCAGTGTAATGAGATAATAACCAGACGCACACCCACACACGCTCAATGACAATGACACTATGTAACAACCCATCATCTACACTCACTGCACACACACATCCACATGTACACACTCACTTTAAACAAACACTCACCTTACCACTCACTTTAGACACTTTAACACACTTTATATTTATCTATAACTTTTTTTTTATCCACTTTTTCTCTACCCACCTTTTTCCTCCTGTTTTTCTGTTTTTCTCCCATCCCAATTTAGTTGTGCCAATTCCCCCCTCCCCTTCCTGGTCATTGCTCGCATGTGCCCCCCACTGGTCGGTCTAGGGAGGGTTGATCGCATGTCCCCTCCGATACATGCGGAGTCAGCCAGCCACTTCTTTTCACCTGCCAGCGCGGACTCTCATTGGTGAGGTGTAACGTGTGGGAGGCTCACACTACCCTCACCATCTCCCTTCCTCGCTGTGCAGGCGCCCTGACCGACCTGTAGAAGTCGCTGTCCACAAGGTCCAGGACCCACCCACCGGCTTCCCTCCCGCTGACTCTGCCAATTGAGTCAGTATGACGGCCGGCCCAAGCCGGAGGCAACGCTGACAGCCGGATTCGATACCAGTGTCTCTCGCGTTGGTGACGAACGCTTAGTCCACTGCGCCACCCATCCGCCTATATTTATCAATTATTAAAGAGATTTGCACTACATTCATACCTCATTTGCACCCTAACCTAAGGTTTGTACCTCATCTCATTTCTGCATTGTACCTCACTGTTACTAATTTTACACTGTATTGTATATAATGTATATTGACTGAACATTCCTTTAGTTACTTTTTACTTACTTCTTAATTACTTTTTCTTACTTTCTTTTTACTGTATGTAGCACACTCTCATACAGAAACAAGCATTTCATCATAAAGTATTCTGTATTTTATTGTGACTAATAATAAACAAACTTGAACTTGAAACTTGAACACACACCTACAGGGACCATCACCTGACCTCTGACCTACAGGGAGCATCACCTGACCTACAGGGAGCATCATCACCTGACCTCTGACCTACAGGGACCGTGGGATACATTATGAGTTGGACAATATCGGTATATCGGATATCGGTAAAAAAAAAGCCAATATTGAACGTCCCTAGTTATGACCATCATCACCTGAGACGATGTAGAGCAGCTTGCGGTTTGAGAAGTGCTGTTTGATCCCCGACAGGTGCAGTGAGGTGAGCTGCGGAGAGCGTTGGAGCGTGGAGGTGATGCTGTCGACGTCCGTCACCTCCTGGGACACCTTCACCGACAGACTCTCCAGAGGCAGCTCTGTGGAGGAGGAGGAGGAGGAGGAGGAGGAGGAGGAGGAGGACGAGGAGGACGAGGAGGAGGACGAGGACGACTTCAGGGGAACATCTTCATAGAACTCTTGGGAGAACATCTTCAAGAATGTGAATCCCTACCCACCTTCAAAACCGCTCTCAAAGATCACCTACGGGAGGCCGCAATTCGAAACTGGCCCCGGTAAATGTCCAACCCCCCCCAATGTACAGTTTCCTCCCCCTCAAATGTATATATTCTCTTTTAGAAACTCTGTCTGTAAATAAACAGTACTGTATATCTGTATGATGTCATGTATGTTGTGTATGTCATAAATGTCTATATGAATTGAAAATGGGGGACCCTGATGTAAACAAGATGAAAGTCTTTCTCTGGTCTGCATCCCCTTAACATATCCAGTGCCGTTCAGCAGAGGGCGCTGTGGGCCGTGAGTGCCAGCGCTCGGTTCAATGGGGATAAATGCCGGTGTTTGCAGCGCTAAACCTATATTAAATATATATATATATATTTTTTTATCCACTTTTTCTCCTTATTTTCTATTTTTCTCCCATCCCAATTTCGTATCGCCAATTCTCCCCTCCCCTGTCTTGAACGTTGCTAGACTATGCCTCCCGCTGGTCGGCTGTAGTGAGCCGGTACACGAGGAGGCAGCCCGACGTAAATCTACGTGAACGGCAACCAAAGGGTTAACACATTCGGGGCCAGACTCAAGATATCCCGGGTTAACGCGTTGGGCGCCAAACCCGAGAAAAGTCAGGTTTTCTATCGTTATTTATTTTATTCGATATTCCCATTCATAATCCATCGAGGGAGCCTGTATTATCATTGGGAATGAGTCTGAGATCGCAAACGTCCAATACCGCCACCTGCCGCCGATATTGCACATCCTTTGAAACTCTCTGGCTTGGGAGCTCCAGTAGCTCACCACGTACCGCGAGTGCTATTTCAGCGCCGTGGACAACCATGCTCGTCACGGATCTGGGGCTGAGCGAGTTCGAATCCCGGACTGCAGCCGTGCCTTTCCCAGAGTGTCTTCCCCCCCATCTGAACCCTTTCAGCCTGCTTCTGTCGGTCGAACTTGACCAAGTATAAATGCGATAAACGTATAAAAGAGCCAGGGAAATGGCCAAAGTTTAAAAAAATAAAAATAAACTCTCTGGCTTGGGCTGAGCCTGTGCGTCAATCTAAAGAGTCCGGCCCGGGTTTTCATTGTCGGGCAGGACAAGCGTTTATAACGCATGGATTGAGGAGAATCAAGCACTCCCGGTTCATGTTCTTTGGTGGATTATGTTGGCAACATGATCGACATCAATACTTGGAATGGCGATCAGATAATTGGAATATTCTTTTTGGAGTACATCCTAGTCAAGGTAAGAGCTATATGGTATCAATCTTGCGTTGATCCAAGAATCCTTTCACTGCGATCCGAGCGTTTGTGTGTAATGTGTGTGTGTAACGTATTAGAATAGAATAGAATAGAATAGAAATACTTTTATTATCCCGTGGGAAATTTGACATTGCAAATCGCTCAACATTTAAACATTTAGACAGAACAGGTCACGAATAAGAATAATAAAACAAATCAAATCAAGTTGCCTAAGATAAGAGTAGAGTAAAATAGAATAAAAATAGAATAAAATATACAGTAAATAAATACAGTAAAAAATATACTGAGGTCTACAGTAGGTGTAATATTGCACAGTGCTGTTTCCCTTTTTTTTTTTTTTTGTCTTTTTCCCCCTCCATTTTCCTCCGATTTTTCTCCCATCCGAATGTTAGTCGTTATGCCAATTCCCAGTCCCCTTCCTGGTCGCTGCGCACTTACCCCCCACAGTCGGTCTGGGAGAGTGGAGGCTATCACGTGCTTCCTCCGACACACGTCCAGCCAATCAACCGCTTCTTTTCACCTGGCAGCGTGGATATTCTCTGAGAGGGCGTAGCGTGTGGAAGGATCACACTATCCCACTCAGGTCCTATCCGCACTTAGCAGGCGCCCCGACCGAACTGTAGGAGTCGCTGTTTACAACGACCCGGACCCACCCCGCCAGCTTCTCCCACCCTCTAATACTGCCAATTGTATTAGTGTGAACGGCCAGCCAAGCTGGTGACAACCCCGGAGCTGTGAGCTGGATTCGAACAGGCGAATCCTAGCGTCTCCGGGGTTGGTGACGAACGCAATCTCCGCTATGCCACCTAACCGCTGCACAGTGCTGTTTCAAACTAAGTCCAGGAAGATGGTAACTGCCACTCTGTGCTCAGTGAGGCACAGTGATGCATTGTATAGTCTGATGGCTGTCGGAATGAAGGACTTCCTGTGCCGTTCAGTGCTGCATTTAGGTAGTGTGAGCCTAGCACTGAACCTGCTCCTCCTGTCAGCCAAGTCTGTGTATAGTGGGTGGGAGGGGTTGTCCCTGATGGCCTGGAGCTTAGCAAGGCTCCTCCTCTCCGCCACCCTCGCTAGAGAGTCCAGCTCCACCCCAACCACGCTACTGGCCTTCCTGACCAGCTTATCCAGCCTGGTTGTGTCCCCTGCTCTCAGTCCACTGCCCCAGCAGGTCACAGCGTATAAGAAGGCGCCCGCCACCACCGACTCATAGAACATCCTCAACATCCTTGTACAGACATTGAAGGATCTCAGCCTTCTGAGGAAGTAGAGTCGGCTCTGGCCCTTCTTGTACAGTGCCTCTGCGTGTTTTGACCCGTTCAGTTTGTTGTCGATGTGCACACCGAGGTATTTGTACTCCTCAACCATGTCCACATCGACTCCCCTGATGGAAACGGGGGTCACGGGTGCACTCCTCCTCCTCCCCAGCTCCACAACCAGCTCCCTGGTCTTCGCCACATTTAGCTGCAGGTGGTTTTTATCGCACCATGTGACGAAGTCCACTACCAGTTCCCGGTATTCCCTCTACGTATTCCGTTGGTGACGATCAAAGCATAGGAAAACGACCCCCCCCACCCTTTCATGCATTCAAGATGAAACCTAATACCGATAATAGAGCGTTGATTTCAGATTGATTGTTGATACAGGCGAGAAACGCCACGGTTTCTAGTGAAATGCACGTATTGCTGCATAGCGTCGTTTTCTGGGATTAGACATGATTACTGTAAAACTATACTCATATTCACCACGGTACAAAACAGGAATGTATGGATGAAAAGATTATTTCTTTTTCACAAATTGAATGATAGATACTCGATGTCAAATGGGCAATAGTATTATATCTAGGGATGTCCCGATCCGATCACGTGATCGGGATCGGGGGCCGATCACGTGATTTTCAGAAGATTGGGATAAAAAAATAATAATGTATTCAACAAACATGACCATGTTCACGTCTTAAACTCATACTGAGGCCTTAGTTTTGGTTTTAAATTGCATATCATCATTCATTTATTTATTTTCACAGAGCAGAAGAATTTTGCCAAAACAAACGCATTTCCTTTGATTTAATTATACACCAAATTATTTATGTCAAGGATGAGGGACATCCACTAGTTGCAGAACTTGCAGTCACCTGATTTTTACAGACGATGGCGCCATTGCTCTCATGAAGCAGCAGGTTGGAGGCGGAGTTTTTAGATTACTCCGGTTGCAATGCCTCGCTTGAATGAAGTGAACTTTACACCTGGATAACGTCAACATTCAGGGTGAATGTAATGTGAGAAATTGGGATGGGGAAAAAAAGGTGGCCTTCTTACCACACGGTACACAGCGACCTCTGGCGTCCAATGAGTTAACGTTGAACCCTGCTGATATTACTCTCTCTCTATGTGTACACTGAAAAAACAAGTAATAAAATGATGTATAAATATCACAGGCTAGGGCGCTCCAGTAGCACACCATGTACCGCGCTGCGTCGCGGATCGGCTGACCCGAGTTCGATTCCCGGACCCGCCGTCATTTGCCAAATGTCTTCCCCTGCTCTCTCTCCCGTTTCAACCTCACTGTATCTGTCGGTCATGTTTGACCAGGAAAAGCGATAAACGCTAAAAAATTAAGTTTAAAAAAAAGAAATATCACAGTGTAACTGAGGGGTACAATTCCCTGACTGTATTACTAGATATGATACTTACTACCACTACCTTTGTACTTAATATTCGGCCACCCAGTACTCGGCATAAATATATTATGATGAACACTGTCACGTAGATGAAACGGATCCAACACAAATGTACGAATTAGAAATAGGTCTTTATTTCTACACAGCGATGGTGTGTAGAGCAAGCACTTAATCAAATCAATCACATTTATGAATGGGAATTAGTATGCACTTTTATGGCAAGAGTATTCGTCGGTATATCAATAGAGAATGTCCAATCTCTGAAGGCGCAGGTGGTACATATACGACCTGGAATAGTTTAAGGAATAACAGCAATGATACTTTAATGATTATATACTGGATACACTAGGGGGGGTTAATCCGGTCGCTTGTAAGCCGACAGGAGTAGGAAGGGGGGGGGGTAGAATCCGGCTGCCTCATCCGGCCAAGGGTATCCCAGGTGAACCCACTGTAGTGCCGTTCAATGCGCCGGCGATCCTTGGACCACAGATGAAAGCAGGTGGACTCTTTGTGGGCCGGCGTCCTCCGGTCCACGGAGGAGAGACGTGAAGCGACCTCGTCTTGCAGAGCGTCTCCTCACCTTGCGTCCTCTCCAGGGGGGGGGGTTCCAACACACGGCAGTGTCGGGGGTCTTTATCCATGGAATAATCAACGTATACAAAGCATAATCCGTGCCTGGGAAGGCGGGCTGTCGTCGGTAGAATAATCCGGTATACAGGTCCACTCGCTCGTCGGCTCTGGGGCTCCTCGGGTGCAGCTTCACGTGGGGTCAACCACCCTGGATAAGCAGCCAGTTCTCTGCCCGAAACGATGGGGTGCTGACTACGGTAGTATTCTCACCGCACGAAGCACTATATATTAACAGACTATTATTAGCTTAATAGACTACGTCCAACTCGACGATATAGTGCCAAATATGACTATTCAAATATTAATATACACGATGTCTCAATACCGATGGTAGGCGAACTTGGCCTTACTCCCACACGTGGCGTCGCGGGGAGGCTTTACGTCTGTGACTCTATTGGAGGGTAAGAAACTGGACTGAAAAGGAAGTCCTACTTTAGTAGCGCAGTATATATACGCACTATGAACAAATAGTCCCATTAGTGGTGCGGTAGCCAGATTCCTACGCGGAACTAGGACTTGTTCGTACATGTTGAGCGGTACGTTTGAACTGGGTCTGAGGGGTATGGCAGCCTGGCACCAAGGTCTCGACAAATAGTAGAATGGAGACTATTATGGGATGTTCAGTAGGCTAGAATGGATATTCAATGCATATTGTACAAGGAATATACAAGGGATATCAGGGAATATTAGAGAATATACAAATACAATTAAATATATATATATAAATAAATATATATATTCGGTTTAATCTGGCCCTTCACAACAGCCACCCCCTGATTGGTCCCAGACCTAATCAGTTAAACAGAGACAGATTAATCGCGTTGTCTATTTACACATAAGGGTTTGCTGTAGGGGTCAGTCAACTTCACAAAGTCATAGGGTTATAGGGTCATGGTCATCATCGATTGTGTCTGGGAGTCGGGGCAGTTCTATGAGCCTCGCCACGGGACGGGTGTAAGTGCGACCCTGGACAAGCACTTCAGCTGCTCGGACCTTGCCGTCGGCACCGGTGATCACTTTGCTTACGCGGCCGGCCGGCCACATAGCTCTGGGCAGTGATTGATCAATAATCATGACGACTGTTCCTTCTGTCAAATTGTCTCTCTCCTTTACCCACTTCTGGCGGGTCTGTAGAGACGGTAGGTAGTGCAGTAGGAAACTGCTCCAAAACTTGTCGGCTAATACTTGGCTGTACCTCCACATTCGTCGGCCGTTCGCTTCTTCAGGCCGGTACATTGTCTGGGGTAACGCGGGATCTAGCCGCCCCATCAGGAGTGTGTTGGGGTCTGCGGAGATAACAGTGCTCAATCCACAGAACACAGGCTTCTTATTCTCAGCCTCCTCCTGACTGGCTTCCCTCGGGATAGGCGTGGGCCACTCTCCTTCCGGGAGCTTTAGGAATGCTGGGCCGTCACTGTAGACATTGCGACGGGTGAGGTCATCCAGGGGCATCCCCCGGGTGATGACGTCAGCTGGGTTCTGTTTTGTATCAACGTAGCGCCACTCTGTTTCTCCGGTTAACTCTTCGGTTAAGTCTTGAATCTCGGTGACTCTGACTCCCACGAAGACTTTGTACTTGCATGAGTCCGATTTGATCCAGGCGAGTACTGTCGTGGAATCTGACCACAGGATTGTTCTAGACACCGGTATGGTGAGCTCACGTTGGATGAGCGTGGCTAGGTGCGCTCCGGCTAGGGCTGCGCAGAGCTCTAGACGTGGGATAGATTGTTGCTTGCGTGGGGCTATTCTCGAGCGGGCGAGGACAAATGCTGTGTAGATCTCTCCCCCCCTTTCTTGGGCCCGCAAGTAGGCTACTGATCCGTATGCGACCTCTGAGGCGTCACTGAAGACGTGTAAGTCCATTTTACATGTCTCTGGCCTCACCGTGGGTGGGAAGTAGCTTCGGCGCATATTAACGCCTGGGAGTGAGTGGAGCTCCATCTCCCACTCTCTCCAGGTGGATGCAAGGTGTGCGGGAATGGGGTCGTCCCAGCCCTGGTCCTTGTCCCACAATGCTCGTACAATCATTTTTGCCCTGGTGGTGTACGGTAGAATACATCCTAGCGGGTCATATTGTCGGGCGAGTGTTGTGTACACACTCCGTCTGGTGGTCGGCGCCGCCGCCGGCCTTCCCTGCTCCGTAGTCAGGGGCTTGTGTCTGTAGTGAAGCGAATCTGTTTTGAATCGCCACACCAATCCCAGGGTCATCTCCTGGGCTTCTCCCGGGATTGTAGCCATCCAGGTCTCGCTGCTGGCTGCCTTGTCCTCGGAGGAGAGGCTGCGCAGTACTTGCGGATCGCTGCTGGCCCACTGCCTGAGATCAAAGCCGCCTTTGATCAATGAGGTGCGGAGTTTAATCAGGAGAGCCTCGGCTTCTTCCTGGGTTGAAAGGCTTTGTAGACAGTTGTCTACGTAGAAGCTGTTCTTTACGCTGTGTCGGACCTCTTCGTCCGCTGCTGGGTCCTCTGCTACATGTTTCTGTAGTGCAAATGTAGCACAGCAGGGGCTGCACGTCGTTCCGAAGGGGAGGACTTCCCATTGGTAGATGGCTGGGTGCTCATCTCCTGGCTTCTCTCTCCATAGGAACCGTAACAGGGGCTTGTCCTCCTCTACTAATCTCACCTGCAGGAACATTCCTTTAATGTCCCCGCTGATGGCCACCTTTTCCTGGCGGAAGCGGAGTAGAACGCCGAGTAGGGAGGGGCCGAGTGTGGGACCGGGCAGTAACTCTTTATTCAGATTTTGGGATCCGATCTGGTAGCTGCAGTTAAATACTATGCGGTCTTTACCGTTGTGATGGACCTTGTGGTGAGGCACGTACCACGATTCAGTGGTCTGGTCAGCCTCTTTAATGTCCATCTTTGTGGCGTGTCCCGCTGTGATGAGCTTCTCAATCTCAGCACGGTATACACTCTCTTGGGCGGGGTTCTTGGCTAAGCGCCGCTCCGTGTTCAGCAGGTACCGTTCTGTGGTGTCTGTCTTGGCGTGGAAAGTAGGCATTCCTTCTCGCCGCAGGAGTGGCGTGGCGTATCTCAACACGCCGTTGACCGGGACTCTCTTGGTCCCTGTCTCGAGGAGGTGAATGGCGTAAATGTCATCTTTAGAGCGAATGTCTTTCTTTCCGTTCTTAAAGGGCATTTGTTCCAAGGTCCATAGCCGCTCTACGTGTTGCAGGAGTGCGGTTTCTCCCTCCGTGACTCGGGAGTGGAGACATCTAGTGGCTGTACTTCGGTTGAGAGATTTGGCGAGCGGGCCTTGGAGAGTCCATCCCAAACGGGTCTCGACTGCTGCAGGACAGCCTCGGGGTCCGGTATGAACCCGGTCTATCGGGACAATGAGGTCTGCATGGTCGGAGCCTATCAACAGGGTCGGCATAGCATTGTCTATGAGCGGGATCGGTAACTTGCGCAGATGTGCATATTTCTCCATCAGCTTGGCGACGGGGTATGTGTACCGCGACAGTCCTATTTCTTGGCTGGTGAAAGCGTCTGTAATCTGGTACCGTCGCTCAGGCTGGCCGCTTGCTGCGATAGAGAATGAGACATTCTCGCCCTTTATCGTCTTCAAATCTCGTCTTATTGTCCGAATTGTCATTTGGGTTTCGCTTCCCTGCAGCCCTAGCTGGGCCGCAGCGGAGGCGAGCAGAAGGGTCTTCTCTGACCCGTCATCGAGGACGGCGTAAGTGTCCAGGACTTTATTCTGGTAGCTTAGTGTCACACGCACTACTTTTAGGAGTACTCGGGCTCCACTGCTGCTGGCGGGATCGATGTACATGACGCTCGCTTTGCTGCTGGATGGTGCGGGTGAAGGGCGCCGTCTGTTACTGTCGTGAAGTATGTCCAGATGGGCTCCATCGCACTTGGTGCACCTTTTCTTTAAGCGGCATTCGGCTGCCATGTGTGAGCGCGCACAGCGAAAACAGCGCTTGTTGGACTTTATCCATTGACTTGCTTCCTCCGCGTTCAGCTTGGGGAAGGAGTCACATTGCGCTAGCCAGTGTTCTTTCTCACAGTAGGGGCACACTATCTTCCACTTCTCCGTTCTGGAGGGGGTACTGTGGCTCCTGCTGCTCGGTACTGACTCCGATTGGTGCATCACAGTCACCGATCTTCTTCCATCATTTAGTCGTCTGGTTCCTTCTCTGGAGCCAGGGGTGCTCCGTCCGAATGTATCTAGCCGTAGGCTGCTGACTTCTCTCGCCAGGAAGTCTGCTAGATCGAGGAGGTTCGGTTCGGGGCCATTCGGGTCTCGGTGGTCTCTCTGCCGCCTAAAACGCTCCTGTCGAGCGGGCGGCAGCTTCTCCAAGATCCTTTCCACATTTGAGTTGGCGTAAAGTTCATGCCTCCCCTTCTCTCTCTGCGCTCCCAACATCCCTACCAGGGACTGCACTCTGATGGACAGGTCGTCCAGTGCTCGATTGTCTATTGCTGGGGGTAAGCGGTCGATGTGTCGGATCTCCTGGATCACGTAATCCCATATGCGCCCATACCTCTGGTCCAATGCTACCAGCGCTGCTGTGTATGGGGTGGTGGAAGTCGCGTAGGCGAGCGCTATATTATGTGCGCGGGGTACCTTTAAGTGCTTCAGTAGGATGGCGTATTTATGGCGTTCATCCAATACATCCACCAACATGGTCTCCAGACACATGCGGAGTTCTGTATACTGGGCCCGGTTCTCTTGGGTGAAGTCGGGTACCATAGGCGGGCCAATGTATGACGCTGACTGTGGATACATCGGCGAGCGTTGGGGGAGAGGCCTCCTAGGCGAGTCTCCTCCCGCTCCTTGGTATGGGCTGGTACCGGCAGTGTACCATGGCCCGCTTGTCCAGGTGCTGTTCCTCGGTGCGGGTCGTGCGTCGTGCTCACCCGTGTATAGAGTCGGGGGTCTGTAGCGCAGCTCCGCGGGAGTATAGCCTGGGCTGTACCGGACCTCCTGGTCCGGTAGAGTACTGTGCTGTCGTCGGGCGTGGTTCTCGTCCTCTTCCTCTTCGTCTTCAGTTAGGTCATCCAGTGCTTGTAGTCTCTGGTTTAGCCTCTCCACAGGATATGCTGCTCCTTCCCGGTTGCTAGGTCTCGCTTGGACCGGTGGGGGGAGGTGGTCTGTGGGGGGTATAGACCTCGTCTGTTGGTCAAGTTCAGGGTTGTTTACTCGGCTAGGGGATGCCGCCCTGGAGGTGTGTCTAGACGAGTTCCTGGAGCCTCTGGCGGAGGGAGAGGGTGTTGTCCGTCTGATCAGCTGTTCTATTAGTTGCGCTTGCTGTCTGTCGCGCTCTGCGTCCCGTAGAGCACCAGCAGCTGCTCGCTGGCTGTCTGCTCGGTCTCGGGCCACATTCTCTTCCCTCTGAATGCGTCTTATTTCTAGACGTATATGCTCTTCTTCGCTCCGCTGCTGGATCTGCAGTCGGTCGCGTTCAGCAGCGGCGTTCAGGCTGATGAGGAAGGCCTGCTGTAGGGTCCTCTCTGCCTCGCTGGGGGAAGGCGGTTGTATAGGGGAGCCTTCCCTCGGGGTACTCCTTGCGGAGCCTTGGAGCTCTATCTCCACGGTACTCTCCCCGTCTTCTTCCGTGCCGAGTTCTCTCTCGGTAGCATTGTATTCCTCCCGGGACTCATCGGGGACTACTTCTTCAGTACTGGCGGGGTGTGAAGTCATGTCTGGTTCCCACTGGTCCCCACCGTGAACTTGGTCAGTTACATTAGAACCCGTAGGGGCCTCTATGGTCGGGGTAGTCTGGGCGTTGGGGTTAGACATACTTTTACTTTCTAGTTTTACCGCGTTTACTGTTAGTAGAAGACTAGGTTGTTGACTGACAGCGTAAGCCTCTAAGTACTGAGGGAGCCGTCGTTCGCGCTGCGGGCGTTGGTTAGGAGGATCGTTTCGTGGAGTGTTCATCATAGGCCATTTCAATATTAATAACACTATATTAATATTACACTAATTACCCTCCGGCTCGAAGGACCAATACTTTTACTTTCTAGTTTTACCGCGTTTACTGTTAGTAGAAGACTAGGTTGTTGACTGACAGCGTAAGCCTCTAAGTACTGAGGGAGCCGTCGTTCGCGCTGCGGGCGTTGGTTAGGAGGATCGTTTCGTGGAGTGTTCATCATAGGCCATTTCAATATTAATAACACTATATTAATATTACACTAATTACCCTCCGGCTCGAAGGACCAATTGTAACTGAGGGGTACAATTCCCTGACTGTATTACTAGATATGATACTTACTACCACTACCTTTGTACTTAATATTCGGCCACCCAGTACTCGGCATAAATATATTATGATGAACACTGTCACGTAGATGAAACGGATCCAACACAAATGTACGAATTAGAAATAGGTCTTTATTTCTACACAGCGATGGTGTGTAGAGCAAGCACTTAATCAAATCAATCACATTTATGAATGGGAATTAGTATGCACTTTTATGGCAAGAGTATTCGTCGGTATATCAATAGAGAATGTCCAATCTCTGAAGGCGCAGGTGGTACATATACGACCTGGAATAGTTTAAGGAATAACAGCAATGATACTTTAATGATTATATACTGGATACACTAGGGGGGGTTAATCCGGTCGCTTGTAAGCCGACAGGAGTAGGAAGGGGGGGGGGTAGAATCCGGCTGCCTCATCCGGCCAAGGGTATCCCAGGTGAACCCACTGTAGTGCCGTTCAATGCGCCGGCGATCCTTGGACCACAGATGAAAGCAGGTGGACTCTTTGTGGGCCGGCGTCCTCCGGTCCACGGAGGAGAGACGTGAAGCGACCTCGTCTTGCAGAGCGTCTCCTCACCTTGCGTCCTCTCCAGGGGGGGGGGTTCCAACACACGGCAGTGTCGGGGGTCTTTATCCATGGAATAATCAACGTATACAAAGCATAATCCGTGCCTGGGAAGGCGGGCTGTCGTCGGTAGAATAATCCGGTATACAGGTCCACTCGCTCGTCGGCTCTGGGGCTCCTCGGGTGCAGCTTCACGTGGGGTCAACCACCCTGGATAAGCAGCCAGTTCTCTGCCCGAAACGATGGGGTGCTGACTACGGTAGTATTCTCACCGCACGAAGCACTATATATTAACAGACTATTATTAGCTTAATAGACTACGTCCAACTCGACGATATAGTGCCAAATATGACTATTCAAATATTAATATACACAATGTCTCAATACCGATGGTAGGCGAACTTGGCCTTACTCCCACACGTGGCGTCGCGGGGAGGCTTTACGTCTGTGACTCTATTGGAGGGTAAGAAACTGGACTGAAAAGGAAGTCCTACTTTAGTAGCGCAGTATATATACGCACTATGAACAAATAGTCCCATTAGTGGTGCGGTAGCCAGATTCCTACGCGGAACTAGGACTTGTTCGTACATGTTGAGCGGTACGTTTGAACTGGGTCTGAGGGGTATGGCAGCCTGGCACCAAGGTCTCGACCAATAGTAGAATGGAGACTATTATGGGATGTTCAGTAGGCTAGAATGGATATTCAATGCATATTGTACAAGGAATATACAAGGGATATCAGGGAATATTAGAGAATATACAAATACAATTAAATATATATATATAAATAAATATATATATTCGGTTTAATCTGGCCCTTCACAACACACAGGCTATAGAAGATAAAGTACTGACCTAAAGGAGTTTTATGATATGACCTGGCGAATCATTCTTCCTCTACCTGCAACTAACATCAGCGCTCAGGGCTCACGGTGTGCCGTGGGCTCAGGCGTTGCACCCACACCCTTTTGTCGGGCTTATCGGAGACAGGACAACCACAAGAGGGTTTGTCTCAGATTTTTATACACTTTTAATCAAATCCACATATAAGAAATTTACATTAGATACAGTCTGGCCAGGGGACAGTCTAATGTCTAATGGCTTTTGTGTTTTTTTTTTTTACTCTGTATTTTGTATTTATTAGTTACATTTTGATATTCTGTAAGTATTTCTTATTTCTTATTGTCTTGTCAATATTATGATTATTATTGTTGAGGTTCTGTCCTGTGATGTCCTGTTTATTATTGTTATCATTGTGTTATGTTGTGTTGTTGTTGTTGAATTGAAAATAGAAAAAAAAAAAAAAAAATGTGATAAAAGAACATTTAAAATAAAGAAGATAAAGTACTGGAACTCACCTGTGGAGCAGACGGACTGAACGACGTTGGCTGGATCCACGCGCCGGTAGTCCGGGTCGATCTCCACGGCGAGGGACCTCAGGTTGGGACAGGCGTTCAGCAGGAGGGCGAGGAAGCCGGCGTGGGGCAGGACGGCGACGCTCAGGTCCGCGAGGACGCTGCCGGGCGTGGCACACAGCTGCCGGAGGGCGCTCGCCAACGACATCACTTCCTTCGGGTCCAGGTCTAGGGCTGAACGATTAATCGATTTTAAATCGAAAATCGCGATTTGGAATGATGCAATTATCAAAAAAAAATTAAAAAAAGTTAGTTTAGGTTCGTGTTAACGTTAGATAAAGGCTTTTAATCGTCAAGGTAAGAGGATTTGAAGGCATGGTATCCATAAACTTCAATCGGTTCGGATCCTTTGAATGAAATGAGAATGTAAACAAACACGTTAGAAAGTATCACTGCGTTGCGTGAAATCACTGACTGAGCCCAGAGAGGAGTGGTTCGGCAAAAAATTGTTCCGAGTATATTTGCTTAGAAAACGTAATTGTCGAATTTAATTATTTTTTATTTCTCCACGTGGTAAATACACAGGTCACAACATGTTTACAGGAACGTTTTGGAGTTGTATTTGGAGTGTATTTCGTGACTGTAGGGAACTTCAGGGTAAAGGACTGCCCCACTTCCAGTGATGAAGCTAAGCTACGCTAACGGTGCGGGCGTTCCCTAAGCCTAATGCACGCACAGAGAAGAAAAGGGTCTGTATCTTCTTGTCTAACTCCAGGGAAGATGGCAAATAAGCTAATTTCCCAAAATGTTGGTGTTTTCCTTTTAAGTAATTTTTTTTGGAACTCACAACATGCAACCTAAACCCCTTCCTCTCCCAAATTGTTCCTGCAATTGTTTTATGTTGCATGATGATCATGAATACATTTATTATGTATTGTATTTTTTGTTTAAATATCAACATTATCTGTCCATCCTCAGTACACTTACTATAAATATACTATACTTCATCTGATCTTTCCAAACGCACACACACACACAGAAACAGAGAATGCCACCCCCCCCCCCCCCTCCTTCCTAGTCCCCACACTGCTGTTCTCTCGGTCTATGGCTCTGAACAGGGTTAGCTTGTTGTTAGCTTATGCTAACGTAACGTTCATTTCGGTCTTTAACACGACGTGGTCATAAAGGAATGGCGAGGATTGCAAAGCATGTTAGATGCATTTGACCCGTTGTGGAATAAAACAGCAGGGATTTGTTTTGGGTCGCAAAATAGGCACACTATAGCCTTGCTGTGATGTGATTGGTCAGAGTATCGCAATATGAATCGATCTTTTTACGTTGCATCGATCGTATTGGATTATTGATAATAGATCGATATATCGATCTGGATCGATGTATCGTCCCACCCCTAGTCGCAATATATCGCAATATTAATAATTGCAATGCTCAGCATATCGCAATATAGTTTGAATCGCAATACTATCATATCGTGACTTAAGTATCGTGATAATATCGTATCGTGAGGCCTCTGGTGATGACCCCTAACATATACGCTCCTTATTTCAAAAATACATTGTTCTCTTTTTTTTTTTCACTTTCACTTTCTATATTTCTCCCATCCCAATTTTAGCCGTGCCAATTCTACCCTCCCCTGTCTTGAACGTTGCTCGCATATGCCCACCACTGGCCGGTTGTAGGGAGGATAGAAGCCTTGCATCGCATGTCTCCTCCGATACATGTGGAGGCAGCCTGTCGTATCTTTTCACCTGCCAGCGCGGACTCTCATTCGGCGAGGTGTAACGTGTGGGAGGCTCACACTACCCCCGCTATTTCCTGTCTCTGCTGTGCAGGCGTCCCCCAACCGACCTGTAGGAGTCGCTGTCCACACCGTCCAGATTACCACCCATCGACTTCCACCCGCTGACGCTGCCAATTGAGTTAGTATGACGCCGGCCCAAGCCGGAGGCAACGCCGACAGCCGGAGTCGAACCCGGTGTCTCTAGCGTTGGTGACGAGCGCAATGTCCGCTGCGCCACCCAGCCGCAACACATTGTTCTCTGAAGTGGCACTAAATTGACTAAAACCATCCATGAGTTGTCAAAGAATTGTTGTGACAAAGATATTTTACAGTTGAATATGAATATATATATGAATATATATATATTCATATGTGTTGAATATGTTACATGTGTAGGAGTGCTGTAATGACAGCGCAGACGGAGTCGTGTTCCGATGCAAAAACAAACTATTTTATTACGCACTCTACTGTTGCACAAACAACACTTTCATTCATCTTTCACTCGTCTCTCTTTAACTACGTCATCCCCTGCTAAGGGTCACGGGAGATGTAGTAAACACCACAGTAGGCTAGAATGCTGTGAATTATGACCCAGCAGCCACTACACATGTTCATTAATCCAAGTACTTTTGGACCTCTAACACGGGGGGCTGTGTATGAAGAGGAACAGTTCCTATATGGTTTATATACTATATACCAATATGGACATAAAGACCCTCAGATTATATATACTACTATTACCCAATATGGACATGAAGACCCTCAAATTATATATACTACTTGTAACTGAGGGGTACAATTCCCTGACTGTATTAATCAAGTATTAGTATCATTAAACTACTACCGTCTTGTACATTACTGGCCAATACCGTACAAAGGTATATTAGATTAGAACACTTCCACAATAACACGGTTTCCACACAAATACTAATTTAGAATATTTATTACATTAAGAATATGATATTACATTACTTTGTTCACTTTAGATGCGCTTATAAGGCAAAGAATGTGCAGGCAAATCAATAATGAAAGTTAGGAATTAGATCTAGGGATATTCTGGGAAGGGGGGGGTGTACTACCGGTTGTAAGCCAGCAGGGGGGGGCAATGCTCTATGAAAGTCAAGGGTCCACGGAGCTTCAGCAAGGCACCTGGAGACGGTGTATTACTCCCTGAGTCAGCGGGGAAAAGCAGCCTGGTCCCAGGGTAGATGTAGATCCCACAGTAGCAGTGGGGTAGGCGGTTCTCTGCTCCAGCAGCTTGGTCAAAGCAATGAAGAATAATAATCCTTGCCGGAAATTGGCTCTGCTGGTCCGGTGTAGGTATCCTCCGGTGCGCGGTAATGCACGGTTGAACTTGACGTTACTATCCTATTAGTACGCGGCAATAAATGCTCTATGTAGACGCACAATTACCCACTTCACGTGGTCTTTGACTCGTAATGAAGGTTTACTAATAAATAGCGAACGATACGTTAAACAAACGTATTAGGATAACACGAGACTCTATCTTGGGGCGATGCGAGCCCTACTCTGCCCACGTTGCGTAGTGGGGAGAGACGTCACTTGGATAACTGGAACTGAACGAGACTGAACGGGACAAGGGACTAAGAGGAGTTCTACATTTCTTGCGCCCTATTTATGTGCACGGTGAACAAATAGTACCATTCGTATTTCGGTAGCCGTATTCCTACGCGGAACCGGGGCTAGTTGGGACATGTTCGTCGGCACCTTTCAAGTCGGGTCTAGGGGGTAAGTCATTGGCGCCAGGGGATCGCTTCCAATAGGAGAACGAATATTATGGTCTGTCCTGTACCAGATAAAGGGATATTCCGTATATATGTACAAAGAATATACAAGGGATATCAAACGATATACAAATATTATACATGGGATCTCAGGCAATAAATATATATATTCGGTTTAATCTGACCCTTTGTAACAGCCGCCCCCTAATTAGTCCCACCTAATTAGCTAAGCAGAGACAGATTAACCGCACTGTCCACTACTCAATGTCCGTTGTGAGGGGTCGGTCAGTTCACAAAGTCATGGGTCATGGTCGTCATTAGTAGGGTTGGGCACCGAAAACCGGTTCTAATAGGAACCGGTTCCTAACTTCCGGTTCTGGAACCGGAAGTAACATATTTGAATTTCGATTCTAAATTTCGATTTTTTTTTTTTTTTTTTTTACTTTTTTTTTTTTTTTTAACTTTAATACCCTAGTTACAGTACAGCAACCAAATTAAACTGTATCAAGTCAACTGAAAATGTGAATAGTATGATTTTCTTTTTGAAAAAAAAAATAAAATAAAAAATCTCCTTCGAAATAAGCTGTGACCTGCTTTGACCTGCACCTCAAAGAATCGGAATCGAGAATCGTTTAGAACAGGAATCGATATGGAGAATCGGAATCGGAACCGGAATCGTTCAAATCCAAACGATGCCCAACCCTAGTCATTAGGCGAGTCGGGGAGCCTTGGCGACTATCAGCTTCGCCACGGGTCGGTTGTAGATCCGCCCTTGGCCGAGCACTTCTGCCACTCTGACCTTTCCGTCGGCACCAGTGGTCACTTTGCTTACGCGGCCGGCCGGCCACGCAGCTCGGGGTGGTGACTGGTCTATGGTCATGACGACTGGACGGGATGAAGGGGGGCTTAGGAGGAAGCGGGCCTGAGACTGCTTTGATCTGTGCTTGGCTGTGCTTTCTCCTCCTCCGTCTGTTTCTCTTGTTCGCTCTGTACCCCGTGTGAGGAGGGGCCGGTCCCGGCCGCCCCGTCAAGGAGTCGCTTGGGGTGCTGGGTTCGAGGTCAGCTACGTCTGAAGCGCAGCTGAGGGGGGTGGAGTTCCGAACTCCCTCTGGTACCCACGGTTCTCTCACGGGCCTCTCGCTTAATGTCAATAGCCTGTGCTGTACGGGGGAGAGGCCGGTGTCGCTCGCCTCTGTGTGTAGGCAGCTTGTAGACGTGGGTTGACTGTCAAGTCCGTAGAGGGGGCCTTGGAGCGTCCATCCCAGTCGGGTCTGAACCGCGACCGGGCATCCTTTGGGTCCGACGTGGGCCGCCTCAATTGGGAGAATGAGGTCCGCGTGGTCGGAGCCGATGAGCAGGGTCGGTGTGGCGCCGTCGATAAGCGGTATAGGTAGTTGACGTAGGTGCCCATACTTAGCCATCAGCTGTGGGATGGGGTAGGTGTACTGCGACAGGCCTATGTCGTGGCTGGTGAAGACGTTACTTATACTATACTGCTTCTCGGGCTTGTCCACCGCTGCTATCTCGAAGGAGACCTTTTCACCCTTTATGGTCTTCTGGTCCCTTCTGATGGTGCGTATGGTCATCGTATCTTTGACACCTCGCAGGCCCAACTGGGCTGCTGCGGAAGCGAGGAGGAGAGTCTTTTCGGACCCATCGTCCAGGACGGCGTAAGTGTCCAGGACCTTGTCCTCGTGGCTCAGGAGCACTCTGACCACTTTGAGGAGCACACGGGGGGTCCCGCTGTGCTGGTCAATGTGGAGCACTCCTGTGGGTGGTGACGTAGACTCTATATGGTGCGAGTCGCACCGTGACTCCCAGTGTCTGCCGTGGCAGTCGGGACACCAGGGAGCGGTCTGGTGGAACTTTGGTTCTGGTGCCACCGCCTCGGCATGGTACATTACCGCGACGGGCCCACTCGGTTGTCCTGGCTGACGCTTGTTGATGTCATGCAGGACCTCCAGGTGGGTGCCACCGCACCTGCTGCACTTCTTTTTCAAGCGGCACTCAGCTGCTAGGTGGCTGCGCGCGCAGCGGAAGCAGCGGCGGTGGTCCTTGACCCACTGGCTCACATCATCCGTGGTCAGCTTCTTGAAATCTTCGCACTGATAGAGCCGATGTTCTCCCTCACAGTACTGGCACTCAATCTTCCACTGGTCCTCTTTCGTCGAGGGGGTGTTGTGGTTCTGGTGCTGCGGTACTGATTCGGCTTGGTGCATAACAGTCACCGATCTTCGGCCATCGTTTACTCTCCTAGGTCCCTCTCTGGAGCTTGGTGTGCTCCGCAGGAACGTATCCAATCGTAGGCTGCTGACTTCTCTCGCCAGGAAGTCGGCCAAGTCTAGGAGGGATGGTTCTGGACCGTTAGGATCACGGTGGTCTCTTTGCCGCCTGAAGCGCTCCTGTCTGGCGGGCGGCAGCTTCTCTAAAATCCTCTCGACGTTAGAGTTGGCGTATAGCTCGTGCATACCCTTTTCTCGTTGCGCTCCCAGCATCCCTACCAGGGACTGTACTTTTATAGACAGGTCGTCTAGTGAGCGATTGTCTGTTGCTGGGGGTAAGCGGTCAATATGCCTTATCTCTTCTATTACGTAATCCCATATACGTCCATATCTCTGGTCCAGCGCTGCTAGAGCCGCAGTGTATGGGGTCGTAGAGGTGGCATAGGCTAGCGCTATATTGTGCGCCCGGGGCACTTTCAGGTGCTGCAGTAATATTGCATACTTGTGGCGTTCATCAGCGACATCCACCATCATTGTCTCTAAGCACATCCGGAGCTCCGTATACTGTGCTCGGTTCTCATGGGTGAAGTCTTGAAACGTCGGTGTGCCAATGTATGATGTCATGGATGACTGGCACATCGGTGAGCGTTGGGGGAGAGGCCTCCTAGGCGAGTCTCCTCTTGCGTGTCGTCTTGGGCTGGTACTTGGTGGGTACCGAAGGTCGGGTACCCAGGTGCTGTTCCTCGGGGCTGACGGTGCGTCAAACTCACCCGTGAGTTGAGTCGGGGGTTTGTAGCGCAGGGCCTCGGGGCTGACTTCTGGGCTGTACTGGACCTCCTGGTCCTGAGTACGTTGCTGCTGGTCGGGGCTGTACTGGGCCTCCTGGGCCAGAGTACGTTGCTGCTGGTCGGCTTGACACTCCTCCTCCTCCTCCTCCTCTCCCTCTGCTAGGACCTGGAGTCTTCTGTTCAGTCTCTCGGCGTGGTCCGGTTCTTCCCGGTTGCTAGGTCTCGTATGGACCGGCCGGGGAGGGGGTTCCGAGACGTGGACAGGATCCTCCTGTAGGCGGGGTCCCGGGTCGCTTCGTCGGGTAGGGGAATGTGTCCTAGACCCATATCTTGACGATCTCTGAGAGCTCCGTGCGGAGTGAGGGGGTGTCGCCATGGCAACCAGTTTGTCCATCAGCTCCGCCTGCAGCCGGTCGCGCTCTGCCTCGCGCCGGGCATGGGCTGCGTCGCGCGCTGCTTCGCGCTGGGCATTGGCGATGTCGCGCTGCGCATTGGCGCTGGCCTGGGCAGCGTCGCGCTGTGCGTTGGCGACGTCGCGCTGGGCATTGGCGCTGGCATGGGCGGCGTGGAGCTGTGCATTTGCGACGTCGGCGCGGCTTCTCTCGATGTTCTCTTCTGTCTGGAGGCGTCTGGTCTCCAGTCTTATTCGGTCGTCTTCACTCCTTTGTTGCGCCTGGAAGCGCTCTCGCTCGCCTGCAAAATGTTCGCGCTCGCACGTCTGTTGCGCTTGAAGTCGATCGCGTTCGGTGGAGGCTGCCAGGGTGGCGATGAGTGCTTGCGCCAGCATCTTGTCCGCCTCGCTGGGGGAAGACGCCGTTCGGGGCGATCGGCTCCCGGCAGTACTTGTTGGAGATCCGTTCTCCTGTTGCGTACCGAGGAGATCCGTCTCCTGGGTGCGCGTCTCTTTAGGGTTGTCTTCCTCCCGGAGCTGATCGGGGACTATTTCTTCGGTATTGTCTGGGGGTAAAGTCGTGTCAGTTCCCTCCTGGTCCCCACCGTGAGCTTGGTCAGTTACATTAGAACCCACTAGGGCCTCTGTTGGCGGGGTAGCCTGGTTGTTAGGGTCGGACATAATTTTACTTTCTACTTTTTCCGCGTTTAACTTCCCTTTAAAGCTAGGTATTGGACTGACAGAGTATGCCTCTAGATAGGGAGGTGGCTGCCGTCTGCGCTGCGGGCGATCTAGCTTAGGAGAACCGTTTGTGGAGTGTTCGTCATCGGCCATGTCAATATTAATATTATATTAATATTACGCTAATTATTATCCGGGGCTCGAAGGACCAATTGTAACTGAGGGGTACAATTCCCTGACTGTATTAATCAAGTATTAGTATCATTAAACTACTACCGTCTTGTACATTACTGGCCAATACCGTACAAAGGTATATTAGATTAGAACACTTCCACAATAACACGGTTTCCACACAAATACTCATTTAGAATATTTATTACATTAAGAATATGATATTACATTACTTTGTTCACTTTAGATGCGCTTATAAGGCAAAGAATGTGCAGGCAAATCAATAATGAAAGTTAGGAATTAGATCTAGGGATATTCTGGGAAGGGGGGGTGTACTACCGGTTGTAAGCCAGCAGGGGGGGGCAATGCTCTATGAAAGTCAAGGGTCCACGGAGCTTCAGCAAGGCACCTGGAGACGGTGTATTACTCCCTGAGTCAGCGGGGAAAAGCAGCCTGGTCCCAGGGTGCGCGCCGTGCAGGTGAAAGCCGTGGAGCCTCTGGTACGACAGAGACGGGCTCGAGTGATGGTCTCACGGGCAGGTGTAGATCCCACAGTAGCAGTGGGGTAGGCGGTTCTCTGCTCCAGCAGCTTGGTCAAAGCAATGAAGAATAATAATCCTTGCCGGAAATTGGCTCTGCTGGTCCGGTGTAGGTATCCTCCGGTGCGCGGTAATGCACGGTTGAACTTGACGTTACTATCCTATTAGTACGCGGCAATAAATGCTCTATGTAGACGCACAATTACCCACTTCACGTGGTCTTTGACTCGTAATGAAGGTTTACTAATAAATAGCGAACGATACGTTAAACAAACGTATTAGGATAACACGAGACTCTATCTTGGGGCGATGCGAGCCCTACTCTGCCCACGTTGCGTAGTGGGGAGAGACGTCACTTGGATAACTGGAACTGAACGAGACTGAACGGGACAAGGGACTAAGAGGAGTTCTACATTTCTTGCGCCCTATTTATGTGCACGGTGAACAAATAGTACCATTCGTATTTCGGTAGCCGTATTCCTACGCGGAACCGGGGCTAGTTGGGACATGTTCGTCGGCACCTTTCAAGTCGGGTCTAGGGGGTAAGTCATTGGCGCCAGGGGATCGCTTCCAATAGGAGAACGAATATTATGGTCTGTCCTGTACCAGATAAAGGGATATTCCGTATATATGTACAAAGAATATACAAGGGATATCCTATCCGCGCTGAGCAGGCGCCCCGACCGAACTGTAGGAGTCGCTGTTTACAACGACTCGGACCCACCCCGCCAGCTTCTCCCACCCTCTAATACAGCCAAAATAGTGTGAACGGCCAGCCAAGCTGGTGACAACGCCGGAGCTGTGAGCTGGATTCGAACAGGTGAATCCAGCGTCTCCGGTGTTGGTGACGAACGCAATCTCCGCTACGCCACCTGACTACCCTTAAGCCGCAGGTGTTTTAATGTTTAATTACAGTCTTCCCACCAGCATTGGGACACAATACTGTCGGACAAATAACAAGAATTAACTCATTTACAAGTTGTATTAAGTTTAGCAAATAAGGGAACAGATAAATAACATTTCAATGCAGTCAAAAAAGCAATATTTCGATTTTTACATTTTCGGGTTTGGTCACGTCGAGTCTCATATAAGCCGCACCGTTATATAAGCCGCAGGGTCGAAAAATGGGGGGGAAAAGCGCGGCTTATAGTCCGAAAATTACGGTACTACTATACCCAATATGGACATAAAGACCCTCAGATTATATATACTACTATACCCAATATGGACATGAAGACCCTCAGATTATATATACTACTATAGCCAATATGGACATAAAGACCCTCACATTATATATACAGCTTGTGTTATATTACGTTTTATTGTATTTTCTTTTTCTTGTGGCCATCTTGGTCTATATGTCATTTGTCAAGTAATTTGTCAAGTATATTATTATATAATTATTGTTTATGTGTCTTGTAAGCCCATATGGGCTGGGCATACACCTGTATGTAAGACACGAAAATTAAAAACATCAAATCAAATATATACAATCATAAAGACCCTCAGATTAAATCTGAAAGGCTGCACTTTAACCTTAAAATCACTTTTCCATCTCAAATCCAATGTGCTGGAGAACAGAGTCAAACACTCTGACAAGACACTTAACCCCTAACTGCTCTCGATGACAAGACACTTAACCCCCGACTGCTCTCGATGACAAGACACTTAACCCCTGACTGCTCTCGATGACAAGACACTTAACCCCTGACTGCTCTCGATGACAAGACACTTAACCCCTGACTGCTCCCGGTGACAAGACACTTAACCCCCGACTGCTCTCGATGACAAGACACTTAACCCCCGACTGCTCTCGATGACAAGACACTTAACCCCTGACTGCTCTCGATGACAAGACACTTAACCCCTGACTGCTCTCGATGACAAGACACTTAACCCCCGACTGCTCTCGATGACAAGACACTTAACCCCTGACTGCTCTCGATGACAAGACACTTAACCCTTAACTGCTCCCGATGACAAGACACTGAACCCCTGACTGCTCTCGATGACAAGACACTTAACCCCTAACTGCTCCCGATGACAAGACACTGAACCCCTAACTGCTCTCGATGACAAGACACTTAACCCCTTAACTGCTCCCGATGACAAGACACTTAACCCCTTAACTGCTCCCGATGACAAGACACTTAACCCCCGACTGCTCTCGATGACAAGACACTTAACCCCTGACTGCTCTCGATGACAAGACACTTAACCCCTGACTGCTCCCGATGACAAGACACTTAACCCCTGACTGCTCTCGATGACAAGACACTTAACCCCTGACTGCTCTCGATGACAAGACACTGAACCCCTAACTGCTCTCGATGACAAGACACTGAACCCCTGACTGCTCTCGATGACAAGACACTGAACCCCTGACTGCTCCCGATGACAAGACACTTAACCCCTGACTGCTCTCGATGACAAGACACTGAACCCCTGACTGCTCTCGATGACAAGACACTGAACCCCTGACTATATATATAAATGTATATATCGCCCATCTCTACTTACAGTGACTCTCCAGGGTCAGAGAGCGAAGGCAGAGCCAGGTGGGCAGGAAGGGGATCAGCTCACTGAGGCCCGAACATTTAGACAAGCGCAGCGACTCGATCCGTCCGCGAGGACAGCGCCCCCTGCTGGGCCCGGGGGCCGGAGCGAAGGCTCCACAGAGGTCCTCTGGATCCTGGAACCCGCACGGGGACGGCCCTTCCGACGCAAAGCGGAACTTTGCGCGCTTGCGGGGAATCGCGTGATCCTCCTCCTCCTCGTCGTCTCCAGCCGCTTCCGCGACGCGGTCCGAACAGCCGCCGGCCTCCTCCTCCTCCGAGACGCGCCGGCACGCGGCCTTCCCTCCGCCGCGCGCCGATTTGATTGGACGCTGGCCGCCACCGCGAGCGAACCCAGAGCCTCTGGCGTCAAGGAGCCAGGGCAGGAGGCCAGAGTCCGGGTCGGTCACGATCAGCTCCCGGGCTCGGCCGTGGTCCAGGATCCGGTGCAGGGCGTACAGCGTGTAGCGCGGCTCCGCACCCACCAGCGGCTTCTTCAGGTCCACGCGGCTCACGCTCCTCTCCAGCGCCCCCAGGAGGGGCCTCTGCTCGCTGGCCAGGCTCTGCAGGAACTGGGAGGGTCTGAGGGAGAAGTGTTTGGTGTATTTGGCCAGAACCAGGAGGAAGGGGTTGACGTCGCGGGAGTCGTTGTTGTTGGAGATGTACTTGACGGTGCTGCCGTCCGTGGTGCCGTAGAAGATGTCTTGTAGAAGCGTCTCCATCACTTCCTGTTTGCTTTCTTCTTCTGTGGTCAAGAGCCCGACCTGGAGTTAAACAAACATACATTACTTCTTCTTCTGTGGTCAAGTCCCCGACCTGGAGTTAAACAAACATACAGATTTTACTCCTTGTATAATATATATAGTTTCTGTTAGGATCTCTGTTAAACAGTACTGTATATTTGTATATATTGTATGTCATAAATGTAACAGTACTGTATATCTGTATGTCGTGTATCGCAGGGGTGTAAAAAGTACCCAGAAATTATACTTAAGTGAAAGTATGGATACCGTCTCAAAATCGTACTCAAGTAAAAGTAAAAGTATCTGGCTAAAATCACACTTGAGTAAAAGTCAAAAAGTTTCTACTTTTAAATGTACTTAAGTACTAAAAAGTTAAAGTAAAAACTTTTTTTCTGACTGTCTATTCTTCTGATAGCAGGTGTTTAATCAAAGATCCCCGCTTTCTAGTCTTGCAAAAGGACCAATCAGCATGGGTATGGGCGGGTTCATTTTCCATTGATGGGGATTTGATTGGCTGTTTTTAAATAAAGTGCGGCCGCAGGATTAATAACGCTAACGTTAGTTCGGCCAGAGAAACAAATATACTAATTAAAATAGTTGGACCTGCGAGATTTGTACTTTGTAGGTCTCCATTTTAAATGTAAGGAGTAAAAAGTATGTTTTTTTTCTCTGAAATGTAATTGAGTAAAAGTACAAGTATACAAACCTAATAATACTTGAGTAAAGTACAAAACCCCAAAAACAGTACTTAAGTAATGTAACAAAGTACAATTACTCAAGTACTTTACACCGCTGCGTGTATGTCATAAATGTCATGATATATATCTGTATATCTGTATGTTGTTTATGTCATAAATGTCATTATGAATTGAAAATGGGGGACCCTGATGTAAACAAGATGAAAGTCTTTCTCTGGTCTGCATCCCCTTAACAATTGTGTGTATTGAGCCGTACTGTATTGTACCCATTCTGCAATCGGTTAATAAAATGTTCAATCAATCAATCAATCAATCAATCAAACTACTTCTTAATCTTGCCCACGAATAAATCAAAATACCTACGTTGTGAGGCCCCCTGATATCTTGCAATATTCTTACCCACGCAGAGTGCGTAGATATCCCTACAACAACAACAACAACAACAACAACAACAACAACATCAATAACAAAGTCAGAATGGGATCTGAATGAAGTGTCTTGTTACGTCTATGGAACGCCAGGTGTGACAATAGGTTTCCTCTTATCGTGCAGAAAACGAGAATTGCTTTTGTACAGATGGAAATAACGTGTACAGGCGACAAACGTACCCCTATCATGCAAATAACGTGTACAGGCGACAAACGTACCCCTATCATGCAAATAACGTGTACAGGCGACAAACGTACCCCTATCATGCAAATAACGTGTACAGGCGACAAACGTACCCCTATCATGCAAATAACGTGTACAGGCGACAAACGTACCCCTATCATGCAAAGAATATGACCAATCACAGCGGAGACATTGGGATGATCCACTGATATGCCTCTCAGACCTCCTGTGCTGCGTTTCTGGACGTCTGCACACGTGACGAGCACACGTGTAGCTGGTGTGTCAATGACACATGGATAATATGCTAATTATTAACGTCTTAGATGTGATTGGTCAGAGAATCTGTGGAGGGGTTATATGTTGCCGTCTGCAAATGGTGATTCTGCACATTGTCTTGCATCTGAACGAGACCATTTGATGATGTATGTGCCAGTTAATCTTCTGCACAATAAGAAACGTCTCTTGGCACACTTGGCGTTTGCTAAGCAATCAGCAGAAGGAAACAGATATCAAGAGACGGAAATAGATAGCAGCGATAATCTGCATTTAAAATAATCTGGATTTAAAGCAATAATCTGGATTTAAAGTAATAATCTGGATTTAAATTAATAATATGGATTTAAAGTAATAATCTGCATTTAAAGTAATAATATGGATTTAAAGTAATAATCTGCATTTAAAGTAATAATATGGATCTAAAGTAATAATATGGATTTAAAGTAATAATCTGCATTTAAAGTAATAATCTGCATTTAAAATAATCTGGATTGAAAGTAATAATCTGGATAATCTGATATAACACAATCCCAACCTGAGCATGACGTAAGAGCAAAATGTCCGCCCGTGTGAATATGGTCAATTGGAAAGAAGACACCATAAGGAATGTAGCTCCATTTCACATGTTATGCTCGTTTGTTGGCTCTAAAGCACCCAAGTAATTTAATCTGTGACTCTAAATGGCACTCTTCCTCCTCCTCCTCTTTTTCATGTTCCACATTATTTGTATGTGGTTGTTATTTGTAAACCCTCGTTCCAAATGATTGAATGTTCCAACCTTTGAGATTCAGGCCTGGCTGGAGTCTGTCCAGGCCCGTTACGTTGAGATAAGGCAGGAGGTCCCTTAAGATGGATGTTGGGAGCTCTGTGTAACGGAGACAAATAAAACACAGTCCTATTAATTAAGAGACAATGCTATTTTTAAAACTATGTTATGCTTTATATGCAATCGACAAAATTCAGGCTAAGAATTCCTGTTATTCCTTTGTGTGACGGATCATACTGGGTCTGCGTTGTGTTTGATGTTAAATGAGAATGTCCCGAGGGGGAGTCGAACAGGGGGCTCCCGCATCCGCGGGCGACGACACAGGCCGCTGCACTAAGAAGTGAATTCACTCCTAACTACCGTACCTATGCGTCTGTTAACCCTGTTATGGGGAAGTGAGTTTAATTTACCAGCCCGCACTGCCACAGTCACTCGTCAACACACCTGTTTCCGTGACTGTGGACATACCCACGGGCTTCCCCGTTACACTCACCTCCCTAAACTCACGCCCCTCAGGACATCGGGGTCACTGGGCACCACTGTGACGGATCATACTGGGTCTGCGTTGTGTTTGATGTTAAATGAGAATGTCCCGAGGGGCTTCCCCGTTACATATGGTCTATGTGGTCTATCTGACAGTCCAATTAGGCTAATATTTGAGAACATGACCAACTCACTCCCAAAGCCAAAACAATTACTTGAATCCTTGGTGTCATATAGGCTACATGTAAAATCTAGAGCTGCGTTGTAGAGAATGAATCGGGGGAGATGGTAACGCTGACTCAGCTGCCGTTGGATCTGTTTTTGGGGGATAAGGGGACATTCTCTCGTTCAGAACGGGTAGAATTACACTCATTTGGGTGTAAAAACCCCAAAGGCCGTGGGGTCCAGTCAATGGATACAAACGGTACCAGATTTTACATCTCGATGACATCACAGATCCAAGTTCACTTGTTGCTGGCTTTAGGAAAGAGTTGTTTGTGTTCACATTATATTGACCGTCCTATTGTGGAATATTTTATGCAAAATATAAGTATAATTATAATAAGCATATCGTGAATAAGGGACATACAAGGAACAGTCACATATAATGGTATATTAATGGTAAATGGTGCATTTATAGAACAGCTTTTATACAAAAGCGCTTTAAAATTTGTTCCTCACATTTTGCCCATTCACTCACACACTCACACACCGACGGCGGAGGCGACCATGCGAGGTGCCGACCTGCTCATCGGGAGCTATTAGGGGTTAAGTGTCTTGCTCAAGGAGGACACTTCGACACGCTTCCCAGGAAGAGCGGGAATCGAACCGGGAACCTCCTGGGATTACCAGACGACTGCTTTACCTCCCGAGCCACGGTCGCACACATGATGAGCGCTGACCACAATGTGGTCCACGTTTAGCCACAGACTTACAAAATCCGACACAATCCGTTCATGCCGGTATTTGAGGCTTGTGCAAAGTACACGGTATTGCGCAAAATACCACTTCGACTCAGGCTCCAGTAGTTCCGTCAAACTAGATTTGATCTAGAAAATGATTGTGGAGGGTTGTAGCCAATGAGTGTGGCTTTCCAATGATACCCCACATGGGGATCTAAAAAAAAAAACTAAAACTAAAACACGAAAACAGGAAGAGAAAAACAGCCGAATGAATTGAAGTCTATGAGAAAACTGAGTACACAGTTTACCAAAATCACTCCTAATCACTCATTTCTGAATGGATCTTTATGAAATTTGGACATGTACTACATAAGGCTTCAGGCTATGGCTTTTTAAGCCATAACACCTTCTGGAAAACACTACTAAGTAACTACTACAGAAAAACGTGAGTAATACGTTTTTCTACAACTCAAGTTCAGACCTATGTTACTCTTATTACGTTAGCACTAAAAGTGAATTTTCTTTCTGGAATCAGAAACTTCAGAATGTCATCTTTCAAAAGAGCCCAGGCTCATGCATGTGCTATAAGTATAAAGTATGTTGTTTTGGTTAGCAAAAAAAGTATGCAGTCCTCAAAAACGAAAACTAAAATGGCCAATTTTGGAGGCGCCTGTAAACATTGATCGATTGCTTGATTGAAAACTTTATTAACAGATTGCAGAATGGGTACAGTACAGTACAGCTCAATACACACAATTGTTAAGGGGACGCAGACCAGAGAAAGACTTTCGTCTTGTTTACATCAGGGTCCACCATTTTCAATTAATCAGGACATATATGACATACAGATAGACAGTACTGCTACATCTATATACATTTATGACATACTGGTGGTGATACTGGAAGACAAACAGCAGGTTCTTTAACAACTGGTGGTGATACTGGAAGACAAACAGCAGGTTCTTTAACAACTGGTGGTGATACTGGAAGGGTTAGTTAATAGTTAACAGCAGCTGCTCTTCTTACCCAGAGCCTTCAGATGCACAGCTCCTGTGTTCAGACTGACTGCTCGGAGACACAGCTCTCTCAGACTGGTGGAGATAAGACTGTTACACTCAGCATGGCCTGCTAACATCAGCATTTTGTTATCATAGTAGTCTTCATGCATTTTATAACTGCTAGGGAAGTAGCTAGACTTGTTATATACAACGCAGATATCAGGAACACGCTAGGAAGACAAGTTAAGTTAGCTAGTAGCCTTTTTTAACGACGGTTAGCATATTTACATTAGCTGCTATCGTTAGCTTTGAACCCAAGTGGCTAACTTATAGCTACTATTCTAAAACACGCGTTAATATATATTAGTCACTATAATAACAACGATAACGGGTGTGTGACTGTTTACAGGACAGCGTTAGCATCATTCGCTGACTGACTGACTGAAACAGTCCCAATGTGTACAACACGGTGCAGCAACGAAATAACTCCGACCGACAGGGAAACGTGCAACAACAACACGGCACTTCCGCGTTACATGGAGCACGTGTCCCGCCCCCTCGCGTCACCACCACCACAGACCACTGCACTTCAGCGTCACATGGAGCACGTGTCCCGCCCCCTCGCGTCACCACCACAGACCACTGCACTTCCGCGTCACATGGAGCACGTGAGGGGAAGGGGGGGGGGGAGAGAGCGCGTGCGTGGGGATAAAATGCATTCACGCGCTACTCCCTTTCCCCCCACGAGCTCAAAATACCGAAAATGTCGCGGTGGTCATCATTGTGCGACCCTACTTCCTGAAAAATAGTTTGAATTTATTAAGTACACTTTAATACAACATAGTACTTCCATGGATTTACAACAACCGGTTTTTATTTTTATTTGTATTCATTGTTTGTGGAATTTATTGATATGATAAGCAGAACATTAACGTTACGTTGTGTTTATTATAATAAAGTGATTGGGTAAGATGATAGGCGTGTTCGAGATGGATTTCGGTTTGCCTCGACTAGTAGACGAGAGTAGCCGAGTGAAGCCGGGGGAGGAGTTAAAAAGGCGGACACTGCCGATTTCCAATAGTACCCAGCTGCAGCCCCGGAGACCAGCGCTTACAAGCCCCCGCACATACAAGCCCGCACATAGCAACCCCTCGCTTCCATTGGCTGATTTTGGTCACGTGATTTTGGCACGTTGCACTGCGGGATTGATTGATTGATTGATTGAAAACTTTATGGTGACGTGATTTTGTGTCACGTTGCACGTTGCACTGCGGGATTGATTGATTGATTGATTGAAAACTTTATTAACAGATTGCCGTATGATTTGGGTCACGTTGCACTGCGGGATTGATTGATTGATTCATTGATTCATTGATTGATTGATTGATTGATTGAAAACTTTATTAACAGATTGATTGATTGATTGAAAACTTTATTAACAGATTGTAGAATGGGTACACGTGACCTGACCGATTGATTGATTGATTGATTGATTGATTGATTGATTGATTGAAAACTTTATTAACAGATTGCAGAATGGGTACAGTGACCGATTGATTGATTGATTGATTGATTTATTGATTGATTGAAAACTTTATTAACAGATTGCAGAATGGGTACAGTGACCGATTGATTGATTGATTGATTGATTTATTGATTGATTGATTTATTGATTGATTGATTGATTGAAAACTTTATTAACAGATTGCAGAATGCAGTACAGCTCAATACACACAATTGTTAAGGGGATGCAGACCATGCAGTACTGTTACATTTGTGACATACAGTAAATATATACAAGGGGGAGGGAACTGTACATTTATGATGAATTGAAAATGGGGGACCCTGATGTAAACAAGACGGAAGTCTTTCTCTGGTCTGCATCCCCTTAACAATTGTGTGTATTGAGCTGTACTGCAGATATATTTCAATTGCCTTACTTATTTACATAAGTATTATAGGCCTACAGCAGTATTGTACAGACAGTCTGTGTGAAGTCTGTGTGGTTATCCAGCTGCACAAAGGCAGAGCAAGAGGCTCTACAGAGGGTGGTGAAGGCGGCAGGCAGGATTGTCGGGACTCCTCTATCAAACATCACCTCCGTCTTCACCTCCCGCTGCCTCCACCGCTCCAAGTGTATCATCAAGGACCAGTCTCACCCAGCACATCACCTCTTTCAGCTCCTTCCCTCAGGGAGGAGATACCGGTCCATACATGCCAAGAGTTAAAGATTTAAGAACAGCTTTTTCCCCCAAGCAGTCAGACTGTTAAACGCTCATTGACTGTCCCCTCACGTGCACCATGCACTTACCTGGACTTGATAATCACTGTTACCACTCATCATGCACTTTATTTAAAATATTCTGTTATGTACAGTGTTATATGTGTTTCATGTATGTATATATTGTACTACGGTCTGTGGGAGCTCCCCTGAAATTTCACTCACGGTCATATAAGAGTTTTAATGTAGACGGTTTTATTAATGAAATGTTGGGTATAAACTGGGAGGAGGTATGTTGTGAGGATGACCCAGAGGTTGCACTGGACTTATTTATGTCAGAAACAAATCAGCCCCATGGATAGATAGTAGCTTTTAATGAATTTTAATGAATGAGAGAGACATACTGTAGCCAAAAAAGCATCAGTGTGTTCCAGTTCTGCAGATGACAGACAAAAGTACCGTTCCTTACGTAATCAAGTCACAAAGTTAAATAAGGTGAGAAAAAGGGAATATTTTAAACCATGGTTATATGATGTGAGAAATGATGGTAAAAATCTATGGAATGTTTTAAATCAAATTATGGGTAGAAAATCCAATGTCTGTACACCTTTTGTTGAGTCATATGGAATTGTCCTAACCAAACCATGTGATATTGCCAACCATTTTAATGATTTTTATGCAAGTAAGATATCTCAGCTCAGGCAGGGAATGCACATCTCAAACAATACAAAATCAAATGACATAATTAAGAATATCATAATGAAAGATAAAGGGTGTACATTTGATTTTCAACAGGTTGAGGTTAGTGATATTGAAAGGTTACTCCAGGCTCTACCTGACAGCAAGTTAGCTGGCACAGACAACTTGGATAGTAAATTATTGAGAATTACTGCTACGATCATAGCAAGTCCAGTGTCATATTATTAATAGATGTATACAACGTATATGTACATTACATTTTCTATATTAGGTCTGGAGTTGGCCTCATTAAAAACTGATTTGGAGTCTTTGGGTAAAGGAGTAACCTTAGCCTCCTTCCATATCTTTGGACATAGTCCCACTTGTATACATCTATTAATAATATGACACTGGACTTGCTATGATCGTAGCAGTAATTCTCAATAATTTACTATCCAAGTTGTCTGTGCCAGCTAACTTGCTGTCAGGTAGAGCCTGGAGTAACCTTTCAATATCACTAACCTCAACCTGTTGAAAATCAAATGTACACCCTTTATCTTTCATTATGATATTCTTAATTATGTCATTTGATTTTGTATTGTTTGAGATGTGCATTCCCTGTCTGAGCTGAGATATCTTACTTGCATAAAAATCATTAAAATGGTTGGCAATATCACATGGTTTGGTTAGGACAATTCCATATGACTCAACAAAAGGTGTACAGACATTGGATTTTCTACCCATAATTTGATTTAAAACATTCCATAGATTTTTACCATCATTTCTCACATCATATAACCATGGTTTAAAATATTCCCTTTTTCTCACCTTATTTAACTTTGTGACTTGATTACGTAAGGAACGGTACTTTTGTCTGTCATCTGCAGAACTGGAACACACTGATGCTTTTTTGGCTACAGTATGTCTCTCTCATTCATTAAAATTCATTAAAAGCTACTATCTATCCATGGGGCTGATTTGTTTCTGACATAAATAAGTCCAGTGCAACCTCTGGGTCATCCTCACAACATACCTCCTCCCAGTTTATACCCAACATTTCATTAATAAAACCGTCTACATTAAAACTCTTATATGACCGTGAGTGAAATTTCAGGGGAGCTCCCACAGACCGTAGTACAATATATACATACATGAAACACATATAACACTGTACATAACAGAATATTTTAAATAAAGTGCATGATGAGTGGTAACAGTGATTATCAAGTCCAGGTAAGTGCATGGTGCACGTGAGGGGACAGTCAATGAGCGTTTAACAGTCTGACTGCTTGGGGGAAAAAGCTGTTCTTAAATCTTTAACTCTTGGCATGTATGGACCGGTATCTCCTCCCTGAGGGAAGGAGCTGAAAGAGGTGATGTGCTGGGTGAGACTGGTCCTTGATGATACACTTGGAGCGGTGGAGGCAGCGGGAGGTGAAGACGGAGGTGATGTTTGATAGAGGAGTCCCGACAATCCTGCCTGCCGCCTTCACCACCCTCTGTAGAGCCTCTTGCTCTGCCTTTGTGCAGCTGGATAACCACACAGACTTCACACAGACTGTCTGTACAATACTGCTGTAGGCCTATAATACTTATGTAAATAAGTAAGGCAATTGAAATATATCTGCAGTACAGCTCAATACACACAATTGTTAAGGGGATGCAGACCAGAGAAAGACTTCCGTCTTGTTTACATCAGGGTCCCCCATTTTCAATTCATCATAAATGTACAGTTCCCTCCCCCTTGTATATATTTACTGTATGTCACAAATGTAACAGTACTGCATGGTCTGCATCCCCTTAACAATTGTGTGTATTGAGCTGTACTGCATTCTGCAATCTGTTAATAAAGTTTTCAATCAATCAATCAATCAATAAATCAATCAATCAATAAATCAATCAATCAATCAATCAATCGGTCACTGTACCCATTCTGCAATCTGTTAATAAAGTTTTCAATCAATCAATCAATAAATCAATCAATCAATAAATCAATCAATCAATCAATCAATCGGTCACTGTACCCATTCTGCAATCTGTTAATAAAGTTTTCAATCAATCAATCAATCAATCAATCAATCAATCAATCAATCGGTCAGGTCACGTGTACCCATTCTACAATCTGTTAATAAAGTTTTCAATCAATCAATCAATCTGTTAATAAAGTTTTCAATCAATCAATCAATCAATCAATGAATCAATGAATCAATCAATCAATCCCGCAGTGCAACGTGACCCAAATCATACGGCAATCTGTTAATAAAGTTTTCAATCAATCAATCAATCAATCCCGCAGTGCAACGTGCAACGTGACACAAAATCACGTCACCATAAAGTTTTCAATCAATCAATCAATCAATCCCGCAGTGCAACGTGCCAAAATCACGTGACCAAAATCAGCCAATGGAAGCGAGGGGTTGCTATGTGCGGGCTTGTATGTGCGGGGGCTTGTAAGCGCTGGTCTCCGGAGCTGCAGCTGGAAGCATCTCGCCGATTTCACGAGAGCCTCTCGCCTAGTCTCGCATGGCAGATACGCTTTCACGTCACCACACACACATTACACACCTGTCCAGCTCATTATAATGCGATGGCCGTGTGCAAAATTAGATCAGATTCAAATGTACAGCACACCATATACTATATATATAGTGGAATATACTATTCATATACCATAATCATGTATACCATCTTGTTGCGTGCTCCTGGCCGCACGCACACAACACACTGCTGAATAATTCTGTTTTGCATCAATATATATATGTATACTGTGTATATTGAGGCAAAACAGAATTATATATACAGTATTGAGGCAAAACAGACGACGCATGTGTGTATGTGTGTGTGTCTGACAGCTTGAAGTTTATCATGATGATATGATGATAACGCATAACATAATAAAGTTTTCAATCAATCAATCAATCAATCAAACGTCTCATAACTCCCTGGCTGTCACATGGCTGGTGACAGACAACTTTTCTGAGCCAATAGGCGCTTTGCGCGACCGTAGCAAGTCGCTTCCCAGCCGGGAGCAGCCGAGTGAGAGGTACCGTGGCGCCTCGCTCTGAAGGCTGTGCGTGGCTCGCTCCCACGAGAGTTCCACGCCTCGCCTCGTCAGATTTTCAGAGCAAGTCGGACAACATTCTAACCGTCATGCAACGCGCTTGGCGAGGCCGTAGTAAAACCTGCGCAGATCTGCGTCCGCCTATCCCATCTCGAACAAGCCTATTGTTATGTCTACGATACTCAACTCTTCCTCTCCTTCCCTCCCTCAGATATCCACATCTCTAAGCGGATCGCGGCCTGTCTGTCTGACATCTCCGCCTGGATGACGACCAACCACGTCAAACTGAACCTAAGCAAAACAGAATTGCTCCACCTGCCGGCCAAATCCTCCCCCCTGACCAACCTTTCCATCACAGTCGAGAATGCAGCTGTGACCGCGTCCCCGACCGCCAAGAACCTTGGTGTTGTCCTCGACGACCAGTTGAACTTCTCTGCTCACATCGCAGCGACAACCAGAACCTGCAGATTCCTCCTGAGCAACGTCAGAAGGATACGCCCCTTCCTGACAAGAGGCCACCCAACTCCTCGTCCAATCAACAGTCATCTCCCGCCTCGACTACTGCAACGCACTGCTCGCTGGCCTTCTGGCCACTGCCACCAAGCCTCTTCAACTCATTCAGAACGCAGCGGCCCACCTGATCTCAAACCTACCAAAGTCGGTCCATGTCACCCCACTTCTTAGGGACCTGCACTGGCTCCCCATTGCTGCACGAATCCGCTTCAAGGCCCTCGACCTGCATACCGTGCGGCAAAGGGAACCGCTCCCGCCGACCTCCGGTCAATGGTCTCTAACTACACACCCTCAAGACCCCTACGCTCTGCATCTTCTGTCCGCCTCAGACCTACTCTCCTATCCGAGCTCTGGGAGGGTCATCAAAGAGAAGTCGCCTATTCTCAGTCCTCAGCCCCACAATGGTGGAATGAACTACCCACCCCAGTTAGGACAGCCGAAACCCGTCCAATCTTTCGCCGTCGACTAAAGACGCACTTCTTCAACCATTATCTGAAATAAAAAAAATTATAAAAAAAATCTAACCCTAACTAACCTTACTGTCATGCACTTGTCCTAATAAACTAACCTACACTGTAGCACTCAACACTTTGATGAACATTGTTACTCGTTTCAAGTTTCAAGTTCAAGTTTCTTTAATAGTTGTCATACAGAAGTACAGAATACTTTTGTACAAAATGCTTCTTACTGTTGCGCTCCAGAGACTGTGCATGACAAGATAAGTATGAAATAAAGACATAGTAAAAATTAGAAGTAAAAAAAGAGGTCACAGTGTTCAGTTTAGACATATGTACAATGTTCGTAGACGTAGTTACCATACAATATACAATACTGTGCAGTGTACTAATATACAATACTATATAGTGCAAGGCATAAATGGACGAGGTGCAGTTTAGGTACAATTCACAGTAGGTGTACGAGTTGTAGTGCAAATCCTTTATCAATAAATATAAAGTGTAAGTGTGTTTGTGTGATCTAAAGTGTGGAGAGTGGGTGCTGCAGTGTGTTGTTTGTTTGAGTGAGTGTGTGCGTGTGGGTGTGTGTGCTGTGTGCATTTGATGGTTGTTGCATAGTGATTATTGTTCGTTTAGCGATTATTGTTCGTTTAGCAGCCTGATGGCCTGGGGATAGAAGCTCCTTCTGAGTCTTTCTGTGCTCGCCATAAGACTCCGGTATCGCTTGCCTGACGGCAGCAGTTCAAAGAGGCAGTTGTTCGGGTGGCTCGAGTCCTTAATAATTCTCTTAGCCTTCCCCTTGCACCGCTTGTTGTAAATGTTCTGGAGGGTGGGAAGCCCCCCTCTAATTGTGCGTTCGGCTGAACGTGTCACTCTTTGTAGTCTGCTACGGTCTTGTGCAGTGCTATTCCCAAACCAGGAGGTGATGTTGCCGGTCAGGATGCTCTCTATTGTACATGAGTAGAAGTTCCTAAGGATCTTCTGACTGACTTGGAACTTCCTTAGGCGCCTGAGGAAGTAGAGGCGTTGTCGTGCCTTCTTCACAACACTGTCAATGTGTGTGGTCCATGTCAAGTCCTCGGATATGTGGGCTCCGAGGTACTTGAAACTGTTCACTCTCTCAACTGGTGCCCCGTCGATGCTGAGGGGGCTGTAGTCCTTGACCCCCGACCTCCTGAAGTCCACAATCATCTCTTTTGTTTTGCTGACGTTCAGGGAGAGGCAGTTCTCCTGACACCACTGTGACAGGTTCTCTACCTCTTCCAGGTAGGCCCTTTCGTCGTTGGCAGAGATCAGGCCCACCACTACTGTGTCATCAGCAAATTTGATGATGGTGTTGTTGTTCCGCTGTGCTACGCAGTCATGTGTGTACAGGGAGTAGAGGAGGGGGCTCAGAACACAGCCCTGGGGGGCCCCTATGTTGAGCGTGATGGATGAGGAGGTGCAGTTGCCGGCTCTTACCACCTGGGGTCTGCCCGTCAGGAAGTCCAGGACCCACTGGCACAGGTCATAGTTCAAGCCCAGGTCCCTGAGCTTGGCTATGAGTTTGGAGGGGACTATGGTATTGAATGCTGAGCTGTAGTCGATGAACAGCATTCTCACATAGTTCCCCTTCCTCTTGTCCAGATGTGATGCTGCTGTGTGCAGCACATGGGCTATGGCGTCCTCCGTGGACCTGTTGGGGCGATATGCAAATTGCAGGGGGTCCAGGTTGATGGGGAGGGAGGAACAGATGTAGCCCTTCACTAGCTTCTCAAAGCACTTCATGGCTATGGAGGTGAGGGCTACAGGGCGGTAGTCGTTGAGGCAAGCGGGCGTAGATTTTTTGGGTACAGGGATGATGGTGGACTTCTTCAGACAGGTGGGGATGACGGCCTGTTCCAAGGACAGGTTGAAGATGTCAGTGAATACCGGGGCCAGTTGGTCGGCACAGCTGATAGAGTTGTGCCCTTCCTGATGACTTGTCGTACAGAACTTGTAAGTCGCTTTGGATAAAAGCGTTAGCTAAATGACTACATGTAAATGTAAAATGTAGTAGTAGTAATAATAGTAGTAGTAGTAATAGTAGTAGTAGTAGTAATAGTAGTAGTAGTGGTGGTAGCAGCAGCAGTAGTAGTAGTAATAATAGTATTAATAGTAGCAGTAGTAGTAGTAATAGTATTAGTAGCAGTAGTAGTAGTAATAGTAGCAGCCAGGGATATCTATAGAACACTAGATAGCTTAAGGCGGAGTCACCAGCGTCACTGAACCGCCGCCATCTTGCTCCAGTTAGCCTTGAGTGAGAGTGAGTGAGCTGCACAGACAAAAATACTCATAACTCGGTGAAATATTGACGGATTTACAAACGGGTTGGTTTGCTATAAACATCAAAGATGTAGTTATGATACTGCATACTTATAAAAAAAAAAATTCTTTAAAGATGTTTTTTTTTTACAAACCGCTTGAATCATAGCCACGTTAATAATGCTTGTAATAAACCAAACCGTTTGTAAATCCGTCAATATTTCAGCGAGTTATGAGTATTTTTGTCTGTGCAGCTCACTCACTCTCACTCAAGGCTGACTGGAGCAAGATGGCGGCGGTTCAGTGACGTCGCTCTCCATTGGCCGGCAGCGCGGGCAAGCTATCTAGTGTTCTACATATATCTATGGTAGCAGCAGCAGCAGTAGTAGTAGTATTATTATTTATGATTAATAGTAGTAGTAGTAGTAGTAGTAGTAATAATAGTAGTAGTAGTAGTACTATTACTACATATCTGGTACAGTGGTTTAGATCTATCTCTGCTTCTATAGATCTGGTACAGTGGTTTAGATCTATCTCTCCTTCTATAGATCTGGTACAGTGGTTTAGATCTATCTCTCCTATAGATCTGGTACAGTGGTTTAGATCCATCTCTCCTTCTATAGATCTGGTACAGTGGTTTAGATCTATCTCTGTTGCTATAGATCTGGTACAGTGGTTTAGATCTATCTCTGCTTCTAAACCAATCTCTGCTTCTATAGATCTGGTACAGTGGTTTAGATCCATCTCTCCTTCTATAGATCTGGTACAGTGGTTTAGATCCATCTCTCCTTCTATAGATCTGGTACAGTGGTTTAGATCTATCTCTGCTTCTATAGATCTGGTACAGTGGGTCCATCTCTCCTTCTATAGATCTGGTACAGTGGTTTAGATCCATCTCTCCTTCTATAGATCTGGCACAGTGGTTTAGATCCATCTCTCCTTCTATAGATCTGGCACAGTGGTTTAGATCCATCTCTCCTTCTATAGATCCGGTACAGTGGTTTAGATCCATCTCTCCTATAGATCTGGTACAGTGGTTTAGATCCATCTCTCCTTCTATAGATCTGGCACAGTGGTTTAGATCCATCTCTCCTATAGATCTGGTACAGTGGTTTAGATCCATCTCTCCTTCTATAGATCTGGCACAGTGGTTTAGATCCATCTCTCCTTCTATAGATCTGGCACAGTGGTTTAGATCCATCTCTGCTTCTATAGATCTGGCACAGTGGTTTAGATCCATCTCTCCTTATTATTATTTATTAGCAGCACGAAGATTATCTTACATTACTTGAGAATTAGAGTCGCGCTTGTAAGGCGAAGAATGTGCATGAATAGGTCAAGAGCGTAAGTCCATTAGAATATTACGCAGGAGATAATGAATACCACCTGTATCATAGGAATTATATCTATGGTACACTAGTAGGGCAGCGGGAGATACTAGTAGGGTCCCTCCGGTTGTAGGCCAGCAGGGGGGAGGATTTGTCGGTAACGAAAGTCTGGGTCAACGAAGAATAGGGAGACTCCAGGTACAGGAGACAGTGCAATAATCTCTTGATCCGCAGACGAACAACAGCTATTCTCCGGTATGCAGTGCAGCATGGAGGAAAGCTAGCCAGCCTCAGGCGTCCTAGAGGCGGGCTCGACGATGCTCCTCACAGGGTAAATCCCACACAGTTGTGGGTGTAGACGATTCTCCGCTCCATCAGATACAGGACCAAAGCAAATATAATCCAGCCGAAAAGGGCTCTGTAGTCGTCGGGTAGGTTATCCAGTGTACATATCCACACGGTCCTCGTCTAGGGCTCCTCGGATGACGGCACCAGGTTAAGCCGCCCAGCCTGGATAAGCACACTAGCTAGGTACGAGGAAGCGTTGGTAATGCTGGTCACTGTAGAACGGTAGCCGCACGATACACTATACATAAATAGACTATTACTGAATAATAGAATAGGTCGAACTCGACGGTACAGCGTTAAACTCTGACACTTCAGCTATCAATTCGCACGCGGTCTCAAGGCTCTATTTTGGGGCAAAACGGGCCCACTTCACAGCACGTTGTATCGTGGTGTGAGGCTTCAACTTATTGGGTAACAGTACTTCTGTATTCACCTGCGTCGTATTTATACGTTAGGTGAACAAACTAGTACCAGCCTTATTTCTGTCTCGTATTCTTGCGCAGAGCCGGTCATGTCCAGGCATGTCTTGGCGGTGACTTTGAACTAGACATTGGGGGTATGGCTGTGGCGCCTAGGGGATCGCTGTCCAATAGGAGAACGAAATATTATGGTCTGTACTAGGTAAAAGGGATATTCCGTGTATATGTACAAAGAATACACAAGGGATATCAGACGATATACAAATACTATGCAATATATATCAAGTAATAAATATATATATTCGGTTTAATCTGATCCTTCGTAACAGTAGTAGTAGTAGTAGTAGTAGTAGTAGTAGTAGTAGTAGCAGCAGCATGATTATTATTATTATTATTATTATTATTAGTACAAACATTGCGATCATCTACTACTGGTCTATTGAAGGTTCCAAGCCACAGTCTAAGGAAAATCGGGGATGCAGCCTTCGCAAACTATGCACCAAAGTTATGGAACACACTACCTATGGACATTAGGGAAGCTAGATCTCTTAATGTTTTCAGAAATAAGTAAAAAAAAAAGTACCTCTTCACCATAGCCTTCCGCTGTTGATTGTACTGTAGCACTATTTTACTCTGTCCATTCTATTGTAGTGCAATGCACTATTGCATAATTTTACTATCTATTCTATTCTACTATTTTATTGCACTGTATTATTTTACTCTGTCTATTGCTTTTTATTACAGGTTCAAAACTGTCAGGTATTAAACTGTGTGGGTATCAAACAAGAGACTGTCAGGCTGTAAAACTGTGTAGGACCCAGGCCTAGAACTGCACCCTGAGAGAGGGAACTGCGCCCTGGGTGGGAGGTCTGCCCTGAGTGGGAGGTTCGAAGGGTCAAAGTGGGTATCAAACAAGAGGGAAGACTGTCAAGTTTTAAACTGTGGATACCAAACAGAGAAGGTAAAGACGACTTTGAACTGTTGAACAGTAATCCAGAACTATTTTATTGCACTGTAAAAAAAAAAGAAGAAGATTTAATCTATTCTATTCTACTATTTTATTGCACTGCACTATTTTACCCTGTCTATTTTATCTTACTCTTTTTATTATTGTCTATTTAAAACGGAATCAAACCATAAACAAGGTGGCCTGTTGGGATGTTAGATCCTAATGTGAAAAACTGTGATTTTATATGTCTGCACTTCATGTGCTCATTTTATGCCTGTCTTTTTTCTGTTTGCACTTTCTGTATGAAATGTGCTATACAAATAAAGTTTATTATTATTAGTAGTAGTAGTAATAGTAGTAGTATTATTAGTAGTATTATTAGTAGTAGTAGTTGTAACTGAGGGGTACAATTCCCTGACTGTATTGATAAGTATGGTATCATTAAACCACTACCGATTATGTACTTTAACTACTGGCCACACAGTACATGATATAGATATGATGAACACTTTCCCACCTGATGAAACCAAGTCCACACAAATGTACCAGTCGAATATTTAATATATAGCAAAGGGTATATACAACGTTCACTTAATGACATTTATGATTTGAATGCACTTGTAAGGCAAATGAGTATTCGTAGGTAAATCAACATTGAATGTCCAATCTCTGGTTACGCAGGAAGCAAGTATACAACCTGGTTCCTTAGGGAACTATAGCGATGGTACTTAAATGATTATAGCTGGATATACTAAAGGGGGGGGGTCCCGCTGGTTGTAAGTCAGTAGGGGGGGGGTTAGGAGAGCCGCTGGCAATATCCCATCTGGCCGACGATTTCTTGGGAGAATTCAGAGTGCTGAACACGGTGCCCACAGAACCTCGGTCCACAGATGAATACAGCTGGGCCCTCTTGTAGACGGTAGCTGCCGGTCCACAACGAAGAGACGTGAGGCGACCTCACTCGGGGTAGAGCGCCGTCTCACCTGGACTCCTCTCGGGGGGTAGTTCCAACACTTACCAGTGTTGGCTGTTATCCATGGCATAAATCAAAGCACCCAAAGCAAGTAGATAATCCAAGCCGTATAGGGCTCGCCGTCGTCCGGGTAAGGTAATCCAATGTGCAGGTCCACTCGTCCTGGCCCAGAACTCCTCGGATGAAAGCACCACACGTGGTCTGCCCAGCCTGGTTAAGATTCCAGATAACGCGAGGAAACGATGGGGGTACTGCTCACTTTATAACTCTAACCGAACGATGCACCATACATAATAGACTATTATTAACTTAATAGAAATACGTCCCACTCGACGGTATAGTGCCAAACTATGACAATTCAACTATTAATCTACACGATGTCTCAATGCCATTCTGAGGCCAAGTTGACCATACTACACCACACGTGTATCGGGGTGAGGCTTAACGTCTTGCCACTAGGTTGGAGGGTAAAGAACGAAGGGCTAAGTGACTAAGAAAGTTCTACTTTACTTGCGCCATATATATATGCGCTGTGAACAAATAGTACCATTCGTATTTCGGCAGACGTATTCCTACGCGGAACCGGGGCCAGTAACGACATGTTCGTCGGCACGATTGAACTTGAACCAAGGGGCTTGGCTGCTGGCGCCAGGTTCTCGTCCAATGGGAGAATGAAACTATTATGGGCTGTTAGTAGACTAAAGGGATATTCAGTGTATATGTACACGGAATATACAAGGGATATCAAACGATATACAAATACTATTAAATATATATCCATAAATAAATATATATATTCGGTTTAATCTGATCCTTCACAACAGTAGTAATAGTAGTAGTATTATTAGTAGTAGTATTATTATTATTAGTAGTAGTAGTAGTAATAGTAGTATTATTATTAGTAGTAGTAGTAGTAATAGTAGTAGTATTATTATTATTATTATTAGTAATAGTAGTAGTAGTAGTAGTAGTAGTAATAGTAGTAGTAATAGTAGTAGTAATAGTAGTAGTAATAGTAGTGGTGGTGGTGGTAGTAATAGTAATGGTGGTGGTGGTGGTGGTAGTGGTAGTAGTAGTATTATTATTAGTATTATTAGTAGTAGTAGTAGTAGTAGTAGCAATAGTAGTAGTAGTAGTAATAGTAGTAGTAGCAATAGTAGCAGTAGTAGCAATAGTAGTAGTAGTAGTAGTAGCAATAGTAGTAGTAGTAGTAGCAATAGTAGTAGTAGTAGTAGTAGTAATAGTAATAGTAATAGTAGTAGTAGTAGTATTAGTATTAGTATTAGTAGTAGTATTAGGCGGCGACAGTGGCTCAGGAGGTAGAGCAGTCGTCTGGCAATCCGGAGGTTCCCGGTTCAATTCCCGCTCCTCCCGGTCAGCGTGTGTCGATGTGTCCTTGAGCAAGACACTTAACCCCTAATTGCTCCCGATGAGCAGGTCGGCACCTTGCATGGTCGCCTCCGCCGTCGGTGTGTGAATGTGTGAGTGAGTGGGTAAAATGTGAGTAACAAATTGTAAAAAGGATAAAAGTGTTATATAAAAAAAGCAGCCATTTAGTAGCAGTAGTAGTAGCTGTAGTAGCTGTAGTAGTAGTACTGTCATGGAGAGGGACTCTGTCGGCCACCCGCCCCCTGCGGACGGGTGTCCCCCAGGGCTCGGTCCTAGGACCCCTTCTCTTCTCCCTCTACACTAAATCACTGGGTAACATTATCATGTCTCATGGCTTCTCATATCATTGTTATGCCGATGATACTCAACTCTTCCTCTCCTTCCCTCCCTCATATATCCACGTCTCTGAGCGGATCTCCGCCTGGATGACGACCAACCACCTCAAACTGAACCTAAGCAAAACAGAATTACTCCACCTGCCGGCCAAATCCTCCCCCCTGGCCGACCTTTCCATCACAGTCGAGAATGCAGCTGTGACCGCGTCCCCGACCGCCAAGAACCTTGGTGTTGTCCTCGACGACCAGTTGAACTTCTCTGCTCACATCGCAGCGACAACCAGAACCTGCAGATTCCTCCTGAGCAACGTCAGAAGGATCCGCCCCTTCCTGACAAAAGAGGCCACCCAACTCCTCGTCCAATCAACAGTCATCTCCCGCCTCGACTACTGCAACGCACTGCTCGCTGGCCTTCTGGCCACCGCCACTAAGCCTCTTCAACTCATTCAGAACGCAGCGGCCCACCTGATCTCAAACCTACCGAAGTCGGCCCATGTCACCCCACTTCTTAGGGACCTGCACTGGCTCCCCATTGCTGCACGAATCCGCTTCAAGGCCCTCGACCTGCATAATGGTCTCCAACTACACACCCTCAAGACCCCTACGCTCTGCATCTTCTGGCCGCCTCAGACCTACTCCTATCCAAGCTCTGGGAGGGTCATCAAAGAGAAATCGCCTATTCTCAGTCCTTGCCCCAGAATGGTGGAATGAACTACCCACCCCAGTTAGGACAGCCGAAACACGTCCAATCTTTCGCCGTCGACTAAAGACGCACTTCTTCAACCATTATCTGAAATAAAAAAATAAAAAAAATCTAACCCTAACTAACCTTACTGTCATGCACTTGTCCTAATAAACTAACCTACACTGTAGCACGCAACACTTTGATGAACATTGTTACTCAGCTGATAGAGTTGTGCCCTTCCTGATGACTTGTCGTACAGAACTTGTAAGTCGCTTTGGATAAAAGCGTCAGCTAAATGACTACATGTAAATGTAAAATGTAGTAGTAGTAATAATAGTAGTAGTAATAGTAGTAGTAGTAGTAATAGTAGTAGTAGTGGTGGTAGCAGCAGCAGTAGTAGTAGTAATAATAGTATTAATAGTAGCAGTAGTAGTAGTAATAGTATTAGTAGCAGTAGTAGTAGTAATAGTAGCAGCAGCAGCAGTAGTAGTATTATTATTTATGATTAATAGTAGTAGTAGTAGTAGTAGTAATAATAGTAGTCGGCATGACCATCTCCCGGGATTTGAAGTGGGAGCTCAACATCACGGGCCTGCTCAAGAAGGCCCAGGGGAGGATGTTCTTCCTCCGGCAGTTGAAGAAATATAAACTGCCGAGGACCATGATGGCCCAATTCTACACGGCCATCATTGAGTCCATCCTCACCCACTCCATCATCTCCTGGTTCCCCGCTGCAGCGGCAAAAGATCTCGCCAAGCTGCAGCGGGTGATTCGCTCCGCGGAGAGGGTGATCGGCTGTCCCCTGCCCTCCCTCAGGTCCCTGCACGACTCCAGGGCGCTGAAGAGGGCGAGAAAGATCATGGCCGACCCCTCCCACCCCGGTCACAGCCTCTTCACCCTGCTCCCCTCTGGGAGAAGGCTGAGGATCCCAAAGGCTGTGAAAGCTCGACACAGACTGAGCTTCTTCCCCTCAGCCGCCAGGCTGATCAATGCCTCAGGTCCCACCCCCCTCGGTACCCCCCCCCCCCCCCCCCCCCCCTCTGCCCCCAAGTGACACTGGCACAATGACATTGACTGCACTGCACTAGTCCGTACTGGATCTCTGCACACTTCACTTTATATATATATATGTATTTTATTTATTGATTAATCCCCCACTGCACTGTTTCGTTTCTTGTCTGTGTTGGTGTTTGTTTACTGTGAAAAAAGAAAGAATGCATACACTGTATTGCTGCAACAATTACCAATGTGTTTTACACAAATGGCTCAATAAAGGAATCTGAATCTGAAGTAGTAGTACTATTACTACAGATCTGGTACAGTGGTTTAGATCTATCTCTGCTTCTATAGATCTGGTACAGTGGTTTAGATCTATCTCTCCTTCTATAGATCTGGTACAGTGGTTTAGATCTATCTCTCCTTCTATAGATCTGGTACAGTGGTTTAGATCTATCTCTCCTTCTATAGATCTGGTACAGTGGTTTAGATCCATCTCTCCTTCTATAGATCTGGTACAGTGGTTTAGATCTATCTCTGTTGCTATAGATCTGGCACAGTGGTTTAGATCCATCTCTCCTATAGATCTGGCACAGTGGTTTAGATCTATCTCTGCTTCTATAGATCTGGCACAGTGGTTTAGATCTATCTCTGCTTCTATAGATCTGGCACAGTGGTTTAGATCCATCTCTCCTTCTATAGATCTGGCACAGTGGTTTAACCCTAAGTGGTTTATCAGAAAATGACTGCTTGTGTTGCTTCTTCTCAATACTGATACAAAACAGGCCTAAAGGTCGAAAGGTCGTCACAGACCAGTAGGATGATGCAAGAGTCACAGCGCCTGAGGAATGTCTTTCTGGATGTTTCTGTGTGGCCTGGGCTCACGTCCAATCAGGGAAGCCGGCAGGTAAAGGCCTGTAATCTCGATAGCTGTCGCGGTTTGTCAATCACACACACAAACAACTTTCTTTGTGTGTTTTTTTTAATGTAACATATTCTCATACAGGTACGAGACAGAGTGAGTATTAAAAAGGTGCATTTCACAGCATTCTGGATCACCCGCCCTCTTGTGCAAGCAAACCTGATGTTGCTCCCGGCAGGAGGACATGGAATGTTTTATGAATTATAAAATTTTTGGGGGGGGGGGGAAACCCTGCATATATCGGTATCTGTTGATATCGGTTGATATCGGTATCGGAAATTAAGAGTTGGACAATATCGGTATATCGGTATTGGTAAAAAAGCCAATATCGAGCATCCCTAATATATATACCGATATTGTCCAACTCTTAATTTCCGATACAGATATATGCAGGGTTCCCCCCCCCCCCCCCCCCCAAAAAAACGGAATAATTTCAGGTAATTAACATTACATATCTCTTGATGTGGAATTAACACAACATTATGCATACTTTTGACAATAAATAAAAGAAGACTTTTTTGGGGGGGGGGGGGGGGGGACCCTGCATATAATCGGTATCGGTTGATATCGGTATCGGAAATGAAGAGTTGGACAATATCGGTATATCGGTCAAAAAGCCAATATCGAACATCCCTGGTGATTATGGTTATCAGCGTGTTGGGGGACTCAGGGGGAGGAGCTTGTGGCTCTACATGTTGAGGCGCTGGACTCAGGGGGAGGAGCTTGTGGCTCTACATGTTGAGGCGCTGGGCTCAGGGGGAGGAGCTTGTGGCTCTACATGTTGAGGCGCTGGGCTCAGGGGGAGGAGCTTGTGGCTCTACATGTTGAGGTCCTCCGCGCTGGGCCCAGGGGGAGGAGCTTGTGGCTCTACATGTTGAGGTCCTCCGCGCTGAGCTCAGGGGGAGGAGCTTGTGGCTCTACATGTTGAGGTCCTCCGCGCTGGGCTCAGGGGGAGGAGCTTGTGGCTCTACATGTTGCTGACTACTCCAGCTGGTCTGTGACGAGGTGGCAGGTGGGCCGCAGCGTGGCCAGGGCTGCGGCCCAGGTGGTCGGGTCGTGCTTCCAGTGGTTCCCCCTCAGGTCCAGGGTGAGGCGCTGCGGCGGACGCAGCTCCAACAGCCGCCTCCCGAACGTCAGCAGCTCCTCCGGCTGGATGTAGTTGAAGCTGAACGAGGAGCCGAGACAGAAACACAGAAACACAGAGCTACGTTAGGCTTCTAGACACAGAGACAGAAACACAGAGCTACGTTAGGCTTCTAGACACAGAGACAGAAACACAGAAACACAGAGCTACGTTAGGCTTCTAGACACAGAGACAGAAACACAGAGCTACGTTAGGCTTCTAGACACAGAGACAGAAACACAGAGCTACGTTAGGCTTCTAGACGCAGAGACAGAAACACAGAGCTACGTTAGGCTTCTAGACACAGAGACAGAAACACAGAGCTACGTTAGGCTTCTAGACACAGAGACAGAAACACAGAGCTACGTTAGGCTTCTAGACACAGAGACAGTAACACAGAGTTACGTTAGGCTTCTAGACACAGAGACAGAAACACAGAGCTACGTTAGGCTTCTAGACGCAGAGACAGAAACTAGTGATCCATTGTTAAAGCGCCTCCGAGTGAATCTCTTCCAGTAATGAAGAACACTCTTATCTCAGTTTTTGGATGAATCCCACTCATGAAAAACAACTAATATGTGATTCTTCTTGCAGAGAGAAACATCTGCACTCCTATCACAGATAGCTGATAAATGACATTATTAAATGTAGCGTAATACTAAAACAAACTAAAAGCTCAAGGACTCCTATAGGAGCCAAATCACTCATGAGTTATACCTTATTTCTATTGGCATAGTTGCCTACACTGTTAAAGTCTACATTTCAGAATACAATGGGGCTTAGCTGTATACCGTATTTAGGTTATTGTATTATTATTATTATTTTTTTTTTTTATTATTGCAAAACAGAAATTATTAAAAGTCAGTACTGAACACATAATGCATAATGAAACTAACATTTGGTGGTTAAAATTACATGCAAGTACAGAAACAAGACAAAAAAAAAAGTCTATAATAATATTTTACCGTATACAGTGTATATCCAGCGAAATTAACAATTATACAAATGCTTATATAGGACATACCCCTAATACCTATTTTCTAAAACCCTACACACATATGCTCCAGCTCGAACCCCCCCCTCCCGGACCCCTCCTTGGATAGTACCTCCATTATCCAGGTCGTCTTTGATTTTGTTCTGTATTTTTGTGTAATTGTGCTTCACCGTTTGTCTTATGGTGGGAAATATTTCCACACCCAAGCATCTAAAATGTTTTACCATCGGTATCTGTCCTGGGAGGGTTGTGTCTTTTTTTGCATGGATGTTAAGTGGAAGGAAAGCCGACTTCGGCCAATTTATTTTAAATCCCGATAAATCACCAAAGTTCTCTATCAACTTGAGTAGATGAGGCAATGTGGTGTTGGGGCTTTGCATGAACAATATTACGTCGTCCGCATATAAACTAATTTTATGTTGTGTGCCCTTGATTACGATTGGTTCTATGTATTGGGATTGTCTTATATATTGTGCTAAAGGCTCTAATGATAGATCGAATAGTCCGGGACTAAGAGGGCAACCCAAGGTTATTGTATTATTATATGAATGTTTATTTTATTTTAATTTTTTTTATTATTGCAAAACAAAACTTATTAAAAGTCAGTACTCAACACACAATGTATAATGAAACTTTCAGTAAAGGTGGTTAAAATATATGCAAGTACAGAAACAGGATAAAACAAAAATAGTCAATAACATTTTAACCGTATACCGTGTATATCCAGCGAAGTTACAATTATATAAATGTTAGTATATAATATACCCAGAATACCTATTTTCTAAAACCCTACACACATATGCTCCAGCTCAAATCCCCCCCTCCCGGACCCCCTCTTGGATAGTACCTCTATTATCCCTCACTCCTAACCAGACATCACCATTATAGGCTAGCTTTTATTCTCTCCACCACTTCTAACCACATTAACATTTTGGATTCATTGAGCCCTAGAATTCTTGCTGTTGATATTTCTTGATATATCACATCAAGATATGTAAGAAACCACACTTTCCGGCACATTTTTTCCGGTTGAAACCAACGTGATGCAATCAGTTTTTTAGCTACTGTGATACCCGATAAAACCAATCTTTTTAGTTGTGGGTTCACTGCAAACTCAAAAACATCATTCAATAGCAATACCGCGGGGTGTACAGGTATATTCCAAAATACGAGTATTGATAATTGTTGGGACACATCTTCCCAGAATGCCTTAACTGGTGGGCAGTCCCAATACATGTGCATAAATGTTCCTTCGTCCCCATTTGTACATTGGGAGCATTTGGAGTTTTGTATAAGCCCCATTTTGCACAGCCTTATAGGAGTCAAGTATGTCCTGTGAATATAGTTCAGATTGATTTGTTGATGATCCGGGTTCCTTGATGTAAGTCGGACATTTGCCCAGGCTCCTTGCCAATCAAAGTCATTTTCCAGGTCTGGTATATCCCTCCTCCAGACATTGTCTAGTTGAAGGGTTTCGTACGAGGACGTTAGTAATTGTGAATAAAAACCTGATACAAAACCTCCCAATGTATTTCTGTCATAGAAAAATTTGTGGTATCTGTGGTGTTCGATTGGTATGTGTAATGGAACACCGTGAGATCTCATACAAAGTTTTAACTGTATGTAAAAAAGCCATGTGGACTCGGTGAGGTTAAACTTTTTGCATATTTCGACATAACTACAGAGGCCCTTGTTATTAAAAATATCCCCTAATGAGTGTATGCCTCTTTCTTCCCATACAGGGAATCTTATAGGTCGTTTTCCCATTAAGAGAGCATTGTTATTGAATATGGGAGTGTGATTATGCCATACTTGATTGTTAGGAAATTTCCTTTGAGTTTCCCGCCATGTCCTGATTGCATGGGTTATTATTGGGCCAAATTCTCGCTCACAATGCTTGATTGAAAGTTTAGTGTATGCTATGTCTTTCAATCTCTGTGGGGCTACTATGTTTTCTTCTAATTCTCTCCAAGATACCAAAGCCTCGGGGTCAAACCATATCTTCTTCAATGGTCTTAATGTGAAGGCATTAAAATATTGTAAAAAATCTGGGACTGCCATGCCACCGTCTGCTTTACTTCTCTGTGCGGTGGATCTTTTTATGCGAGGTGGTTTGTTATTCCAAATAAATTTGTATGTGGAGGTTTGTAATCTTTTCCAGTAGCCCTCTGGAGGAGGTAACGGAAGCATTGAGCTGAAGAAATTGATTCTTGGTAATACATCCATCTTAACTATTGATACCCTTGCCTGTACTGAGTTTTTAAGTTTTGCCCACCTGTCTAGGTCGTCCTTGATTTTGTTCTGTATTTTTGTGTAATTATGCTTCACCGTTTGTCTTATGGTGGGGAATATTTCCACTCCCAAGCATCTGAAATGTTTTACCATCGGTATCGCACCTGGGAGGGTTATATCTTTTTTTGCAGGGGTGTTAAGTGGAAGGAAAGCCGACTTCGGCCAATTTATCTTAAATCCCGATAGATCACCAAAGTTCTCAATCAACTTGAGCAGATGAGGCAATGTGGTGTTGGGGTTTTGCATGAACAATATTACGTCGTCCGCATATAAACTAATTTTTTGTTGTGTGCCCTTGATTACGATTGGTTCTATGGATTGGGATTGTCTTATATATTGTGCTAAAGGCTCTAATGATAAATTGAATAGTCCGGGACTAAGAGGGCAACCCTGTCTGGCAGAGCGTGATACCGGAAAGATTTTGGAGATGATTGTGCCTGTTGTAATCATGGCCGATGGGTCCTTGTATAGTACTTTAATCATATCAATGAAACCTTTTCCTAACCCCATCCTTTCCAATACTGCCCATAGAAACGACCATTCCAACCTGTCAAATGCTTTCATAGCATCCAGGGATAGTATCGCCTTAGGTGTGATGTCCTCTTTGTCTGTATCTAGTACGTGCAGTATTCGCCTTATGTTATCATTGATCAGGCGACCTTTTATGAAGCCTGTTTGGTCCGTATGAACTAAAGACGTCATATGCTTTTGCAATCTGATGGCTAATATCTTAGAGTACAGTTTGACATCGGTTCCGAGGAGGCTTAAAGGACGGTAACTACCGCATTCAGTGGGGTCTTTGTCTTTTTTGTGAAGAACTGAAATGAGTGCGGTATTTTGGTGTTCGATGAAGCTTCCCTCTTTGACTGAGTATAAGATCATATTTAGTAATAAGGGTCCAAATATGTCCCAGCAAGAAATGTACATTTCTGATGGGATACCGTCAATTCCCGGAGCTTTGCCGTTTTTCATTCCGGATATGGCCTTCTTGAGTTCATCTAATGTGATCGGTACTTCTAACTGTTTAGCGTCTTCATCTGTAAGTTTAGGGAGAGTAATTTGATTAAGATATGTGTCTAATTTGTCTTGATCAAAGGTCGTTTCTGAGTTATATAAATCGGAGTAGAATTCTTTGAATGTATCGTTTATTATTTTGGGTTCTGTTACTAGAGCTTGTTGTTTCCTAATGGCAGTTATATCTGCAAATTTTGCATTAATTCTTAGTCGCATGGCTAATAGGTGACTAGGTTTAGAACCTTGGAAGTACTGCTGTTGTCTAGTGCTGCGTATTTGCAATTCCGATTTTTGTCTGTACATTGCTTTGATCTCGGTCTTTAGAATGTTAACTTGGTTATCTAGTCTAGTAGAGTTGTTGTATTTTAAAGAATTAAAAAGCGTTGAGTAAAGTGTTTCCTTTTCAGACAGTTTTGTGTTTTGATTTTTGCGCAATATGGATGTAAATCTATCCGAGAAATCCTTGATCATACTCTTTACCGACATCCATAATATTCTGGGATCTTGCACCGAGTTAGCATTAACTTGTAGGAATTATTATATGAATGTTTATATTTTTATAACCTTACATTGAAACGGCATTAGGAATATTGATTGGATTTAGATAAAGTAATTGAACCGTCTTATTTGTCATAGGGCCTAACAAAAATAATGGTTTGGTTCCGGTTGCCGACCGACCCTGCCGATTTAGGTGCGACCCAATTTATTTTATGAGTTTAAAAATAAAAATAAAAGATTTTTTTCTTTTTTTACAATAAAGTTTCATAGAAATCTTAGTCAAACCTTTAGTATTATGGATATTAAACATGCTGGCAGAGTACATGCATCCATGTTGTTGTAAAAATTTTAATTAAATAATGAAATTCCCTATCCATAGTCGCCGTGGGAAAGAATAAAATAAAAAATTAAATTAAATAAATTCCCTACCTACCCATGGCCTTAACTGACAACCAACAGGAAACAAACAATATTTTTTGTTATGCCTCATCCCCACAGACCTCATCACCACAGACCTCATCACCTCAGACCTCATCACCACAGACCTCATCACCTCAGACCTCATCACCTCAGACCTCATCACCTCAGACCTCATCACCTCAGACCTCATCACCACAGACCTCATCACCACAGACCTCATCACCACAGACCTCATCACCACAGACCTCATCACCTCAGACCTCATCACCACAGACCTCATCACCACAGACCTCATCACCTCAGACCTCATCACCTCAGACCTCATCACCACAGACCTCATCACCTCAGACCTCATCACCTCAGACCTCATCACCACAGACCTCATCACCTCAGACCTCATCACCACAGACCTCATCACCTCAGACCTCATCACCTCAGACCTCATCACCACAGACCTCATCACCTCAGACCTCATCACCACAGACCTCATCACCACAGACCTCATCACCTCAGACCTCATCACCTCAGACCTCATCACCTCATCACCTCAGACCTCATCACCTCAGACCTCATCACCTCAGACCTCATCACCACAGACCTCATCACCTCATCACCACAGACCTCATCACCTCAGACCTCATCACCTCAGACCTCATCACCACAGACCTCATCACCTCAGACCTCATCACCTCAGACCTCATCACCTCAGACCTCATCACCTCAGACCTCATCACCTCAGACCTCATCACCACAGACCTCATCACCACAGACCTCATCACCTCAGACCTCATCACCTCAGACCTCATCACCTCAGACCTCATCACCTCAGACCTCATCACCTCAGACCTCATCACCACAGACCTCATCACCTCATCACCACAGACCTCATCACCTCAGACCTCATCACCTCAGACCTCATCACCTCAGACCTCATCACCTCAGACCTCATCACCTCAGACCTCATCACCTCAGACCTCATCACCACAGACCTCATCACCTCAGACCTCATCACCACAGACCTCATCACCTCAGACCTCATCACCACAGACCTCATCACCTCAGACCTCATCACCACAGACCTCATCACCTCAGAACTCATCACCTCAGACCTCATCACCTCAGAACTCATCACCACAGACCCACCTGATGTCCAGCCTGGTCACTCTGCTGGCCAAGGTTCCAGCAAACAGCTCAGCCAACACCGGCACGTTCTTGGCTGTCGATACAAGAAGAAGCGTCTCTTGTTATTAATGTACATCTTCAACGTTCGGACGCTGCGTGAATAATAACATGATCCGTGACTGAGGTGGAAGAGTTATTACCCAGGCGGTTCCTGAACAGGTTGAGGGAGCGGAGGGATGAGATGTTCCTCAGAGACGCCACCAGCTGCTGCGGGAAGCTCTCACTGCACCTTTCAAAGAGCCTGCAGTTCTGGAGAGAGAGCTCTGATACAGAGAGGAGAGAGAGAGACATCAGAGAGAGAGAGAGAGAGAGAGCTCTGATACAGAGAGGAGAGAGAGAGACATCAGAGAGAGAGAGAGAGAGAGAGAGCTCTGATACAGAGAGGAGAGAGAGAGACATCAGAGAGAGAGAGAGAGAGAGAGCTCTGATACAGAGAGGAGAGAGAGAGACATCAGAGAGAGAGAGAGCTCTGATACAGAGAGGAGAGAGAGAGACATCAGAGAGAGAGAGAGAGAGAGAGCTCTGATACAGAGAGGAGAGAGAGAGACATCAGAGAGAGAGAGAGAGAGAGAGAGAGCTCTGATACAGAGAGGAGAGAGAGAGACATCAGAGAGAGAGAGAGAGAGAGCTCTGATACAGAGGAGAGAGAGAGACATCAGAGAGAGAGAGAGAGAGAGAGCTCTGATACAGAGAGGAGAGAGAGAGACATCAGAGAGAGAGAGAGAGAGAGCTCTGATACAGAGAGGAGAGAGAGAGACATCAGAGAGAGAGAGAGAGAGAGAGAGCTCTGATACAGAGAGGAGAGAGAGAGACATCAGAGAGAGAGAGAGAGAGAGCTCTGATACAGAGAGGAGAGAGAGAGACATCAGAGAGAGAGAGAGAGAGCTCTGATACAGAGAGGAGAGAGAGAGACATCAGAGAGAGAGAGCTCTGATACAGAGAGGAGAGAGAGAGACATCAGAGATCAGAGAGAGAGAGAGCTCTGATACAGAGAGGAGAGAGAGACATCAGAGAGAGAGAGAGCTCTGATACAGAGAGGAGAGAGAGACATCAGAGAGAGAGAGAGCTCTGATACAGAGAGGAGAGAGAGAGACATCAGAGAGAGAGAGCTCTGATACAGAGAGGAGAGAGACATCAGAGAGAGAGAGAGAGCTCTGATACAGAGAGGAGAGAGAGAGACGTCAGAGAGAGAGAGAGCTCTGATACAGAGAGGAGAGAGAGACATCAGAGAGAGTCCTGGAGAGAGAGAGAGAGAGCTCTGATACAGAGAGGAGAGAGAGAGACATCAGAGAGAGAGAGAGAGAGAGCTCTGATACAGAGAGGAGAGAGAGAGACATCAGAGAGAGAGAGAGAGAGAGAGCTCTGATACAGAGAGGAGAGAGAGAGACATCAGAGAGAGAGAGAGCTCTGATACAGAGAGGAGAGAGAGAGACATCAGAGAGAGAGAGAGAGAGAGAGCTCTGATACAGAGAGGAGAGAGAGAGACATCAGAGAGAGAGAGAGCTCTGATACAGAGAGGAGAGAGAGAGACATCAGAGAGAGAGAGAGAGAGAGAGAGCTCTGATACAGAGAGGAGAGAGAGACATCAGAGAGAGAGAGAGAGAGAGAGCTCTGATACAGAGAGGAGAGAGAGAGACATCAGAGAGAGAGAGAGAGAGAGAGAGAGAGCTCTGATACAGAGAGGAGAGAGAGAGACATCAGAGAGAGAGAGAGAGAGAGAGCTCTGATACAGAGAGGAGAGAGAGAGACATCAGAGAGAGAGAGAGAGAGAGCTCTGATACAGAGAGGAGAGAGAGAGACATCAGAGAGAGAGAGAGAGAGCTCTGATACAGAGAGGAGAGAGAGAGACATCAGAGAGAGAGAGCTCTGATACAGAGAGGAGAGAGAGAGACATCAGAGATCAGAGAGAGAGAGAGCTCTGATACAGAGAGGAGAGAGAGACATCAGAGAGAGAGAGAGCTCTGATACAGAGAGGAGAGAGAGACATCAGAGAGAGAGAGAGCTCTGATACAGAGAGGAGAGAGAGAGACATCAGAGAGAGAGAGCTCTGATACAGAGAGGAGAGAGACATCAGAGAGAGAGAGAGAGCTCTGATACAGAGAGGAGAGAGAGAGACGTCAGAGAGAGAGAGAGCTCTGATACAGAGAGGAGAGAGAGAGACATCAGAGAGAGTCCTGGAGAGAGAGAGAGAGAGAGAGCTCTGATACAGAGAGGAGAGAGAGAGACATCAGAGAGAGAGAGAGAGAGAGAGAGAGACATCAGAGAGAGAGAGAGAGCTCTGATACAGAGAGGAGAGAGAGAGACATCAGAGAGAGAGAGAGCTCTGATACAGAGAGGAGAGAGAGAGACATCAGAGAGAGTCCTGGAGAGAGAGAGAGCTCTGATACAGAGAGGAGACACAGAGACATCAGAGAGAGAGCTCTGATACAGAGAGGAGAGAGAGAGACATCAGAGAGAGTCCTGGAGAGAGAGAGAGCTCTGATACAGAGAGGAGACAGAGAGACATCAGAGAGAGTCCTGGAGAGAGAGAGAGAGAGCTCTGATACAGAGAGGAGAGAGAGACATCAGAGAGAGAGAGAGCTCTGATACAGAGAGGAGAGAGAGAGACATCAGAGAGAGAGAGAGAGCTCTGATACAGAGAGGAGAGAGAGAGACATCAGAGAGAGAGAGAGCTCTGATACAGAGAGGAGAGAGAGAGACATCAGAGAGAGAGAGAGCTCTGATACAGAGAGAGAGCTCTGATACAGAGAGGAGAGAGAGAGACATCAGAGAGAGAGAGAGCTCTGATACAGAGAGAGAGAGCTCTGATACAGAGAGGAGAGAGAGAGACATCAGAGAGAGAGAGAGAGAGAGAGAGCTCTGATACAGAGAGGAGAGAGAGAGACATCAGAGAGAGTCCTGGAGAGAGAGAGAGAGAGAGAGAGAGAGAGCTCTGATACAGAGAGGAGAGAGAGACATCAGAGAGAGAGAGAGCTCTGATACAGAGAGGAGAGAGAGACATCAGAGAGAGTCCTGGAGAGAGAGAGAGAGAGCTCTGATACAGAGAGGAGAGACGGAGAGACATCAGAGAGAGAGAGCTCTGATACAGAGAGGAGAGAGAGAGACATCAGAGAGAGAGAGAGCTCTGATACAGAGAGGAGAGAGAGAGAGCTCTGATACAGAGAGGAGAGAGAGAGACATCAGAGAGAGAGAGAGCTCTGATACAGAGAGGAGACACAGAGACATCAGAGAGAGAGAGAGAGAGCTCTGATACAGAGAGGAGACACAGAGACATCAGAGAGAGAGAGCTCTGATACAGAGAGGAGAGAGAGAGACATCAGAGAGAGAGAGAGAGCTCTGATACAGAGAGGAGAGAGAGACATCAGAGAGAGAGAGAGAGAGCTCTGATACAGAGAGGAGAGAGAGACATCAGAGAGAGAGAGAGCTCTGATACAGAGAGGAGAGAGAGACATCAGAGAGAGAGAGCTCTGATACAGAGAGGAGAGACGGAGAGACATCAGAGAGAGAGAGAGCTCTGATACAGAGAGGAGACACAGAGACATCAGAGAGAGAGAGAGAGCTCTGATACAGAGAGGAGAGAGAGAGACATCAGAGAGAGAGAGAGAGCTCTGATACAGAGAGGAGAGAGAGAGACATCAGAGAGAGTCCTGGAGAGAGAGAGAGAGAGAGCTCTGATACAGAGAGGAGAGAGAGAGACATCAGAGAGAGTCCTGGAGAGAGAGAGAGAGAGCTCTGATACAGAGAGGAGAGAGAGAGACATCAGAGAGAGAGAGAGCTCTGATACAGAGAAGAGACACAGACATCAGAGAGAGAGAGAGAACTCTGATACAGAGAGGAGACACAGAGACATCAGAGAGAGAGCTCTGATACAGAGAGGAGAGAGAGAGACATCAGAGAGAGAGAGAGAGCTCTGATACAGAGAGGAGAGAGAGACATCAGAGAGAGAGAGAGAGAGCTCTGATACAGAGAGGAGACACAGAGACATCAGAGAGAGAGAGAGAGAGCTCTGATACAGAGAGGAGACACAGAGACATCAGAGAGAGAGAGAGAGCTCTGATACAGAGAGGAGAGAGAGAGACATCAGAGAGAGAGAGAGAGAGAGCTCTGATACAGAGAGGAGAGACGGAGACATCAGAGAGAGAGAGAGAGAGAGCTCTGATACAGAGAGGAGACACAGAGACATCAGAGAGAGAGCTCTGATACAGAGAGGAGAGAGAGAGACATCAGAGAGAGAGAGAGCTCTGATACAGAGAGGAGAGAGAGAGACATCAGAGAGAGAGAGAGCTCTGATACAGAGAGGAGACACAGTCAATATGTGTAATTTACTGTACAGTAACTGTATATTGAAATTACAGTAATTGTGAAATTGATATTGTTGTCTGTTACAGTATACGGGACATCCAGGTTGGAGGTGGACTGGAGCGGTGATCCTAGGTAGCTAGTTTTACATCCCTCACGGCCGCGCTGATTGATGCTCGTCTGGCAGCGTGGGAATGCTGCAGCAGGAAGCTGCCCATAAATGGGCATGGCAGGATGGGGGCAGAGGAAGGCCCGAGCCCTGACCATGACAAATATTGAATCAGACCATATTGAATACTGAATGTTAATATCAGACCATATTGAATACTGAATGTTAATATCAGACCATATTGAATACTGAATGTTAATATCAGACCATATTGAATACTGAATGTTAATATCAGACCATATTGAATACTGAATGTTAATATTGAATCAGACCATATTGAATACTGAATGTTAATATTGAATCAGACCATATTGAATACTGAATGTTAATTCAGACCATATTGAATACTGAATGTTAATATTGAATCAGACCATATTGAATACTGAATGTTAATTCAGGTTGACAGTTGACATCATTTGACAGTTGACAGGGGGCTGGAAAGGTGATTTAATAAAAGAAAAAATACTAATTTAATCTGATTAATCACTTTATTCAAATTGAGGATTTAGTTTGAGGATATTTAAATGTTTTCATTAAAAACGAAGGTTCGAAAGTCCGTTCGAAGAACCCTGACAAAGTTTGAATCCCAAAAACAGGCTTTGGGGACGGCCTTACCAAACATTGTTATTTATATTATTCAAATGGAACTCAAACATATTCCGTTGTGATGTCACAGTATGATGTCATAATCAAACATTCTAGAACATTTGTGATGTCACAGTATGATGTCATAATCAAACATTCTAGAACATTTGTGATGACACAGAATGATGTCATAATACAACATTCTATAACATTTGTGTAGAGTATATATATTCAACTAACTAATTCAAATAAGAAGAAGAAGAAGAAGATTGTACAGTTTGAAACAGTACTGAACAGATAGACTAAACAACATAGATTGAAGCCTGCATTTCTCAACCTTGCCGACTGTTTAGCTGTGGAAAGGTGAGTGTCCACAACGGCTAGCTAGCTGTTCTACTTGAATACTGAATGTTAATATTGAATCAGACCATAATGAATACTGAATGTTAATATCAGACCATAATGAATACTGAATGTTAATATCAGACCATATTGAATACTGAATGTTAATATTGAATCAGACCATAATGAATACTGAATGTTAATATCAGACCATAATGAATACTGAATGTTAATATCAGACCATATTGAATACTGAATGTTAATATCAGACCATATTGAATACTGAATGTTAATATTGAATCAGACCATATTGAATACTGAATGTTAATATCAGACCATATTGAATACTGAATGTTAATATCAGACCATATTGAATACTGAATGTTAATATCAGACCATATTGAATACTGAATGTTAATATCAGACCATATTGAATACTGAATGTTAATATCAGACCATATTGAATACTGAATGTTAATATTTAATCAGACCATATTGAATAATGAATGTTAATATCAGACCATATTGAATACTGAATGTTAATATCAGACCAGTTTGAAACAGTACTGAACAGATAGACTAAACAACATAGATTGAAGCCTGCATTTCTCAACCTTGCCGACTGTTTAGCTGTGGAAAGGTGAGTGTCCACAACGGCTAGCTAGCTGTTCTACTTGAATACTGAATGTTAATATTGAATCAGACAATATTGAATACTGAATGTTAATATTGAATCAGACAATATTGAATACTGAATGTTAATATCAAGTTCAAGTTTCTTTAATAGTTGTCATACAGAAGTACAGAATACTTTTGTACAAAATGCTTCTTACTGTTGCGCTCCAGAGACTGTGCATGACAAGATAAGTATGAAATAAAAACATAGTAAAAATTAGAAGAAAAAAAAGAGGTCACAGTGTTCAGTTTAGACATATGTACAATGTTCGTAGACGTAGTTACCATACAATATACAATACTGTGCAGTGTACTAATATACAATACTATATAGTGCAAGGCATAAATGGACAAGGTGCAGTTTAGGTACAATTCACAGTAGGTGTACGAGTTGTAGTGCAAATCCTTTATCAATAAATATAAAGTGTAAGTGTGTTTGTGTGATCTAAAGTGTGGAGAGTGGGTGCTGCAGTGTGTTGTTTGTTTGAGTGAGTGTGTGTGTGCGTGTGGGTGTGTGTGCTGTGTGCATTTGATGGTTGTTGCATAGTGATTATTGTTCGTTTAGCGATTATTGTTCGTTTAGCAGCCTGATGGCCTGGGGATAGAAGCTCCTTCTGAGTCTTTCTGTGCTCGCCATAAGACTCCGGTATCGCTTGCCTGACGGCAGCAGTTCAAAGAGGCAGTTGTATCAGACCATATTGAATACTGAATGTTAATATTGAATCAGACCATAATGAATACTGAATGTTAATATCAGACCATATTGAATACTGAATGTTAATATTGAATCAGACCATATTGAATACTGAATGTTAATATCAGACCATATTGAATACTGAATGTTAATATCAGACCATATTGAATACTGAATGTTAATATCAGACCATATTGAATACTGAATGTTAATATCAGACCATATTGAATACTGAATGTTAATATCAGACCATATTGAATACTGAATGTTAATATCAGACCATATTGAATACTGTATGTTAATATCAGACCATATTGAATACTGAATGTTAATATTGAATCAGATCATATTGAATACTGAATGTTAATATCAGACCATATTGAATACCGAATGTTAATATCAGACCATATTGAATACCGAATGTTAATATTGAATCAGACCATATTGAATACTGAATGTTAATATTGAATCAGACCATATTGAATACTGAATGTTAATATTGAATCAGACCATATTGAATACTGAATGTTAATATTGAATCAGACCATATTGAATACTGAATGTTAATATTGAATCAGACCATATTGAATACTGAATGTTAATATTGAATCAGACCATATTGAATACTGAATGTTAATGTTGAATCAGACCATATTGAATACTGAATGTTAATACCAGACCATATTGAATACTGAATGTTAATATTGAATCAGACCATATTGAATACTGAATGTTAATATTGAATCAGACCATATTGAATACTGAATGTTAATATCAGACCATATTGAATACTGAATGTTAATATCAGACCATATTGAATACTGAATGTTAATATCAGACCATATTGAATACTGAATGTTAATATTGAATCAGACCATATTGAATGCTGAATGTTAATATCAGACCATATTGAATACTGAATGTTAATATTGAATCAGACCATATTGAATACTGCATGTTAATATCAGACCATATTGAATACTGAATGTTAATATTGAATCAGACCATATTGAATACTGAATGTTAATATCAGACCATATTGAATACTGAATGTTAATATTGAATCAGACCATATTGAATACTGAATGTTAATATCAGACCATATTGAATACTGAATGTTAATATCAGACCATATTGAATACTGAATGTTAATATTGAATCAGACCATATTGAATACTGAATGTTAATATTGAATCAGACCATATTGAATACTGAATGTTAATATCAGACCATATTGAATACTGAATGTTAATATCAGACCATATTGAATACTGAATGTTAATTTCAGACCATATTGAATACTGAATGTTAATATTGAATCAGACCATATTGAATACTGAATGTTAATATCAGACCATATTGAATACTGAATGTTAATGTTGAATCAGACCATATTGAATACTGAATGTTAATATCAGACCATATTGAATACTGAATGTTAATATCAGACCATATTGAATACTGAATGTTAATATCAGACCATATTGAATACTGAATGTTAATATCAGACCATATTGAATACTGAATGTTAATATTGAATCAGACCATATTGAATACTGAATGTTAATATCAGACCATATTGAATACTGAATGTTAATATTGAATCAGACCATATTGGACCAACAAAAGGCCTTCGACACCGTCAATCACACCATTCTGATTGACAAGCTAAAAGCAATTGGTTTTGATAGTCTATCAGTGAGCTGGATGCAATCCTACCTGGAGGGGAGAGAGCAGATGGTGGAGGTAAAACGGTACCCTATCCCCCCCCCTCACAGTAAACTGTGGTGTTCCACAAGGAAGCATACTAGGTCCGCTACTGTTCCTAATTTATGCAAATGACATGTCGTCAGCTTGTGACTGCAACTTGTTCCTGTTTGCGGACGACTCAGCCCTGCTGGTCTCTGACAAGAACAAGTTACAGGTTGAAAAAACCCTCAGCTCAGAACTAGGCAAAATCTGCATATGGCTCACTGATAACAAACTATCATTACACATGGGCAAAACAGAGTCCATTCTCTTCGGTTCAAATAACAAACTCAGCAAGACCGACGGCTTCTCAGTTACAGTGGGTGACAATATTGTCACAAGGAAAGAAGATATTACCTACCTGGGTTCCATCCTAGAGGCAAATCTTTCCTGTGACAAAATGGCATCCAATGTAATAAAAAAAGTCAACCAACGAACACGATTCTTGTACCGGATCTCCTCTCTGGTAAACAAGAATACCCTGAAGACTCTAGCAGGAGCACTCATTCAAGGGTACTACGACTATGCTTGCACCTCATGGTACCAAAGCACCTCAAAGGCGCTAAAAACAAAATTACAAACATCTCAAAACAAACTGGTCAGACTACTGCTTGACCTTACTCCTAGAACCCACCTCACCCCTACCCACTTTGACAACCTAGGATGGCTTAGAGTAGACGACAGAGTACAGCAACTTGCAATGGGCCTGGTCTACAAGATACACTACACGACCAAGGTACCCATGTACATGACAAAATACTTCCCAAAGGTCAGTGAATACCACGATCACAACACCAGAGGGAGCTCCACAAATCATGTTAAACCCAGATTCGGCTCAAACAAGGGACTAAACACGTTTCGCAATTATGCCACATCAATGTGGAACGCCCTACCCAAAGCTGTAAAGGAATGTGAATCACTACCCACTTTCAAAAACACTCTCAAAAAACACCTAAGGGAGACTGCAACTCGAAACTGGCCCCTGTAAATGTCCGAACACAACCCCCTCCAATGTACAGTAAATTACCAAGTATGGTCTTGTCAATAATCCAATGTACAGTGTTGTTGGTACAGTTGTACAGTGTCCCCCACCCACCCACCCCTCCTACCCAACCCCCCCCCCCCCCACTCCTACCCAACCCCCCCCCCCCCCCCACCCACCCAACCACCTCCAATGTACAGTCCCCCCCCACCCCCACCTACCCAATCCAATGTACAGTTTCTACGCCTAATGTATATACTCTTTTCTTTCTGGACTCTTTTTGTATCACAAACAGTACTGTAATTGCAAATCTGGTATGTCATAAATGTATAGATGTAGCAGTACTGTCTATCTGTATGTCATGTATGTCATATATGTTACGATGAATTGAAAATGGGGGACCTTGATGTAAAGAAGACGAAAGTCTTTCTCTGGTCTGCATCCCCTTAACAATTGTATGTATTGAGCTGTACTGTACTGTACCCATTCTGCAATCTGTTAATAAAGTTTTCATTCATTCATTCATTCATTCATTCATTCATTCATTGAATACTGAATGAATGTTAATATCAGACCATATTGAATACTGAATGTTAATGTAACCCTCCCGCTCTTCACTTGCAGCAGCACCGCGAGGCTCCGCCATTTGCCACAAGTTTTCTACTGTAGCTTAAAGACAAAAGATGTCAGACGAAGTAAAACTTTTCGTCGCCGGACTGAGCTTCGACACCACGGACGCCTCGTTGGCGATAGCGTTCTCAAGGTACGGTAACATCGCCAAATGCTACGTCATCAGAGACCGAGAGACGGGAAGGTCCCGCCGCTTCGGCTTCGTTACATACGATTACGCCGAGGACGCCAAAGATGCGCTGGATGGAATGAACGGCAACACGGTCGACGGCAGAGCCATTCATGTGGATGAAGCAGGGCAGGGCGGCGGTGGAGGCAGAGGTCGTGGTGGCGGAGGATATGGCGGCGGAGGATATGGTGGCGGAGGATATGGTGGCGGAGGATATGGTGGCGGAGGATATGGTGGCGGAGGATATGGTGGCGGAGGATATTCAGATTCAGATTCAGACAACTTTATTGGTCCCGCATGGGGCTATGGCGGCGGAGGATATGGCGGCGGAGGATATGGCGGCGATAGAAGCTACGGAATGGATCAAATGGACTGGTGCCATGAAGCACCACCGCCGACCACGACGGACATAATGGCCGCTATTAATCGACTGAATCAAAATGTCGATTCAAGGTTTGAAAAGTTGGATGCATCACTTGGATGGATAATATTGAGTAATGGTGGCCTGAATGATTGGTATGGAACCCAATTTCACAGGTAACCACCGGTAAATCATTTTCCCCATTTTCCCCACTCACATTTAAGCCCAATTAAGTTTAAGAGTTTCTTTCTTTGACCTATAGCACACACACACACACACACACACACACACACACACACAAGCATTCTCCCATTGATAATACACACACACACACACACACACACACACACTCCTGTAATAACACATAAGCTACTCGCTTAATCTTTACATCTTTGCACCTTGTCTCTCTCATCTTTCTCTCTTCTCTCAGTGATATCTCTCATACATGACATCCCCCAATGATATAGTGTCTTCTGTCTTTGGAAACACCTAACTATAACTATTCCCTGACACATGACACATACAATCCCACATTGCCCTCGCTCTCGGCCTGCACTTCACCTTCACACACACACACACACACACACACACCAACACATCCCAGTTCCACACACACATCCCCTTCACTCGCCCTCGGCCTGCAGTACCACACACACATCACGCACACACACTCCTGTGATAATACACACCTACATACACCTTCCCGCTGTTCACTGCTATAGACACACACACATTTCCCAGTTAAGGAGTTTCTGACGGTAACCTTGCCGGCCCCTCACACACCCACAGGCTCACTTAAATCTACTCAGTTAATCTTTACATCTTTGTATAGCGTGCATAAGTAGTTAAGTTACTTCTTACTGATGACTATTTTTAAACTGAATCATTTTAAACTATTTTTATTATTTGTATTACTGAATCAAACTGTAAACAGAGAGCCTATTGGGATGCTAGATCCTAATGTGAAACACTGTGCTGTTGTATGTTAAATACCCTGTTGTATGTCCGTTCTATTTTATAATTTTTTGTATTACTGAATCAAACTGTAAACAGAGAGCCTATTGGGATGCTAGATCCTAATGTGAAACACTGTGATTTACCATACCTTGCTATATGTTAGAGTGATGCTCTGTTGTGAGGAGAGGATGACTTCTGACCTAAATCTTTTCCTCTACTAGCAAAGTTGTTTAACATTCCAGTTAGGTACATCGTGAACATCACCGCCTAGCCAAGGTTGATTCTCCTAACTGGGCCATTCTCATCATCATATCTGATGTATTATGTTAAGAGCGATGGAAACTCAAAGTACTAAGAGCGATACACTGCTCTGTTGTTATATATTTTTCTTTATTGAACAATCTTATCACACTTTTTACTGTCCGTTCTATCTATTATTTTTAGCCTATTTTAAACTGAATCAAACCGCACTTTTTTACTCTATCTAATCTATTCTATTTTATTATTTGTATTGCTGAAGAACTGATTTGCCTAACCTTGCTACCTCTCTATCTCTTTGTATTTACATTTAAAATTTTTATGCTCGCTTATGCCTGTATTTTTTACTGTTGTTGTATGTCCGTTCTATTTTATAATTTCTAGACTATTTTTAAACTTAATCATTTTAAACTATTTTATTATTTGTATTACTGAATGAAACTGTAAACAGAGAGCCTATTAGGATGCTAGATCCTGTGATTTACCATACCTTGCTATGCTCGCTCATGCCTGTATTTTTTACTGTTGTGAAGCACTTTGAACTGCAACCTCTGTATGAAAAGTGCTATACAAATAAAGTTATTATTATTATTATTATTATAAGTACACATATACTATCGACAATCTAGCGTTTATTTGAAAACTATTCATAAATAGGCCGAAAAATGACAACGTTTTTGTGTATGCCAGAATATTCCAGTAAATGCTGTTTATCACGGAATCTATATATTTTCCTGAAAAACGAGGGCTTTTCAAAAAGCTATAAAACGGAAATTAACCGATTAAAAAACAATCCGTTTCGACAATGTTGACTGCAAACAAGTCATTGATAAGCGACGGGCAGATTAGACACATAGCCATAATTTAAGACAGAGATTATGCGTTCACAACGCTATCATTGAAGTGGGTGCTGGCTAGGGCTGCAACGATTAGTCGACATAATCGACGACGTCGATCATAAAAACTTGTCGACGAAGAACTTTTGCGTCGATTAGCCGTAATTTTTTTTAAAAAAATAAACGTTTTTTTTTTTTTTTGCACTACCAATCTTTGTGAAAGTGGCTTCTCAGCTCTGGTCCAGCTGAAGACAAAGCAGAGGAACAGATTGGACATTGAGCATGACCTCAGAGTTGCTTGTCTACCATCACCCCAGACTTTGAGACTCTTGTCAGGATCAAACAACATCCCCATTTATCCCATTAGTTCCCTGGGATGTTAAGCTAAGAAGTCTGCTATATATATTTTTTAGTTATTTAAACACTTCCACTTTAATTTGTATTATTTAATTTATTTATCTTGTTATGAGTGATTGTTGTATTGTTCATACATTTTGATTTAAAGTTGCTTAAGATCCAAATTCAAATGTTTCATGAGTCATTATTTTAATTTGCTATGGGATCATCATGTTATGTTAAGTTAACTGTTAAGGCAGAGGGACTGGACAACAGGGTGACATTCACAGGTGTGCAGACTTGAGCATGTGAGGTAAAACATGCATTGGAGAAGGAGCCATGCCCACAGGAAGCAGAGATTGAGGGTGTGACAAAAATAACCGTTTGATTAGTCGACTAATCGAATGACAAAAATAATCGTTAGATTAGTCGACTAATCGAACAAAATTATCGACAGATTAGTCGATTACCAAAATTATCGTTAGTTGCAGCCCTAGTGCTGGCATTTAACAGGGTTTTACCATGTTCACCAGTGGTAATCAAAGTGTTAAGCACAGAATTTAGAATGTGTGTACGTACAGAAAAATCTGGATTTATCACATGTGCGTACACAGGTTCTACGCACACTCCGTGTTGATAAATACCATTTGTTCTACGCTCCGTGCTCGTGCACGATTTTAAGTATTTGCATATAGAACCGCCCGTAATTAACCATATACGGTAATGAAACACCCCCATGAAATGTGGAAAAGTGGACTAAGCCGAGCGAAGCGTGTTATGGGAGAAATACGCGACAGGTTGACAGACATGTACACGTACGGTGATGTCGGATATGATATCTATTAACTTCCTAAAGACCATTGCTGCCTGGGCAGCGCAAACACTAATAAAGACCGTTAACCACTGTGGATTTTCCGTAATTTTTCTACCTGCATATGATTTGTAGAGGCATACAATCTATTTTGATGTCGGTATTAGGTAGCCTATATAAACAATAATACGAGAGCATATACAAGAACAATGAATCCCACTGCCATGTAGCCTATGCCATGTGTAGCCTGCCTATATGTGATCAATACAAACTTGAACTTGAATTCCATCATGTCTGTGTGCGGGAGCTCACAAGGCTGTTGTCACAATGTAAATAAAAACCTGCACTGAAAAGTTACAGTATGTAGTTGGTTGATTATTTGTATGACAGTCAGTAAACCCTTGCAAAAAGTATCCGTTTTATTGAATGAATTGAAAACATGGAGCATTGCCTTCCTCCCGGCATGCAGCAACGACATGAATCAGGCAAATGCGCATCGCAACATTGACTGAGTGGAATCCCTTTCTATTCAATCACATAACTGCATTTGTGATGGAGCTTTGACAGCTACATGGGTGGTACAGTAACAGTCTATTGCTCGATCCATCTCCAATATCACGATGGACCGTGCCGGTGGCCAAAGACCCGAGGGTGGAGAGGACTTGAATGTGCACGGGGATGGCATTTGTGCGTTTTGTTCCACGCTCCAATTGCGGTCTCAAATTGCGGTACAAATGAAGGAGGTGTCTCGGGTAGAGCGGACTCTAGTTAATATTATGTTCTCTCGGCAATTAGACTGCCCCTCATTCATTCATTCCTATCTGCTATCTCTGAAAACAGTTCCCCACGGAGCGCAGTCAGTGCACCCCATAGTATTCCGATAACCCTATATATAAACCATGCTGCCTTCATTCGGAAAGAAAGACTTATTCCAAATGCTATATTTATAGGGTTTGACAATAATTACACTACTGTCGCTATTTTACAATGAACTATAAAGAATTACGGGTCATACAGAACACGCCAGTGTTGAAACTAATGCACGGAAGCTTATTTCCTCGTTGCAATATTCATATTCTACCGCTGGGCGCCAGGTACGCATGCCCTGAGCTGTGCGTAAATATACGCACAAAGTCAAGCACACGTTCAAATTGATAAGTCCCAAACTTTGCTTAGAAATGATCGTACGCACGGGTTACGCACATATCTGTGCGTACGCATAGATATATATAGAACACCTATGTGCGTACGCACCATTGATAAATGAGGGCCCTGGAGAGAGCACGTCAGACTACACCTCCCTATTGTGTTTGTAGGTGAAGCAGCGGTTTCATCTCACTGATGCTCCCTGCTGGCCGAGCCCTAGAATGCAGCTTAAACCCCTCTGGCCTACTAGAAAATAATTTCCCATAGACGGCCCATAGGAAAGACACAGCTTTTATATTTAGAAGAAAAAATAAAGTAAAAATTAAATGAAGAAGATACCTTCAACATGGAATATGTCCTCTAATAATTTTTATTTTTTTTATCATGAAGACCATTTATTTTGAAAAGTCACCCAGAGCCATAACTTGGTGCAGTAGTAGAGCAAAACATCTATCTATCAGCTGGTGAAGTTGACTAGTAGAGCGGACAGCATCTATCTATCAGCTGGTGAAGTTGACTAGTAGAGCAGACAGCATCTATCTATCAGCTGGTGAAGTTGACTAGTAGAGCAGACAGCATCTATCTATCAGCTGGTGAAGTTGACTAGTAGAGCAGACAGCATCTATCTATCAGCTGGTGAAGTTGACTAGTAGAGCAGACAGCATCTATCTATCAGCTGGTGAAGTTGACTAGTAGAGCAGACAGCATCTATCTATCAGCTGGTGAAGTTGACTAGTAGAGCAGACAGCATCTATCTATCAGCTGGTGAAGTAGACTAGTAGAGCAGACAGCATCTATCTATCAGCTGGTGAAGTTGACTAGTAGAGCAGACAGCATCTATCTATCAGCTGGTGAAGTTGACTAGTAGAGCAGACAGCATCTATCTATCAGCTGGTGAAGTTGACTAGTAGAGCAGACAGCATCTATCTATCAGCTGGTGAAGTAGACCAGGGGTTCCCAAACTTTTCAGGCCGGGACCCAGAAAATAAGGCGTCAGAGGACCGATTTTTTAAGCCAAATATCACTTCAATCCTATTAAGTTAGTTCAAGTTAGTTATTCATTTATATGTGCTATTTATGAGAGGGCTAACTTGTTGCAAAATAATAATGATAATAATAATAGCCTCATTAAAATACTATTGTTGCTTCGGTTGTTTTCAGCGTTTTATGTGCATAATCTGTTATTTAGTTTGAAATGTTCGTTGAAATAAGTCGATTTTTCGTTTTTGTTTATTTATTAAGTTAATATAAAACCATATAGTCACATTTTAGAATACAATAGAATAGAATTTTAGAATACAACTAGAAACACTGTCCTGGCCTGCTTCTAAGTTCAGTGGCCTGACAAAAAAAAATTTGTTCTTTCTTTTTTTAATCATCTCGCGGCCCTCCTGTGGCTGCTCGCGGCCCACCTTTGGGTCGCGACCCCAACTTTGGGAACCACTGAAGTAGACTAGTAGAGCAGACAGCATCTATCTATCAGCTGGTGAAGTTGACTAGTAGAACAGACAGCATCTATCTATCAGCATCTATCAACATCAGCATCTATTAACAGTCTGTAGTGTGATAGTAAAGGGTTAACCTTCTGTAGTGTGGCAGTGAAAGGGTTAATGCAGATGAATGCACATTGGTAAAAGGGTCAACCTAGTTCCTATTTTTATATATATTTTTTTAAAGCTTTTGTCAACTGGCCAAAGAATGAGCAGGTTCACTGCGACTCTCGGACATGAAGTTAATCAAGTTAATCAAGTTAATCCAACGGAGCAACAAAGAACATCACAAATAACACTAAATGTTTTCTTTCAAAGTCATTTGAGATTTGAAAAAGGCATATTGCGCAAATTGCCCCGTTGGACCAAATTGTAGCCGGAAGCAACCAGAAGACGGAACTGGCTTGTTGGTGAACTGACTGGTATGATGTCGGATGGTAGAAAAACAGGGTCGAGGTTGAAGCAGAACGATCATTTAAATGTTCTCTAACGTAATCATCCGTTTCTGTAAATGGGCACGAACCTGTCGAGGACCATTTTAAACTGACACCAAATCTGGTAGGATGACAAACACACAGTCTGTATATAATAAACCAACCTGATTGGATAAGAATATAGCTGCTATTGCCTGGTAACACGAGAGAACGCCTTACCAGAAAGAAATGCTTGATTGATTGAACATTTTATTAACAGATTGCAGAATGGGTACAATACAGTACGGCTCAATACACACAATTGTTAAGGGGATGCAGACCAGAGAAAGACTTTCGTCTTGTTTACATCAGGGTCCCCCATATTCAATTCATCATCATGCTGTGTCTCCGGTTCATCCAATGATTATAAAACTGAATCGACCAATAGGGGGGGGGGGCCCACAAATCACATGTTTAGCAGCTCCTATTACATCATCGGTACAATTAACCCTTTCACTACCGCACTACCAAATGGTTAACCCTTTCACAGCGTGTGACGTACCTGGGTACGTGGGTTGGTCATTACCATTATTACTGTATTTATGACACCTTCTGAACATCAGGTTAGTATATTTAATGTGTTGTGTTTTGTATGTGATGTGTGTGTGTGTGAACATGAGAGCTAATGCTGTCTCTTTTCTCTCCCTGTCAGGTGCTGCCCGTCCCTACACTGAAGAGTGCTGATTGCCTAATGAATGACAGCTGATGGCAATCACCTCGAGAGGGGCGGGTAGACAAATACCTGACAGCACGCACACGTCTGGGCGCCTCATTCTGTCAATTGCCAGTGACCAGAGTGGAGTGAGGTTGCCATTGTTTGCCACTGTGGTGGAATTGATACTGTGCTTATCTACTGCTTCGGGTGGACTAAAGTACTAGTTATGTATATAGATATTGTTGGCCTCTGCGCCACTCCTCCATTGGAGTAAGTATTCTCTTGTTGGCTTTAGGCCTAATTCCACTGAGTGTGGAATTGTACCTTTGGTACCTTTGCTGGGGGTTTTCCCAGTACCAACCTCTGGCTGGTTGGTGAGTGTCTGTGGGCGCTTATCTAGTTTACTTTGTATTATACTTACCTTGTGTGTTCTCCCTTTATCCCTCTCCCTGTTGTTAATTGTTTGTGGGTTGTTTTTTCCCTTTGTTGCCTATTTAAATATCAGTGGAGGTTTAAATCCCTACCCTGCATAATAAATATAATTTACTATTTTTGGAACAACGTCTTGTGTTTATTATTACCTACCTGCCCGGGACTGTTTTGAAAGCATTTACTGAGAGAGGCTGCTTTTGCTCATGTGTAGCCAGCTCCAGTTATTATTCTGTGTGGTCCTTAGACCTTTGTACATGACACAGCGACAATACAGAAGGTTAACCCTTTTACTGCCATACGACAAAGGGTTAAACACAGTTTGCTCAGGAGTATTATGGACGAAGCGATTCAAAAGCTAACGGATATTTGATTTGGTTCATATAAATGTGCAAATATGAACCAATTCCATGTGGAGAGGGAGGGAGTAGAAAGAGCTGGTGGGAGGGGTTGGAGCGGGCGTTACCTTCCAGGACACAGCTGGTCAGCAGACGCAGGATCTCAGACGGACAGAGAGCCAGGTTCAGGTCCTCCAGGCACAGCTTTCTCAGACGCTGATTGGACTCTTTTAAAACAAAAGCAAAAAATAAATTCAATGCAACTTATTTTGTTTACGAGAAGTCAGTGTAATGAGATAATAACCAGACACACACCCACACACGCTCAATGACAATGACACTATGTAACAACCCATCATCTACACTCACTGCACACACACATCCACATGTACACACTCACTTTAAACAAACACTCACCTTACCACTCACTTTAGACACTTTAACACACTTTATATTTATCTATAACTTTTTTTTTATCCACTTTTTCTCTACCCACCTTTTTCCTCCTGTTTTTCTGTGTTTTTCTCCCATCCCAATTTAGTCGTGCCAATTCCCCCCTCCCCTTCCTGGTCGTTGCTCGCATGTGCCCCCCACTGGTCGGTCTAGGGAGGGTTGATCGCATGTCCCCTCCGATACATGCGGAGTCAGCCAGCCACTTCTTTTCACCTGCCAGCGCGGACTCTCATTGGTGAGGTGTAACGTGTGGGAGGCTCACACTACCCTCACCATCTCCCTTCCTCGCTGTGCAGGCGCCCTGACCGACCTGTAGAAGTCGCTGTCCACAAGGTCCAGGACCCACCCACCGGCTTCCCTCCCGCTGACTCTGCCAATTGAGTCAGTATGACGGCCGGCCCAAGCCGGAGGCAACGCTGACAGCCGGATTCGATACCAGTGTCTCTCGCGTTGGTGACTAACGCTTAGTCCACTGCGCCACCCATCCGCCTATATTTATCTATTATTAAAGAGATTTGCACTACATTCATACCTCATTTGCACCCTACTCTAAGGTTTGTACCTCATCTCATTTCTGCATTGTACCTCACCGTTACTCATTTTACACTGTATTGTATATATGTATATTGACTGAACATTCCTTTAGTTACTTTTTACTTACTTCTTAATTACTTTTTCTTACTTTCTTTTTACTGTATGTAGCACACTCTCATACAGAAACAAGCATTTCATCATAAAGTATTCTGTATTTTATTGTGACTAATAATAAACAAACTTGAACTTGAAACTTGAACACACACCTACAGGGACCATCACCTGACCTCTGACCTACAGGGAGCATCACCTGACCTACAGGGAGCATCATCACCTGACCTCTGACCTACAGGGACCGTGGGATACATTATGACTAGGGATGTCCGATATTGGCATTAAAATGTAATATAGAAAATGATCGGTATCGGTTTAAAAAAATATTATTTATTTTTTTACATTTATTTAACCTTTATTTACAAGCAAGTAAGCACAAATTCTTATTTTATTTATTGTCAAAAGTATGCATAATGTTGTGTTAATTACACGACAAGAGATATGTAATGTTAATTACCTGAAATTATTCAGTTTTTTGGGGGGGGGGGGGAAACCTGCATATATATCGGTATCGGTTGATATCAGTATCGGAAATTAAGAGTTGGACAATATCGGTATATCGGATATCGGTAAAAAAAAAGCCAATATTGAACGTCCCTAATTATGACCATCATCACCTGAGACGATGTAGAGCAGCTTGCGGATTGAGAAGTGCTGTTTGATCCCCGACAGGTGCAGTGAGGTGAGCTGCGGAGAGCGTTGGAGCGTGGAGGTGATGCTGTCGACGTTCGTCACCTCCTGGGACACTGTGCAGCTTTCTATTGTGGTGGTGGAGGTTAGGTGCACTTTAGTCTGTGTTTGTAAATAAGTAATGTTTTTTTTTGTGTTGTTTTTTATGCTGTGCGTTTATGTGAATGTTGATTAGTGGTAGTTGAGCTATGGTTATAATTATGTTGTCATTTCGGATGTATGGAGGCACTGTATGCTTGGTTAAAGTTGTGAATGGAGGTGTATTCATTCACATGTGATCCAGGGACGTAGCGAGGAGTGGGCTGTAATTGGTTGAGATACGTCACGTGGTGTCAGTGAAACAGTAAACAAGAAGTTGCGGGGAATTTGACAGCAGCGAAGGGAAACGAGTGAGGACTGGTGAGTGAATGTGTGTAAGCGATTTGTTTTAAGAATGATAGTAGTATTGTGGTAGTTATTGATTGGATGTGTGTTTTGTTTCAAGGTTTGTAACCTGTTGGAGAAAAGAATTAAAACCGTTTTACAACTGAGTGGCATCCTGTCCATACCTTCAAGAGAGCGGGAGAAAAGCTGCACAGACACCTTCACCGACAGACTCTCCAGAGGCAGCTCTGTGGAGGAGGAGGAGGAGGAGGAGGAGGAGGAGGAGGAGGACGACTTCAGGGGAACATCTTCATAGAACTCTTGGGAGAACATCTTCAAGAATGTGAATCCCTACCCACCTTCAAAACCGCTCTCAAAGATCACCTACGGGAGGCCGCAATTCGAAACTGGCCCCGGTAAATGTCCAACCCCCCCCAATGTACAGTTTCCTCCCCCTCAAATGTATATATTCTCTTTTAGAAACTCTATCTGTAAATAAACAGTACTGTATATCTGTATGATGTCATGTATGTTGTGTATGTCATAAATGTCTATATGAATTGAAAATGGGGGACCCTGATGGAAACAAGACAAACGTCTTTCTCAGGTCTGCATCCCCTTAACAATTGTATGTATTGAGCCGTACTGTATTGTACCCATTCTGCAATCTGTTAAATAAAGTTTTCATTCATTCATTCATTCATGTATGTCATAAATGTTATGATGAATTGAAAATGGGGGACCCTGATGTAAACAAGATGAAAGTCTTTCTCTGGTCTGCATCCCCTTAACATATCCAGTGCCGTTCAGCAGAGGGCGCTGTGGGCCGTGAGTGCCAGCGCTCGGTTCAATGGGGATAAATGCCGGTGTTTGCAGTGCTAAACCTATATTAAATATATATATATATATATTTTTTTGTATCCACTTTTTCTCCTTATTTTCTATTTTTCTCCCATCCCAATTTCGTATCGCCAATTCTCCCCTCCCCTGTCTTGAACGTTGCTAGACTATGCCTCCCGCTGGTCGGCTGTAGTGAGCCGGTACACGAGGAGGCAGCCCGACGTAAATCTACGTGAACGGCAACCAAAGGGTTAACACATTCGGGGCCAGACCCAAGATATCCCGGGTTAACGCGTTGGGCGCCAAACCCGAGAAAAGTCAGGTTTTCTATCGTTATTTATTTTATTCGATATTCCAATTCATAATCCATCGAGGGAGCCTGTATTATCATTGGGAATGAGTCTGAGATCGCAAACGTCCAATACCGCCACCTGCCGCCGATATTGCACATCCTTTGAAACTCTCTGGCTTGGGCTGAGCCTGTGCGTCAATCTAAACAGTCCGGCCCGGGTTTTCCTTGTCGGGCAGGACAAGCGTTTATAACGCATGGATTGAGGAGAATCAAGCACTCCCGGTTCATGTTCTTTGGTGGATTATGTTGGCAACATGATCGACATCAATACTTGGAATGGCGATCAGATAATTGGAATATTCTTTTTGGAGTACATCCTAGTCAAGGTAAGAGCTATATGGTATCAATCTTGCGTTGATCCAAGAATCCTTTCACTGCGATCCGAGCGTTTGTGTGTAATGTGTGTGTGTGTAACGTATTAGAATAGAATAGAATAGAATAGAAATACTTTTATTATCCCGTGGGAAATTTGACATTGCAAATCGCTCAACATTTAAACATTTAGACAGAACAGGTCACGAATAAGAATAATAAAACAAATCAAATCAAGTTGCCTAAGATAAGAGTAGAGTAAAATAGAATAAAAATAGAATAAAATATACAGTAAATAAATACAGTAAAAAATATACTGAGGTCTACAGTAGGTGTAATATTGCACAGTGCTGTTTCCTTTTTTTTTTTTTCTTTTTTCTTTTTACCCCTCCATTTTCCTTTGATTTTTCTCCCATCCGAATGTTAGTCGTTATGCCAATTCCCAGTCCCCTTCCTGGTCGCTGCGCACTTACCCCCCACAGTCGGTCTGGGAGAGTGGAGGCTATCACGTGCTTCCTCCGACACACGTCCAGCCAATCAACCGCTTCTTTTCACCTGGCAGCGTGGATATTCTCTGAGAGGGCGTAGCGTGTGGAAGGATCACACTATCCCACTCAGGTCCTATCCGCAATTAGCAGGCGCCCCGACCGAACTGTAGGAGTCGCTGTTTACAACGACCCGGACCCACCCCGCCAGCTTCTCCCACCCTCTAATACTGCCAATTGTATTAGTGTGAACGGCCAGCCAAGCTGGTGACAACCCCGGAGCTGTGAGCTGGATTCGAACAGGCGAATCCTAGCGTCTCCGGGGTTGGTGACGAACGCAATCTCCGCTATGCCACCTAACCGCTGCACAGTGCTGTTTCAAACTAAGTCCAGGAAGATGGTAACTGCCACTCTGTGCTCAGTGAGGCACAGTGATGCATTGTATAGTCTGATGGCTGTCAGAATGAAGGATTTCCTGTGCCGTTCAGTGCTGCATTTAGGTAGTGTGAGCCTAGCACTGAACCTGCTCCTCCTGTCAGCCAAGTCTGTGTATAGTGGGTGGGAGGGGTTGTCCCTGATGGCCTGGAGCTTAGCAAGGCTCCTCCTCTCCGCCACCCTCGCTAGGGAGTCCAGCTCCACCCCAACCACGCTACTGGCCTTCCTGACCAGCTTATCCAGCCTGGTTGTGTCCCCTGCTCTCAGTCCACTGCCCCAGCAGGTCACAGCGTATAAGAAGGCGCCCGCCACCACCGACTCATAGAACATCCTCAACATCCTTGTACAGACATTGAAGGATCTCAGCCTTCTGAGGAAGTAGAGTCGGCTCTGGCCCTTTTTGTACAGTGCCTCTGCGTGTTTTGACCCGTTCAGTTTGTTGTCGATGTGCACACCGAGGTATTTGTACTCCTCAACCATGTCCACATCGACTCCCCTGATGGAAACGGGGGGTCACGGGTGCACTCCTCCTCCTCCCCAGCTCCACAACCAGCTCCCTGGTCTTCGCCACATTTAGCTGCAGGTGGTTTTTATCGCACCATGTGACGAAGTCTACTACCAGTTCCCGGTATTCCCTCTACGTATTCCGTTGGTGACGATCAAAGCATAGGAAAACGACCCCCCCCCCCCCACCCTTTCATGCATTCATGATGAAACCTAATACCGATAATATAGCGTTGATTTCAGATTGATTGTTGATACAGGCGAGAAACGCCACGGTTTCTAGTGAAATGCACGTATTGCTGCATAGCGTCGTTTTCTGGGATTAGACATGATTACTGTAAAACTATACTCATATTCACCACGGTACAAAACAGGAATGTATGGATGAAAAGATTATTTCTTTTTCACAAATTGAATGATAGATACTCGATGTCAAATGGGCAATAGTATTATATCTAGGGATGTCCCGATCCGATCACGTGATCGGGATCGGGGGCCGATCACGTGATTTTCAGAAGATTGGGATAAAAAAATAATAATGTATTCAACAAACATGACCATGTTCACGTCTTAAACTCATACTGAGGCCTTAGTTTTGGTTTTAAATTGCATATCATCATTAATTTATTTATTGTCACACAGAGCAGAAGAATTTTGCCAAAACAAACGCATTTCCTTTGATTTAATTATACACCAAATTATTTATGTCAAGGATGAGGGACATTCACTAGTTGCAGAACTTGCAGTCACCTGATTTTTACAGACGATGGCGCCATTGCTCTCATGAAGCAGCAGGTTGGAGGCGGAGTTTTTAGATTACTCCGGTTGCAATGCCTCGCTTGAATGAAGTGAACTTTACACCTGGATAACGTCAACATTCAGGGTGAATGTAATGTGAGAAATTGGGATGGGGAAAAAAAGGTGGCCTTCTTACCACACGGTACACAGCGACCTCTGGCGTCCAATGAGTTAACGTTGAACCCTGCTGATATTACTCTCTCTCTATGTGTACACTGAAAAAACAAGTAATAAAATGATGTAGAAATATCACAGGCTAGGGCGCTCCAGTAGCACACCATGTACCGCGCTGCGTCGCGGATCGGCTGACCCGAGTTCGATTCCCGGACCCGCCGTCATTTGCCAAATGTCTTCCCCTGCTCTCTCTCCCGTTTCAACCTCACTGTATCTGTCGGTCATGTTTGACCAGGAAAAGCGATAAACGCTAAAAAATAAAGTTTAAAAAAAAAGAAATATCACAGGCTATAGAAGATAAAGTACTGACCTAAAGGAGTTTTATGATATGACCTGGCGAATCATTCTTCCTCTACCTGCAACTAACATCAGCGCTCAGGGCTCACGGTGTGCCGTGGGCTCAGGCGTTGCACCCACACCCTTTTGTCGGGCTTATCGGAGACAGGACAACCACAAGAGGGTTTGTCTCCGATTTTTATACACTTTTAATCAAATCCACATATAAGAAATTTACATTAGATACAGTCTGGCCAGGGGACAGTCTAATGTCTAATGGCTTTTGTGTTTTATTTTTTTTACTCTGTATTTTGTATTTATTAGTTACGTTTTGATATTCTGTAAGTATTTCTTATTGTCTTGTCAATATTATGATTATTATTGTTGAGGTTCTGTCCTGTTTATTATTGTTATCATTGTGTTATGTTGTGTTGTTGAATTGAAAATAGAAAAAAAAAGAAAATGTGATAAAAGAACATTTAAAATAAAAAAAAAGATAAAGTACTGGAACTCACCTGTGGAGCAGACGGACTGAACGACGTTGGCTGGATCCACGCATCCATCCGGGTCGATCTCCACGGCGAGGGACCTCAGGTTGGGACAGGCGTTCAGCAGGAGGGCGAGGAAGCCGGCGTGGTGCAGGACGCCGACGCTCAGGTCCGCGAGGACACTGCCGGGCGTGGCGCACAGCTGCTGGAGGGCGCTCGCCAACGACATCACTTCCTTCGGGTCCAGGTCTAGGGCTGAACGATTAATCGATTTTAAATCGAAAATCGCGATTTGGAATGATGCAATTATCAATTTTTAAAAAAAAAAGGTTAGTTTAGGTTCGTGTTAACGTTAGATAAAGGCTTTTAATCGTCAAGGTAAGAGGATTTGAAGGCATGGTATCCATAAACTTCAATCGGTTCGGATCCTTTGAATGAAATGAGAATGTAAACAAACACGTTAGAAAGTATCACTGCGTTGCGTGAAATCACTGACTGAGCCCAGAGAGGAGTGGTTCGGCAAAAAATTGTTCCGAGTATATTTGCTTAGAAAACGTAATTGTCGAATTCAATTATTTTTTATTTCTCCACGTGGTAAATACACAGGTCACAACATGTTTACATGAACGTTTTGGAGTTGTATTTGGAGTGTATTTCGTGACTGTAGGGAACTTCAGGGTAAAGGACTGCCCCACTTCCAGTGATGAAGCTAAGCTACGCTAACGGTGCGGGCGTTCCCTAAGCCTAATGCACGCACAGAGAAGAAAAGGGTATGTATCGTCTTGTCTAACTCCAGGGAAGATGGCAAATAAGCAAATTTCCCAAAATGTTGGTGTTTTCCTTTTAAGTAATTTTTTTTGGAACTCACAACATGCAACCTAAACCCCTTCCTCTCCCAAATTGTTCCTGCAATTGTTTTATGTTGCATGATGATCATGAATACATTTATTATGTATTGTATTTTTTGTTTAAATATCAACATTATCTGTCCATCCTCAGTACACTTACTATAAATATACTATGCTTCATCTGATCTTTCCAAACGCACACACACACACACACACACACAGAAACGGAGAATGCCACCCCCCCCCCCCTCCTCCTTCCTAGTCCCCACGCTGCTGTTCTCTCTGTCTATGGCTCTGAACAGGGTTAGCTTGTTGTTAGCTTACGCTAACGTAACGTTCATTTCGGTCTTTAACACGACGTGGTCATAAAGGAATGGCGAGGATTGCAAAGCATGTTAGATGCATTTGACCCGTTGTGGAATAAAACAGCAGGGATTTGTTTTGGGTCGCAAAATAGGCACACTATAGCCTTGCTGTGATGTGATTGGTCAGAGTATCGCAATATGAATAGATCTTTTTACGTTGCATCGATCCTATTGGATTATTGATAATAGATCGATATATCGATCTGGATCGATGTATCGTCCCACCCCTAGTCGCAATATATCGCAATATTAATAATTGCAATGCTCAGCATATCGCAATATATTTTGAATCGCAATACTATCATATCGTGACTTAAGTATCGTGATAATATCGTATCGTGAGGCCTCTGGTGATGACCCCTAACATATACGCTCCTTATTTCAAAAATACATTGTTCTCTTTTTTTTTTTCACTTTCACTTTCTATATTTCTATTTTTCTCCCATCCCAATTTTAGCCGTGCCAATTCTACCCTCCCCTGTCTTGAACGTTGCTCGCATATGCCCACCACTGGCCGGTTGTAGGGAGGATAGAAGCCTTGCATCGCATGTCTCCTCCGATACATGTGGAGGCAGCCTGTCGTATCTTTTCACCTGCCAGCGCGGACTCTCATTCGGCGAGGTGTAACGTGTGGGAGGCTCACACTACCCCCGCTATTTCCTATTCCTGTGCAGGCGTCCCCCAACCGACCTGTAGGAGTCGCTGTCCACAACGTCCAGATTACCACCCATCGACTTCCACCCGCTGACGCTGCCAATTGAGTTAGTATGACGCCGGCCCAAGCCGGAGGCAACGCCGACAGCCGGAGTCGAACCCGGTGTCTCTAGCGTTGGTGACGAGCGCAATGTCCGCTGCGCCACCCAGCCGCAACACATTGTTCTCTGAAGTGGCACTAAATTGACTAAAACCATCCATGAGTTGTCAAAGAATTGTTGTGACAAAGATATTTTACAGTTGAATATGAATATATATATGAATATATATATATATTCATATGTGTTGAATATGTTACATGTGTAGGAGTGCTGTAATGACAGCGCAGACGGAGTCGTGATCCGATGCAAAAACAAACTATTTTATTACGCACTCTACTGTCGCACAAACAACACTTTCATTCATCTTTCACTCGTCTCTCTTTAACTACGTCATCCCCCGCTAAGGGTCACGGGAGATGTAGTAAACACCACAGTAGGCTAGAATGCTGTGAATTATGACCCAGCAGCCACTACACATGTTCATTAATCCAAGTACTTTTGGACCTCTAACACGGGGGGCTGTGTATGAAGAGGAACAGTTCCTATATGGTTTATATACTATATACCAATATGGACATAAAGACCCTCAGATTATATATACTACTATTACCCAATATGGACATGAAGACCCTCAAATTATATATACCGCAATTTTCGCACTATAAGCCGCAGGTTTTTTTTTTTTAATCTTTTCCCCCCTCCTTTTTCCTCCGATTTTCTCCCATCCCAATGTTAGTCGTTATGCCAATTCCCAATCCCCTTCCTGGTCGCTGCGCACTTACCCCCCACAGTCGGTCTGGGAGAGTGGAGGCTATCACGTGCTTCCTCCGACACACGTCCAGCCAATCAACCGCTTCTTTTCACCTGGCAGCGCGGACTCTTACTGAGAGGGTGTAACGTGTGGAAGGATCACACTACCCCCCTTAGATCCTATCCGCGCTGAGTAGGCGCCCCGACCGAACTGTAGGAGTCGCTGTTTACAACGACGCGGACCCACCCCGCCAGCTTTCCCACCCTCTAATACTGCCAAAATAGTGTGAACGGCCAGCCAAGCTGGTGACAACGCCGGAGCTGTGAGCTGGATTCGAACAGGTGAATCCAGCGTCTCCGGTGTTGGTGACGAACGCAATCTCCGCTACGCCACCCGACTGCCCTTAAGCCGCAGGTGTTTTAATGTTTAATTACAGTCTTCCCACCAGCATTGGGACACAATACTGTCGGACAAATAACAAGAATTAACTCATTTACAAGTTGTATTAAAGTGGAGATGAAGCAGTGCGATAAATACATATTCATAGCATCACATTAGTATTTAGATAAGCCACAGAAAAAAATCACGTTATAAAAATAAGCAGTTTCTAAGAAAAAACAATTTGTTATGTGCATTTTTGAAGCATTTATCATTATGGGCGCGGCCATTTTGTTGCTGACGTCATGGGGCTTGTTTGGTGTATACACTGCTGGTTAGCTGCCTATAGTGAATGGGTCAGTCAGTAAATAAAATGTTGCCTACAAAACAACGGGACCGCGGTGGTTCTGTTTGTATTGCTCCTGGCTGTTCAAACTAATCGTTAGCTCTCGGGAGCGATGGCTAGCTAGTTAGCACCAGCCGGGGACCGGCGTTAGCTCTCGGGAGCGATGGCTAGCTAGTTAGCACCAGCCGGGGACCGGCGTTAGCAACCGGGAGCGTCGCGGAGCATTCAGCCTGCTGGCTACCTAGATCCACTTCAACCAGCGTCGCGGAGCATTCAGCCTGCTGGCTACCTAGATCCACTTCAACCAGCGTCGCGGAGCATTCAGCCTGCTGGCTACCTAGATCCACTTCAACCAGCGTCGCGGAGCATTCAGCCTGCTGGCTACACAGCTCGTCGGTGTGCTAATAGCCTCGGCAAGCTAACGGTAGCTGGCTACACAGCTTGTCGGTGTGCTAATAGCCTCGGCAAGCTAACGGTAGCTGGCTACACAGCTTGTCGGTGTGCTGGAGCCTCGGCAAGCTAACGGTAGCTGGCTACACAGCTTGTCGGTGTGCTGGAGCCTCGGCAAGCTAACGGTAGCTGGCTCCAGGCTATTAGCACATCGACAAGCTGCTGGAGCTCCCGACGCTCGGCTGGTTGAAGTGGATCTAGGTAGCCAGCAGGCTGAATGCTCCGCGACGCTCCCGGTTGCTAACGCCGGTCCCCGGCTGGTGCTAACTAGCTAGCCATCGCTCCAGAGAGCTAACGCCGGTCCCCGGCTGGTGCTAACTAGCTAGCCATCGCTCCCGAGAGCTAACGCCGGTCCCCGGCTGGTGCTAACTAGCTAGCCATCGCTCCCGAGAGCTAACGCCGGTCTGTCTGTCGAAGACCGAGGGAACCGCATCAGGCTTCAGCTGATTAGTGGTCTTCTGGACAAACCTTCCACCCCCAACAACATAATCCGAGGCAATGAAGTGTTCTCTGGGGATCTTCATTCCCTGTCCAACAGGCTGATCACGCCGCCTGAGTGCAGCCAGCCTGAGCCAACATGCCAACAACACTGTTTTTTTCACTGGTAGTTTGTGGAAATTAACCAACTTTCCTCTCTCTCACATGGTAAAATTAGTTTGAACAGCCAGGAGCAATACAAACAGAACCACCGCGGTCCCGTTGTTTTGTAGGCAACATTTTATTTACTGACTGACCCATTCACTATAGGCAGCTAACCAGCAGTGTATACACCAAACAAGCCCCATGACGTCAGCAACAAAATGGCGGCGCCCATGTTGAAAACAGGGATATTATATTTGATTTTTCAGACAAATAAGATAGATTTCACATTTGATTATAGAACCCTGTCTTACACAAGGTACACAACAAACAAACTAGGATCACATTGTTCACTGCTTCATCTCCACTTTAAGTTTAGCAAATAAGGGAACAGATAAATAACATTTCAATGCAGTCAAAAAAGCAATATTTCGATTTTTACATTTTCGGGTTTGGTCACATCGAGTCACATATAAGCCGCACCGTTATATAAGCCGCAGGGTCGAAAAATGGGGGGGAAAGGCGCGGCTTATAGTCCGAAAATTACGGTACTACTATACCCTATATGGACATGAAGACCCTCAGATTATATATACTACTATACCCAATATGGACATAAAGACCCTCACATTATATATACAGCTTGTGTTATATTACGTTTTATTGTATTTTCTTTTTCTTGTGGCCATCTTGGTCTATATGTCATTTGTCAAGTAATTTGTCAAGTATATTATTATATACTTATTGTTTATGTGTCTTGTAAGCCCATATGGGCTGGGCAATGTGGGCATACACCTGTATGTAAGACACGAAAATTAAAAACATCAAATCAAATATATACTATACCCAATATGGACATAAAGACCCTCAGATTAAATCTGAAAGGCTGCACTTTAACCTTAAAATCACTTTTCCATCTCAAATCCAATGTGCTGGAGAACAGAGTCAAACACTCTGACAAGACACTTAACCCCTTAACTGCTCCCGATGACAAGACACTTAACCCCTTAACTGCTCCCGATGACAAGACACTTAACCCCTGACTGCTCTCGATGACAAGACACTTAACCCCTGACTGCTCTCGATGACGAGACACTTAACCCCTGACTGCTCTCGATGACAAGACACTTAACCCCTGACTATATATATAAATGTATATATCGCCCATCTCTACTTACAGTGACTCTCCAGGGTCAGAGAGCGAAGGCAGAGCCAGGTGGGCAGGAAGGGGATCAGCTCACTGATCAGCTCACTGAGGCTCGAACATTTAGACAAGCTCAGCGACTCGATCCGTCCCCGAGGACAGCGCCCCCTGCTGGGCCCGGGGGCCGGAGCGAAGGCTCCACAGAGGTCCTCTGGATCCTGGAACCCGCACAGGGACAGCCCACGATCCTGGAACTGTGCGCAAGTGAACCCAGAGCCTCTGGCGTGAAGGAGCCAGGGCAGGAGGCCGGAGTCCGGGTCGTACACGATCAGCTCCCGGGCTCGGCCGTGGTCCAGGATCCGGTGCAGGGCGTACAGCGTGTAGCGCGGCTCCGCACCAAACAGCGGCATCTTCAGGTCCACGCGGCTCACGCTCCTCTCCAGCGCCCCCAGGAGGGGCCTCTGCTCGCTGGCCAGGCTCTGCAGGAACTGGGAGGGTCTCAGGAAGAAGTGTTTGGTGTATTTGGCCAGAACCAGGAGGAAGGGGTTGACGTCGCGGGAGTCGTTGTTGTTGGAGATGTACTTGACGGTGCTGCCGTCCGTGGTGCCGTAGAAGATGTCTTGTAGAAGCGTCTCCATCACTTCCTGTTTGCTTTCTTCTTCTGTGGTCAAGAGCCCGACCTGGAGTTAAACAAACATACATTACTTCTTCTTCTGTGGTCAAGTCCCCGACCTGGAGTTAAACAAACATACAGATTTTACTCCTTGTATATATAGTATATATATAGTTTCTGTTAGGATCTCTGTTAAACAGTACTGTATATGTCATAAATGTAACAGTACTGTATATCTGAATGTCGTGTATCGCAGGGGTGTAAAAAGTACCCAGAAATTATACTTAAGTGAAAGTATGGATACCGTCTCAAAATCGTACTCAAGTAAAAGTAAAAGTAATCTGGCTAAAATCACACTTGAGTAAAAGTCAAAAAGTTTCTACTTTTAAATGTACTTAAGTACTAAAAAGTAAAAACTTTTTTTCTGACTGTCTATTCTTCTGATAGCAGGTGTTTAATCAAAGATCCCCGCTTTCTAGTCTGGCACAAGGACCAATCAGCATGGGTACGGGCGAGTTCATTTTCCATTGATGGGGATTTGATTGGCTGTTTTTAAATAAAGTGCGGCCGCAGGATTAATAACGCTAACGTTAGTTCGGCCAGAGAAACAAATATACTAATTAAAATAGTTGGACCTGCGAGATTTGTACTTTGTAGGTCTCCATTTTAAATGTAAGGAGTAAAAAGTATGTTTTTTTTCCTCTGAAATGTAATTGAGTAAAAGTACAAGTATACAAACCTAATAATACTCGAGTAAAGTACAAAACCCCAAAAACAGTACTTAAGTAATGTAACAAAGTACAATTACTCAAGTACTTTACACCGCTGCGTGTATGTCATAAATGTCATGATATATATCTGTATATCTGTATGTTGTTTATGTCATAAATGTCATTATGAATTGAAAATGGGGGACCCTGATGTAAACAAGATGAAAGTCTTTCTCTGGTCTGCATCCCCTTAACAATTGTGTGTATTGAGCCGTACTGTATTGTACCCATTCTGCAATCGGTTAATAAAATGTTCAATCAATCAATCAATCAATCAAACTACTTCTTAATCTTGCCCACGAATAAATCAAAATACCTACGTTGTGATATCTTGATACCCTGATATCTTGCAATATTCTTACCCACGCAGAGTGCGTAGATATCCCTACAACAACAACAACAACAACAACAACATCAATAACAAAGTCAGAATGGGATCTGAATGAAGTGTCTTGTTACGTCTCTGGAACGCCAGGTGTGACAATAGGTTTCCTCTTATCGTGCAGAAAACGAGAATTGCTTTTGTACAGATGGAAATAACGTGTACAGGCGACAAACGTACCCCTATCATGCAAATAACGTGTACAGGCGACAACCGTACCCCTATCATGCAAATAACGTGTACAGGCGACAAACGTACCCCTATCATGCAAATAACGTGTACAGGCGACAAACGTACCCCTATCATGCAAAGAATATGACCAATCACAGCGAAGACATTGGGATGATCCACTGATATGCCTCTCAGACTCCTGTGCTGCGTTTCTGGACGTCTGCACACGTGACGAGCACACGTGTAGCTGGTGTGTCAATGACACATGGATAATATGCTAATTATTAACGTCTTAGATGTGATTGGTCAGAGAATCTGTGGAGGGGTTATATGTTGCCGTCTGCAAATGGTGATTCTGCACATTGTCTTGCATCTGAACGAGACCATTTGATGATGTATGTGCAAGTTAATCTTCTGCACAATAAGAAACGTCTCTTGGCACACTTGGCGTTTGCTAAGCAATCAGCAGAAGGAAACAGATATCAAGAGACGGAAATAGATAGCAGCGATAATCTGCATTTAAAATAATCTGGATTTAAAGCAATAATCTGGATTTAAAGTAATAATCTGGATTTAAATTAATAATATGGATTTAAAGTAATAATCTGCATTTAAAGTAATAATATGGATTTAAAGTAATAATCTGCATTTAAAGTAATAATATGGATCTAAAGTAATAATATGGATTTAAAGTAATAATCTGCATTTAAAGTAATAATCTGCATTTAAAATAATCTGGATTGAAAGTAATAATCTGGATAATCTGATATAACACAATCCCAACCTGAGCATGACGTAAGAGCAAAATGTCCGCCCGTGTGAATATGGTCAATTGGAAAGAAGACACCATAAGGAATGTAGCTCCATTTCACATGTTATGCTCGTTTGTTGGCTCTAAAGCACCCAAGTAATTTAATCTGTGACTCTAAATGGCACTCTTCCTCCTCCTCCTCTTTTTCATGTTCCACATTATTTGTATGTGGTTGTTATTTGTAAACCCTCGTTCCAAATGATTGAATGTTCCAACCTTTGAGATTCAGGCCTGGCTGGAGTCTGTCCAGGCCCGTTACGTTGAGATAAGGCAGGAGGTCCCTTAAGATGGATGTTGGGAGCTCTGTGTAACGGAGACAAATAAAACACAGTCCTATTAATTAAGAGACAATGCTATTTTTAAAACTATGTTATGCTTTATATGCAATCGACAAAATTCAGGCTAAGAATTCCTGTTATTCCTTTGTGTGACGGATCATACTGGGTCTGCGTTGTGTTTGATGTTAAATGAGAATGTCCCGAGGGGGAGTCGAACAGGGGGCTCCCGCGTCCGCGGGCCACGACACAGGCCGCTGCACTAAGAAGTGAATTCACTCCTAACTACCGTACCTATGCGTCTGTTAACCCTGTTATGGGGAAGTGAGTTTAATTTACCAGCCCGCACTGCCACAGTCACTCGTCAACACACCTGTTTCCGTGACTGTGGACATACCCACGGGCTTCCCCGTTACACTCACCTCCCTAAACTCACGCCCCTCAGGACATCCGGGTCACTGGGCACCACTGTGACAGATCATACTGGGTCTGCGTTGTGTTTGATGTTAAATGAGAATGTCCCGATTCAATTAGCCAAAACAATTACTTGAATCCTTGGTGTCATATAGGCTACATGTAAAATCTAGAGCTGCGTTGTAGAGAATGAATCGGGGGAGATGGTAACGCTGACTCAGCTGCCGTTGGATCTGTTTTTGGGGGATAAGGGGACATTCTCTCGTTCAGAACGGGTAGAATTACACTCATTTGGGTGTAAAAACCACAAAGGCCGTGGGGTCCAGTCAATGGATACAAACAGTACCAGATTTGACATCTCGATGACATCACAGATCCAAGTTCACTTGTTGCTGGCTTTGGGAAAGAGTTGTTTGTGTTCACATTATATTGACCGTCCTATTGTGGAATATTTTATGCAAAATATAAGTATAATTATAATAAGCATATCGTGAATAAGGGACATACAAGGAACAGTCACATATAATGGTATATTAATGGTAAATGGTGCATTTATAGAACAGCTTTTATCCAAAAGCGCTTTAAAATTTGTTCCTCACATTTTGCCCATTCACTCACACACTCACACACCGACGGCGGAGGCGACCATGCGAGGTGCCGACCTGCTCATCGGGAGCAATTAGGGGTTAAGTGTCTTGCTCAAGGAGGACACTTCGACACGCTTCCCAGGAAGAGCGGGAATCGAACCGGGAACCTCCTGGGATTACCAGACGACTGCTTTACCTCCCGAGCCACGGTCGCACACATGATGAGCGCTGACCACAATGTGGTCCACGTTTAGCCACAGACTTACAAAATCCGACACAATCCGTTCATGCCGGTATTTGAGGCTTGTGCAAAGTACACGGTATTGCGCAAAATACCACTTCGACTCAGGCTCCAGTAGTTCCGTCAATCTAGATTTGATCTAGAAAATGATTGTGGAGGGTTGTAGCCAATGAGTGTGGCTTTCCAATGATACCCCACATGGGGATCTAAAAAAAAAACTAAAACTAAAACACGAAAACAGGAAGAGAAAAACAGCCGAATGAATTGAAGTCTATGAGAAAACTGAGTACACAGTTTACCAAAATCACTCCTAATCACTCATTTCTGAATGGATCTTTTTTTTTTTTTTTATCCACTTTTTCTCCCATTTTTCCATATTTTCTCCCATCCCAATTTCGTATCATCCAATTCAACCCTCCCCTGTCACGAACGCTGTTTCTTGCCTCCCACAAGCCGGCTGCAATGTGGACTAAGTCATACATAGCACAAGTCCCCTCCGGTACTTGAGGTAACAGCAGTCGCATCTTTTCACCTGCGCAGCTCGATCTCTCAGTGTCGAGGAGTAACGCGTGGGAGGCTCACGCTGCCCCCGACACTTCCTGATTCTACTGCGCAGGCGCACCAACCGACTTGTAGGAGTCGCTTGTTCACAACGTTCGATCCCCACCCTTCAGTTTTCCCTCCCCGTAATACGGCCAATGTGTATTACTGCGGACGACCAGCCAAACTGAAAAACAATGTGGAGAGCTGGATTCGAACACGCGAATCCTAGCGTCTCCACACTGGTGGCGAGTGCCTTGCCCACTACACCACCTAGCCGCCCATTTCTGAATGGATCTTTATGAAATTTGGACATGTACTACATAAGGCTTCAGGCTATGGCTTTTTAAGCCATAACACCTTCTGGAAAACACTACTAAGTAACTACTACAGAAAAACGTGAGTAATACGTTTTTCTACAACTCAAGTTCAGACCTATGTTACTCTTATTACGTTAGCACTAAAAGTGAATTTTCTTTCTGGAATCAGAAACTTCAGAATGTCATCTTTCAAAAGAGCCCAGGCTCATGCATGTGCTATAAGTATAAAGTATGTTGTTTTGGTTAGCAAAAAAAGTATGCAGTCCTCAAAAACGAAAACTAAAATGGCCAATTTTGGAGGCGCCTGTAAACATTGATTGATTGCTTGATTGAAAACTTTATTAACAGATTGCAGAATGGGTACAGTACAGTACAGCTCAATACACACAATTGTTAAGGGGACGCAGACCAGAGAAAGACTTTCGTCTTGTTTACATCAGGGTCCACCATTTTCAATTAATCAGGACATATATGACATACAGATAGACAGTACTGCTACATCTATACATTTATGACATACTGGTGGTGATACTGGAAGACAAACAGCAGGTTCTTTAACAACTGGTGGTGATACTGGAAGACAAACAGCAGGTTCTTTAACAACTGGTGGTGATACTGGAAGACAAACAGCAGGTTCTTTAACAACTGGTGGTGATACTGGAAGGGTTAGTTAATAGTTATAATAGTTAACAGCAGCTGCTCTTCTTACCCAGAGCCTTCAGATGCACAGCTCCTGTGTTTAGACTGACTGCTCGGAGACACAGCTCTCTCAGACTGGTGGAGATAAGACTGTTACACTCAGCATGGCCTGCTAACATCAGCATTTTGTTATCATAGTAGTCTTCATGCATTTTATAACTGCTAGGGAAGTAGCTAGACTTGTTATATACAACGCAGATATCAGGAACACGCTAGTGATAGTTTTAATTCATTGATCTGTTGTCAATATCTTATATATCTTACGTCAGATGTCTCTGTGTAAACACAGGCCCGATGAAACGGTCTCTGTGTAAACATACTGTAGGGCCCCATTTGAAACAGTCTGGACAGGTGCATGATGATATCAGAAGCATGCAAAAGCCCACACACACACCGACACACACACACTCACACACACACACACCAACACACATGCACACACACAAATTATATGCCGTCATCTCAGACATCAATGCACACACATAGAGAGACATCGAGAGTGTCTCACTTTAGCACACACACACACCGACACACACACACTCTAACACACCAACACACACACACACACACACACACTCTAGCACACTAACACACATGAACACACAGAAAAGCATCTGATAAGGAGAGCGGAGGAATCAGCCCCTCCTTTCCCCCATCTAAGCAAACACCAGCACACACACACACACACACACACCACACAGACACCAATGCATACACACCGAGAGAAATACACACACCATCTGATAAGGAGAGCGGAGGAATACAGCCCCTCCTCTTCCCCATCTAAGCAAACACCAGCACACACACACACACACACGGACACACCACACAAACATTCATGGATACACGCGGAGAGGGATACACACACCATTCTGACGAGAAATGTATAAATGATGTGACGATGTATTGACGAGACCACCACTTGGCACTGGCTCGCTCGGTGTGCGGAGGTGCGTGGTCCGGATTGTGGTCTACTTGTGCTGTGACGGTTCAGTAAAACTCTGCAGAATGCCATCTGACTCTGTCTCGTCTCTCTGTTCGCCTCGCCGACATTCAATAAAAGAACTATGAGGGAATTCCTTTCAAATGGGGGCTCGACCGGGATTGGTGATCGGAAAGAGGTGAGCAGAGACCGAGTAGATTATCTGCAGAGTTGGCACAGGATGAGTAGATCATAATCTGTATTTTTTTTTTTTTTTTTTTTTTTTTTGTCTTCTTGTCCGTGTCGTGCATTTATTGGTCCAGGTCGAAACGAGAGCCGGTGCTTTTTCTTCAAATGACGAGGTGAGCTGAAAACCCATTACTAAATGTTCAGCAAATTGGCAAATTCCAAATTTAGAATAGGTGTGTCATTTGAATGAAATATGCCTGCATAGGATTTCGTGCAGTTGTTGTTTTCTTTATCGAGTGAAGGTTTTCTTTATCGAGTGAAGGTCTGATAAATAGGGTTTGAGGCCTAAGGTCTGATAAATAGGGTTTGAGGCCTAAGGTCTGATAAATAGGGTTTGAGGCCTAAGGTCTGATAAATAGGGTTTGAGGCCTAAGGTCTGATAAATAGGGTTTGAGGCCTAAGGTCTGATAAATAGGGTTTGAGGCCTAAGGTCTGATAAATAGGGTTTGAGGCCTAAGGTCTGATAAATAGGGTTTGAGGCCTAAGGTCTGATAAATAGGGTTTGAGGCCTAAGGTCTGATAAATAGGGTTTGAGGCCTAAGGTCTGATAAATAGGGTTTGAGGCCTAAGGTCTGATAAATAGGGTTTGAGGCCTAAGGTCTGCCAAATAGGGTTAGAGTCCCCGGGTTAAAGTCCCACCAGAGGTTAAAGTTCCCATCAAAGGTTAAAGTCCTGAGAGGGTAAGACGGGGGTTGAAATTCAGAGAAGGTTAGAGGCCTGGGGTGGGGGTGGTTGTGGTAAGAAAATGTGTGGATGTGGAAAAGCAGTGTTTTAACAGGGATTTTGTGTCTAATGGCTAATTGGATCTTAACGGAAAGGATTGAAGACAAATAATTTCTGCAAATCTTTAAGATTACTATCGTGACGGGGTTGGGATCATTAGGGGATACAGAACTGATGCTTTCTTTTATTTCTAATTTGGACTGATGCAATAGAGAGGAGCACTTTTAGCATCCTATTCGGTTGTTATACACACGAAATTGTTGCAATTTAACAGTATGTAGTTCATTTAATATGCTATACTGAATTCCATTATTACATGGTTTGGATAAAGGCATGTTACCATTGTTACTTAGCTCATCCTATTTGGTTTTAACCACACACATGAAATTGTCACAGTCTAATAGTATATATAGGTCATGATTGTAAATTTTTATTTAATTACTCTGGGCGAAGTTTTATGTATTATAAGGCTGTGTGTAGTCTGTTCTCTCAGTCTTAGCTCCTCTCGCTCTTGAGCGTGACCTTTGCTCTTTAAGGGGCCCACACACACACTCGTGCAATTGTTACCCAGCACACACGCACGGCGTGACTCGTTGGAGGTTGCTGCCTATCTCCCATATTAGAGACGGAATAGATTGGTAGGGCTACTCTCTCTCAAATCAATTCAGGCCCCACGCTGGGATTGATTGATCGCTGATCGCTGTCACCAGCTGATAGACTGAAAACAGTCACCGTGCCAGCCTGTGCCACGCCCTGCAATTGGCAACTCTAAATTTATGAATATTTGTCATTTAATGAAGAAGGATACCTGTGTCAGCACAACCCCATAGCCTAGGTGTTTCTGAGGACACAAAGTCCAAATAATATGGTGAACCGGTTTCATACATTTTTCTTTTATTTTCTTCCGTTTGATATACATAGTATACGGTAAAGGTTTTAAAAGTGGGGTTAGAGTCCCCGGGTTAAAGAACCCTGGTTAAAAGTCCTCCGTGGTTAAAGGCCTATATAGCACCGTTCCACGTAGCCCACGTAGTCACGGCTGCATTTTTATAGGGGTGACAAAAGTATGAAGTTCCATAGTGATGGGTAAAGCCATGTGTCCAGTCAAGTCAAGTGGATATATGAATATTCGTCACGGGATACAAAACCGGTGCGTTATGTTGTTGATAAGGAGGCCATTATCATTATATTATAATGAATAGTGGTAGGGAGGCCAACCTATTATTATTAGAATAAATAACCTATTATTATTAGAATGAATATCGTCCATATTGCATTAGTGTGCTGCTCTGTGGTAGAGGGATGCGGCCGCGGAGCGAGGGAACAGGTCTCTCTCCACATTGCAGTTTAATCATGATCCAATTCTTTAGCGGAGTTCTCACTCGCTGTCTCAGCACACATGAAGCGCGCACCGCGCACTGCTGCTGCTGCTGCTGCTACCCCCTCCCCACCTGTTGCATGTAAACAGAGGCTATTGCCTCACCGTGACGTTAGTCTAGTCAGTGTGGGACCTTCGTGAGATAACGTTAGCTACCGTTACAAAATGACCCAGTCAACTATTCACTTAGTTTAATACATGACTTTGAGGCATTGTGTAACGTTATCCAGCCGGCTAGCTACGGATAGCTCCCGACATCAACAAATCCATCAGCAATAGTCCAGTGCATAATACCTCGGTTGGCTAGGTAACTAGTCACTACGAAATGTCGCAGTAAACTAAATAGTTCACTGAGGCGTTGTCCCAACGCCATCCAGCAGTAGCTACAGAAAGCTCCTGGCATCAATGTCCTACAAGCGTCCTGCAAGCTACCTACAACAACAACATGCGTATTCGAGTCCCTGGTTTACATCGCATGAGTGAGGGCTGCTGACTAGGGTCCAGGTGCAGCGCCGGAGAATTCTTTTGCATGCTGATTCTGAATGTAGCGTTTAGGGTCCAGCTGCACCCCCGGAGAATCCTTGCTCGAGTATACACACAGACAGTGGAGCTGTTTGCAGACAGCGAGGTGGCGATGTCTCGCAGATAATACAACTACAAGTATGATTATATAATATATATATATTTTATTCAAAATAATAATTATATAATTTTTTTTAATCAAAAACAATCGATATAAATAATGGTAAAATAGTTATTTAAAAATTTGCCCCTAAAAAAAAAATATTTTTTGCCCCTAAATTTCTCATTTAGGGGCAAGTGTGCCCCTAAGTGAAAAAGCTTAGCGTACAGCCCTGTGGGGGCTATGGGTTTTACGTCTAGGTCAGGCATTATAGCTCAGCTACAATCAATGGGCGCAGAGAGATTTGTGTCGATGTCAATCCGTGACGTAGCATTTTTTAAAGAAGGTATGTTGCGAAATGGGGCAGGAGAAGGAAGGGTGATTACGTTTCCCCCCCTCAATCCCCATTAATCTATCTTGTGTTCCCTCTCTCTTAGGCCTAAGGGGGAGTGGGAGTAGACTGGATGTAGACTGGAATTAGCTGAGATTAGGGGTAGAGAGGGAGGAAGCCCTGCGTATTAGGCACTGTTTGTTTGCCTAATACGATACTAAATTCCAACTAAAACGTGTGTGTGTTGGTACCGGTGTGAAAGGTTGTTGTATTTGAGTGATAGGTTTTGTTTGTCATGGTTCCTGGAGTATGGGTGTGAACACCGCAGCCAGGCACCGCTGGCACCGCAGATCAATCACCGCTGATCGTCGTCTACGACACGCAGTTCATCCACGACTAGAACGGGGGAAGCGGCCGCGGGGGAGACACTGAGCTGAGTTTGAGTGGTGGTGGGCCGGCCGGCGAGGGGTGGAGAGGACAGTCTGAGACACTGGGAAGGTAGCGGACCGGAGGAGGCACGTTTGTCTAGGGGACCGCACCCTGGAACGGGGACCAACCTCAGGAGGTCAGCCCTTGCCCTCCAGAAGACGGGGCCGACCCAGGTGGGCGGTGCACTGTGACAGAGGGAAGGAAGCGCCCTGATGGACGTTGTGTGTGCCTACGGGAACCAGCTCAGGAGGAGACCCACGTCCCCTAGAAGACGGGACCAGGGGTGCACTGTAATAGAGGGGGGGTTCCTCTGGGTTAGGTGATGAGTAAGGGGGGTCCGGTGGGGTTACGTGCTATCTTCTGTTAAGTTGCCAGAATTGTGTTTCTCTCTTTCTTCTCTCTCTCTCTCCCGCTTTCTCCCCTCCCTCTATCTCTCTCTCTCTGCTCTCCTGATGTTGATTATCCTGTCTGGTATTGGATGTGATGCGTGTAATGAGGTGACGATCGACGGACATAGATCAATGAACTGTGTGTTGACGTTTTATTTAACGTCAAAAGGGGGAATTATGACGAATATCCTCTATATACTCATTAGAATATTGTCTACTCATGGGATATTGTATACTCTTATGTGGGACAATGTGTGTTTTGTTTTGATTTGTTTTATGTGAATTTTAGTCTGATTTTCTAATGATCCTTCGGCATAGAGATTGCAACCATTGAAAATCATTGCATTATTTTTTTTCTTCTTTTTCATTTGTGAGTTTGGGTGGTGGTGACGAAGTATGACGCGGATGTGCCGGAACTTGGAATCTGAAAGTTGAGTGGTTCTTGCGCATTTTTATGTATTTCAATCAATGGGTTTTCTCATAAATAAGTCTGGATGCATTGTACTGGTTGTTGAGTAAGCTATGTGGTGTTCTGTGTTCTGTGAATCTGAAAGGCTGTCGGGTTGGGGAGCGACCATGGACGCGATGGGGAACGGTCGGCTGTCATCCACTTCCTTGGGGACGCTGTGGTCATGCTGAGAACCGTACCGAGGCCCTTCTCCGCCGGTGGTGGGGTGGAAATGAAACCCGGCCGATATCACGAGATGTCACGAGCTGTCGCTCGATGGTAGCCTGAAAGTGTAGGGCTGGTGCCGGATTGAGGGGGAGGGGCCGGCAACAGGACTTCGGCCTGAATTCAGTATGATGCAGTGTCCTCTGGGGGAGGTGATGGCTGACTGACGAGGAGCGCTCTCTGCCTGATGGCCTGCGGGGGATTGGTGTTGAGACTGTGAGATTCACAGTCTCAAAGGGGGATTGTGTGAACTGTGTGGACTCCACACAGCAACTGAATGGTGGACTCAACAACTGAATAAATTACTGAATTTAAATAATTAATTGAAATAAGAATATTAGAATAATAGATGAGAAAGTGTAAATTGATTGAAATTATGCAAAATGTGACTGAACTAAAACTGGACTGTCTTATAAATTGATTGAAATTATGCAAAATGTGACTGAACTACAACTGAGCTGTCTTGAAATATGAGTGATATTGTGCAAAAGAAAACTGACCTGTCTGAACTGTCTTACATAGTATTTCAGGCATGTGCATTGTGCGAAAGCGGTCAAGCATCATTTCCATATTTTACCGGTCCTGGTTAAGGTTAAATCAACGTCAGTTTATTGTTATTTTTTTTGTGTTTTCATTCCTCTATGAATATACATTCCTGGGTTATATTGGGTAATTGTAATTAGTATTTCACGTGTTTTGATCTATGGCCTGCCCATCTACGGCCCTGACGAACACTGGACGCTACTGGATGACCACTGGACCATCTAATTGTCACATGTCTCTGCTATACCATACGCTTCGTGCTATGTTTGCCTCTGGGCCCCCGTATAGTTAAGCTTCACGCTTCTATGATATACACGCCTGCCTTGGATTAAGTGCAGGTCTGGTGTATTGATGACAGTGTTGGTGGTCATCCGATATGTAGGTATATGTCCGAAAATGTACTCTATTTTGTTCCTGACCTTGGCCTAGGGAGGGGATTAGGCACCCCGAACCTCTAGGCCAAAACAGGCGGCAGTGGGCTCGCAAGAGTCTGGGCGCACGTTAAACAGGAACTATAGTGCTGGGGAGTGACTGAAGGCCCCCGTGTGTAACGAGGTATGAATTAACATACCACTGTGGTACCGTCTAGTCGGCCCAGGAAACGTCGCACGTAAGTTGGTGTGGGCACTGGGTGGTACGTGGGCGACAGTCCACACCTAGGAGCAGGGCGGTGCACCGGAGGGGGCACAGCGCCTGCCGTGAACAGGCAAGGCTGGCGAAAACGGTCAATATTTCCATGCCCAGAGCAAGCGGGGTGGGGACAAGACCGTCGGTTTCTAAACTGAGTGGCTGATAGGTACTACGGACAGTCAGCCGCTTGGGGTCCTGACTTGATGACGGACTATGAGGTCGCTATCGACTGGGTCGCCAGCCGGTTGGGAGAGCGTTATGGCAGAGACCATAAATGCACCTGGCTCAATGTACAGTCAGGCCACAGTAACCTTACTAGCCGATACAGGGTTAGTAGGCGAGCTGTGCTTCTGTGATCAGTGTTTTTGAAAAGAAAATGCTGGGAAGCAGAGGGATGGGGGTGTCAATTCAGAGGAATCTGAATTGTCTCTCCTAAGATTGGAAAGGGACCCAGCCTTAAACTGCACCTGAAGGTAAAATAAGGGGACTTCTTCTGTTCATGTGAGGAGACCTTGGCCTGGAAGTGGAGGCCTGTATCCTTGGTTGGGTGAGAAGGGGTCCAGTGTAGGCGGCGATGCGGCCCTGTAGGGCCGGTCTCCCCACACGTGGCATCTCCTGATCCTGGCGGGGAGAGGTGCATCTAAGTAGGGCAAGCAGTGCGTCCGAACGGGAGGAGGGTACTCTTAACTGGAAGGAGGTTAAAAGGGTCAAAGTGTTTTGACAGGTCCATGCTTAGTGTATGTCTTGATGAGTGATGGTTGTGTCATATTGTTGGGTGCACAATGAATTGTTGTGTTGACATATGGATTTATATGTCAAAAGGGGGATTGATAGTTTTAATTCATTGATCTGTTGTCAATATCTTATATATCTTACGTCAGATGTCTCTGTGTAAACACAGGCCCGATGAAACGGTCTCTGTGTAAACATACTGTAGGGCCCCATTTGAAACAGTCTGGACAGGTGCATGATGATATCAGAAGCATGCAAAAGCCCACACACACACCGACACACACACACTCACACACACACACACCAACACACATGCACACACACAAATTATATGCCGTCATCTCAGACATCAATGCACACACATAGAGAGACATCGAGAGTGTCTCACTTTAGCACACACACACACCGACACACACACACTCTAACACACCAACACACACACACACACACACACACTCTAGCACACTAACACACATGAACACACAGAAAAGCATCTGATAAGGAGAGCGGAGGAATCAGCCCCTCCTTTCCCCCATCTAAGCAAACACCAGCACACACACACACACACACACACCACACAGACACCAATGCATACACACCGAGAGAAATACACACACCATCTGATAAGGAGAGCGGAGGAATACAGCCCCTCCTCTTCCCCATCTAAGCAAACACCAGCACACACACACACACACACGGACACACCACACAAACATTCATGGATACACGCGGAGAGGGATACACACACCATTCTGACGAGAAATGTATAAATGATGTGACGATGTATTGACGAGACCACCACTTGGCACTGGCTCGCTCGGTGTGCGGAGGTGCGTGGTCCGGATTGTGGTCTACTTGTGCTGTGACGGTTCAGTAAAACTCTGCAGAATGCCATCTGACTCTGTCTCGTCTCTCTGTTCGCCTCGCCGACATTCAATAAAAGAACTATGAGGGAATTCCTTTCACTAGGAAGACGAGTTAAGTTAGCTAGTAGCCTTTTTAACGACGGTTAGCATATTTACATTAGCTGCTATCGTTAGCTTTGAACCCAAGTGGCTAACTTATAGCTACTATTCTAAAACACGCGTTAATATATATTAGTCACTATAATAACAACGATAACGGGTGTGTGACTGTTTACAGGACAGCGTTAGCATCATTCGCTGACTGACTGACTGACTGACTAGCTAACTTATTGTGAAACAGTCCCAATGTGTACAACAGGGTGAAGCAACTAAATAACTGCGACACAGGGAACTAAGGGAAGCGTCTCTACAAATAGTAGCGCCAGTTCTGCAGACCCCTCTCTGATTGGTTGAGCTCCATTTCTGCAGACCTCTCTCTGATTGGCCGAGCGCGCGCATGCGCATGAGCCGCGACAAGCTCTAGTCAGGAGTCGAAACTCCGTTAAGCTCCAGAGAGAGAGGCTGAAAACCCACAGTTGTTGCCCGCCGGATGGGAGCCGAATCTCGGATCCGAGTTTTCTGATGAATAGCCCCAAAACATGGAGGTCGCGAACGCAATTTATACGCATGGAAGTATTGATTACGCCATAACGAATCATTAAAAAAATATACCGTTAACTGGAATATGTTGTGTGTGCCTTTACACATATGTTGGATAGGATTATGTACTTGGTTTGTCATTAAAAACCAATAATAATTGCTCGCTGGCTTCGCTGACCAGAGCTCTCTCAGATTCAAAGTTTTAATTGCAGCCTGGCTGGAACATACATGTTTCGGAACCAATGTGTAACTAGACAGTTACAATATAACATTTATATTAATTAACCCAGTTAATGCCTTAAGAGAAAGAGTCTGGTGGTCAATTGCTACGGAAATGTTGTGTCTTACTAATAATAACTAATTCCTTGGTCAATAGAAGTCTCTGTGATACTTTCTGAATATGATTTGGGAACATCAAATGGGCAGGCCGCGAAATAACATAACGTTACAATGTACAATAACTTATGTACATATACGGTGCAGCAACGAAATAACTCCGACAGGGAAACGTGCAACAACACGGCACTTCCGCGTTACATGGAGCACGTGTCCCGCCCCCTCGCGTCACCACCACAGACCACTGCACTTCCGCGTCACATGGAGCACGTGAGGGGAAGGGGGGGGGGAAGAGAGCGCGTGCGTGTGCATCACGCGCTACTCCCTTTCCCCCCACGAGCTCAAAATCATAGATATCTATGCTCAAAATACCGAAAATGTCGCGGACTCGCGGTGGTCATCATTGTGCGACCCTACTTCCTGAAAATAGTTTGAATTTATTAAGTACACTTTAATACAACATAGTACTTCCATGGATTTACAACAACCGGTTTTAATTTAAATTTGTATTCATTGTTTGTGGAAAATGGAAAATCTCCCGGACACTTATATATATTTTTTTTTATCAATTTTTTTTTAATTATTATTCACATGAAACAAGACAACACATTAAACACAATCACTGTTACAAAGGGTCAGATTAAACCGAATATATATATTTATTGCTTGATATCCCTTGTATAATATTTGTATATCGTTTGATATCCCTTGTATATTATTTGTATATATACACGGAATATCCCTTTACCTGGGTACAAACCAGAGTAATATTTGCTCTCCTATTGGACAGCGACCCCTAGGCGCCAACGACCAAGCCCCCAACGGCAAGTTCAAAGGCAACTCCGGGCATGTCTCAACATGTCCAGAGTCTGCGCAGTAATACGAGACAGAACTGAGGTTGGCACTAGATAATTCACCTTACGTATAAATACGGCGCAGGTGTAAACAGCAGCACTTCGTTCAGTTCAGTTCAAACCTTGATGCCTTCACCACGAGACAACGTGCAGTGAAGTGATCCACTTTGCCTCTAAATAGAGTCTTGAGAACCGTGTGCGAATAGATTGCTAAAGTGTCAGAGTTTAACGCAGTAACGTCGAGTTCGACTTATTCTAATGTGAAGTAATAGTCTATCATTTATAGTGTATCGTGCGGCTACAGTTCTTCAGTGACCAGCATTACCACCGGTTCGTCGTGTATATAGCTAGTGCACTTATCCAGGCTGGGCGGCCTAAACTCGTGCCCCCACCCGAGGAGTCCTAGACGAGAACCGTTGGATACGTACACCGGAGAACCTACACCGGCGACTGCAGAACCATTTCTGGTTGGATTATATTGCTTTGGGACCGTGACCGCTGGAGCAGAGAACCGTCGATCCCACTGTCGTTTGGGATCTACCCCCTGTGAGGATCATCACTCGAGCCCGCCTCTAGGAAGAGGCTGGCTAGCTGTCTTCCATGCTGTCGAGCATACTGGATTATAGCTGTTGCTTTGTCTGATGATCAAGGGAGTACATGCACTGGCTCCTGTATCTGGAGCCTCGTTATTCCTCGTTGACCCAGACTTTGTACCCGAACATTCCTCTACCCCTGCCGGCCTTACACCCGGAGGGAACCCCCCAGTGTCTCCAGCTGGTACTAGTGTGCCCTATGTAATTGCTATACCACAGGTGGCGTCAGTTTAGACCCATTCTAGTATTCATACTATTCTCATTGACTTACGCTCTTGACTGACTTTACGTGTGTTCTTCGCCATACAAGCGCGAGCCTAATTCTCAATCTGTAACCTAACGTTGCTTAATAATAATAAATACCCTCCAAATAGAACTTTATGTGTCAATGCCGTATTCTTGTGTGGGTGTTCACCATATATATTCATGTACTGTATGGCCAGTAATTAAAGTACATAACTAGTAGTGGTTTAATATATCATACTCTTTAATACAGTCAGGGAATTGTACCCCTCAGTTACAATTGGTCCTTCGAGCCGGATGGTATCAGTGTAATATTTAATATAATATTAATATTAACCATGGCCAGCGGTGAACACTCCCCAAGCGGCTCTCCCAAGCTAGAACGCCCGCAGCGCAAACGTCAGCCACCTCCCTATCTGGAGGAATACGCTGTCGTTCTACTACCTAGCTTATCTAAACAGACGTTAAATAAGGATAAAGCGGATAGTCAAAGCATGTCCAATCCTATCGAGTTGGCGACCCTGCCAGTAGAGACCCCAGTGGGTTCAGACCAAACTGACTCAGCTCACGGGGGGGACCAGGTGGGACATGACATGACTATACCTCCAGACAGCGTCACCGGGATCGACCCCGGAGCGCTCCAGGATAAAGAAAGCGCTCCAGGGATAGAACCCGACACACAACCAAGTGAAGAGAACCGCGCCCAGGAGATAGACCTCGGAGCGCGCCAGGAGAACAGATCTCCAACAAGCCCTGTCAGAACCCGATCACCTCCGTCAGTGTCATCCCCCAGCGAGGCGGACAAGATACTGGCGCAAGCCTTGATCGCCACACTGACAGCCTCCACCGAAAGAGACCGACTTCAGGGTGAACGCAACCGGCTTCAAGCAAAGACGCTTAGTGAGCGCGAACACTCCGCCACGGAAAGAGAGCGCCTCCACGCGCAACTCCAAGCGCAAGCCCTTAGTGAGCGCGAACACTCTGCCATGGAACGAGAGCGCCTTCAGGCTCAACAGACGAGCGAGCGCGAACAACGAGAGCGCCTCCAGGCGCAACAAGCAAGCGAGCGAGAGCGCCTCCAGGCGCAACAAGCAAGTGAACGCGAACACTCTGCAACCGAACGAGAGCGCTTCCAGGCGCAACAAAGGAGTGAAGACGACCGCATAAGACTGGAGGAGAGACGCCTTCAGACGGAAGAGAACATTGAAAGAGACCGCGCCAATGCACAGCGCGACGCCGCCAATGCACAGCGCGACGCCGCCAATGCCCAGCGCAAAGCAGAGCGCGACGCCGCCCATGCCCAGCGCGAAGCAGAGCGCGACCGGCTGCAGGCGCAGATGATAGAACAATTGATTGCCAGGGCGACACCCCCTTTCTCCGCACGGAGCTCCCGGAGATCATCACGACAAGGGTCTAGGGCACCTTCCCCTACCCGACGAAGCGACCCGGGACCCGGCCAACAGGAGGATCCTGTCTACGTCTCCGACTCCCCTACCCGACGAAGCGACCCGGGACCCGGCCAACAGGAGGATCCTGTCTACGTCTCCGACCCCCCTCCCTGACCGGTCCATACGAGACCCAGCCACCGGGAAGAACCGGCCTACGTAGCCGAGAGACTGACTAGAAAACTCCAGGACCTAGAAGAGGAAGAGGAGGAGGAGGAAGGTCAAGCCCACCAGCGGCAACGTACTCTGGACCAGGAGGCCCAGTACAGCCCCGACGTCAGCCCCGAGTCACTGCACTACAAACCCCCGACCCAACTCACGGGTGAGTTTGACGTACAGTCAGCACCGAGGAACAGCACCTGGGTACCCGGCCTCTGGTACCCACCGAGTACCAACCCACGACAACACGTACGGGGAGACCCGCCCAGGAGGCCTCTTCCCCTACGCTCACCAATGTGCCAGCCATCCATGGCATCGTACCTTGGCACACCGACGTTCCCAGACTTTACGCGCGAGGACAGAGCACAGTACACGGAATTACGGATGTGCTTGGAGACTATGATGTCCGACGTCCCTGATGAGTCGTACAAATATGCCATCCTCCTCAAGCATCTCAAGGTGCCCAGAGCGCATAATATAGCGCTGGCATATTCCAACTCAAGCACCCCATACTCCGCGGCTCTAGTGGCCCTCGACCAGCGTTATGGACGCATATGGGACTACGTGATACAAGAAATAAGAGATATCGACCGCCTCCCCCCAGCCAAAGACAATAGAGCATTGGATGACCTCTCTATCAAGGTACAATCCCTAGTAGGGATGCTGGGGTCCCAAAAGGAGAAAGGGAGACATGAACTATATGCAAACTCTAATGTGGAGCGAATACTGGAGAAGCTCCCTCCAGCCCGCCAAGAGCGTTTTCGGCGGCAGAGAGACCACCGCGACCCCAACGGCCCAGAAGCATCCCTCCTAGACCTAGCTGATTTCCTCGCCAGGGAGGTCAGCAGCCTACGACTGGACACGTTCGTGTGGAGTGGACCAAGCCCAAGAGATGGACCTCGGAGATCTAATGATAACCGCCGGTCAGTGACTGTTATGCACCAGGCCGAGTCAGTGCCGCAGCACGAGAACCACAGCAACCCCCCGACCAAGGGGGAGTGGAAGATTGTATGCCAGTACTGTGAAGAGGAACATCGGCTGTATCAATGTGACACTTTCAAGAAGCTGACCGCTGACGAGGTGAGTCAGTGGATCAAAGCCAACCGCCGCTGCTTCCACTGCGCGCGCAGCCATATGGCAGCTGAGTGCCGTTTAAAGAAGAGATGCAGCAAGTGCGACGGCGCCCACCTGGAGGTCCTGCACGACATCAACAAGCGTCCGCCAGGAAACCAAAGTGGGCCCGTCACGGTGATGTATCAGGCCGAGGCGGTGGCACCACTACCGAAGATCCATAGGACCGCCCCCTGGTGTCCTGACTGCTACAGCAGACACTGGGAGTCACGGTGCTACTCGGACTACCGCGAGTCAGCACCACTACAGAAGATCCAAGGCAACCCACCAACAGGAGTGCTCCACATAGACCAGCATAGCGGGACCCCCCGAGTGCTCATCAAAGTGGTCAGAGTGCTCCTGAGTTACGAGGACAAGGTCCTGGACACTTACGCCGTCCTAGACGATGGGTCTGAAAAGACTCTCCTCCTTGCTTCCGCCGCAGCCCAGTTGGGCCTGCGGGGTGCCAAAGGAACAATGACAATCCGTACCATTAGAAGAGACCAGAAGACCATAAAGGGTGAAAATGTCTCCTTCAAGATAGCAGCGATCGAGCAGCCCGAGAAGCAGTATAGCATCACCAACGTCTTCACCAGCCACGACATAGGCCTGTCACAGTACACCTACCCCATCCCACAGCTGATGGCGAAGTACGTGCACCTACGTCAACTACCTATACCGCTTATCGACGGCGCCACACCGACCCTGCTCATAGGCTCCGACCACGCGGACCTCATTCTCCCAATTGAGGCGGCCCACATCGGACCCAAAGGATGCCCAGTCGCGGTTCAGACCCGACTGGGGTGGACGCTCCAGGGCCCCCTCTACGGACTTGACAGTCAACCCACGTTTACACGCTGCCTGCACACAAAGGTGAGCGACACAGGCCACTCCCTCGTACAGCCCGTTGAGAGGCTATTGACATTAGACGAGAGGCCTGTGAGAGAACCGTGGGCCCAAGAAGAGGGAGTTCCGAACTCCACCCCCCTCAGCTGCGCTCCAAGCGACGTAGCTGACCTCGAACCCAGCACCCCAAGCGACTTCTTGATGGGGCGGCCGGAACCGGCCCCTCCTCAGATGGGGTACAGACCGAACAAGAGGAACAGACGGAGGATGTGGAGACAGCCAAGCAGAGATCAAGAAATCTATGTTCTGTGGGTTGACGCACACACCAGTCCCCACTGACCCTAACATAGACGACTGCCCCACCTTTGAGAGTGCGCAGTTAAAGACATTCCTGTGGCACCACCCCGAGGTTCCCCTCACTACCGACATTAATGCAGCTAACTACGAAGAAGCAGAACTCCTTCTGCTACAGCGAGCCCAAAGAGACTCGTTCCCCGACGAGCTAGACTGTCTGCAGGGATCAAAGCCAGTCCCGGCAGACAGCAGACTGCTCCACTTGGCCCCTGAGCGCGACACCCATGGCCTCATCAGGGTGGGTGGTCGTCTGAGACGAGCCCCGGACTTAACGGATGACGTCAAGTTTCCTATAGTCTTCAACAGCCGACACAAGGTCACCGAGCTCATCATAAAGAAATACGACGAGGATGTGCACCACGCTGGGGCCGAGAGAGTCTTCGCTGAGATCCGACGTCGCTATTGGATACTGAATGGAAGAGAAGCAGTACGTCGCTTCCAGCGGACTCGACCAGACTGTCGCCAGTGGCGAGCACAGCCCAGTATACCCAGGAGGGCCGACCTGCCTCACCGCTACACCCGACCCGTGGCGAGGCTGATAGAGTTGCCAAGGCTCCCTGACTCCCTTGATGACGATCATGACCCACTGACTTTGTAGATTGCCCTACTCCCCACAACAGACATTGAGTAGTTGACAGGACTATTAATCTGTCTTTGCTTTATCTAATTAGGTGCGGACTAATTAGGAGGCGGCTGTTACAAAGGGTCAGATTAAACCGAATATATATATTTATTGCTTGATATATCCCTTGTATATTATTTGTATATATACACGGAATATCCCTTTACCTGGGTACAAACCAGAGTAATATTCGCTCTCCTATTGGACAGCGACCCCTAGGCGCCAACGACCAAGCCCCCAACGGCAAGTTCAAAGGCAACTCCGGGCATGTCTCAACATGTCCAGAGTCTGCGCAGTAATACGAGACAGAACTGAGGTTGGCACTAGATAATTCACCTTACGTATAAATACGGCGCAGGTGTAAACAGCAGCACTTCGTTCAGTTCAGTTCAAACCTTGATGCCTTCACCACGAGACAACGTGCAGTGAAGTGAGCCACTTTGCCTCTAAATAGAGTCTTGAGAACCGCGTGCGAATAGATTGCTAAAGTGTCAGAGTTTAACGCAGTAACGTCGAGTTCGACTTATTCTAATGTGAAGTAATCGTCTATCATTTATAGTGTATCGTGCGGCTACAGTTCTTCAGTGACCAGCATTATCACCGGTTCGTCGTGTATATAGCTAGTGCACTTATCCAGGCTGGGCGGCCTAAACTCGTGCCCCCACCCGAGGAGTCCTAGACGAGAACCGTTGGATACGTACACCGGAGAACCTACACCGGCGACTGCAGAACCATTTCTGGTTGGATTATATTGCTTTGGGACCGTGACCGCTGGAGCAGAGAACCGTCGATCCCACTGTCGTTTGGGATCTACCCCCCGTGAGGATCATCACTCGAGCCCGCCTCTAGGAAGAGGCTGGCTAGCTGTCTTCCATGCTGTCGAGCATACTGGATTATAGCTGTTGCTTTGTCTGATGATCAAGGGAGTACATGCACTGGCTCCTGTATCTGGAGCCTCGTTATTCCTCGTTGACCCAGACTTTGTACCCGAACATTCCTCTACCCCTGCCGGCCTTACACCCGGAGGGAACCCCCCAGTGTCTCCAGCTGGTACTAGTGTGCCCTATGTAATTGCTATACCACAGGTGGCGTCAGTTTAGACCCATTCTAGTATTCATACTATTCTCATTGACTTACGCTCTTGACTGACTTTACGTGTGTTCTTCGCCATACAAGCGCGAGCCTAATTCTCAATCTGTAACCTAACGTTGCTTAATAATAATAAATACCCTCCAAATAGAACTTTATGTGTCAATGCCGTATTCTTGTGTGGGTGTTCACCATATATATTCATGTACTGTATGGCCAGTAATTAAAGTACATAACTAGTAGTGGTTTAATATATCATACTCTTTAATACAGTCAGGGAATTGTACCCCTCAGTTACAATCACAATACATAGAACTTCACAAGAAAATAACAAAAACAATAATAATACAGAATAACAATTTATACAGACAAAGAGAAAAGAAAACAGAGTTCAACACTTATTTATGAATATGATAAGCAGAACATTAACGTTACGTTGTGTTTATTATAATAAAGTGATTGGGTAGTAAGATGATGTAAAAAGCACTGCCCCCTCGACACCACGCCATGTGATCAGTTGACTGAAGCGCCGCCCCCTCGACAAACGGGGGTCCCTGATGTAAACAAGACGAAAGTCTTTCTCTGGTCTGCATCCCCTTATGTATTGAGCCAGGCTGTACATAAAGTTTTCAATCAAACACCACGTCACGTGATCAGTTGACTGAAGCGCCGCCCCCTCGACACCACGTCACGTGATCAGTTGACTGTCTTACTTCCTGAAACTTTCTGACACAACAAGCAGGTGACCGTCGTCTCCCCGCAGCAAGTCTCCTCAGAACCCGTCTCCTCGACGCAGGAAACGAACCCTAATAATAACGAGTGTCCGCACCGGGTGGTACCGCCACGCCAGCTCGCTCATGGCAGGTTCTGGTTCAGGTTCTGGGAGCAGCTCTGGACTCTTGGCGCTGCTCGCGCTGCTCAGCTGGAGCCTCAGGGGCTCAGTCTGCGACGACAAGCCGAGCAACATCATCCTCATCCTGGCCGACGACCAGGACGTGCAGCTGGGCGGCATGGTGACATAATATACTCTCTTTTCTGGACTCTTTTTGTATCACAAACTACTGTATTTGTAGATCTGGTATGTCATAAATGTCTAGATGTTGCAGTACTGTCTTATCTGTATGTCATGTATGTCATATATGTCCGACTCCTGTTGAATTGAACAAGGGGGACCCTGATGTAAACAAGACGAAAGTCTTTCTCTGGTCTGCATCCCCTTAACAATTGTATGTATTGAGCCGTACTGTATTGTACCCATTCTGCAGTATGTTAATAAAGTTTTCAATCAATCAATCAACATCTTCATGTCCAGTCTGCGTGCAAACCAAAGGGTTCACTTGTAGATGATGTGTGGAAGGCCTTGTGGTGTTTTTAAAAAGAGGAAACGTGTTTGACTTGATCATGCTGCATGTGGTAAAGTCAGTGCCTTCCTGTGCATCTTAGAGGTGGAGACAACCACAAGGCTGTGTGTGTGCGATATGATCAGGTTTATGGTCGTTATTTACTCCAGACTAGTGCCTATTCAGCTAATATGACATGTCGTCAGCTTGTGACTGCAACTTGTTCCTGTTTGCGGACGACTCAGCCCTGCTGGTCTCTGACAAGAACAAATTACAGGTTGAAAAAACCCTCAGCTCAGAACTAAGCAAAATCTGCATATGGCTCGCTGATAACAAACTATCATTACACATGGGCAAAACAGAGTCCATTCTCTTCGGTTCAAATAACAAACTCAGCAAGACCGACGGCTTCTCAGTTACAGTGGGTGACAATATTGTCACAAGGAAAGAAGATATTACCTACCTGGGTTCCATCCTAGAGGCAAATCTTTCCTGTGACAAAATGGCATCCAATGTAATAAAAAAAGTCAACCAACGAACTCGTTTCTTGTACCGGATCTCCTCACTGGTAAACAAGAATACCCTGAAGACTCTAGCAGGAGCACTCATTCAAGGGTACTACGACTATGCTTGCACCTCATGGTACCAAAGCACCTCAAAGGCGCTAAAAACAAAATTACAAACATCTCAAAACAAACTGGTCAGACTACTGCTTGACCTTACTCCTAGAACCCACCTCACCCCTGCCCACTTTGACAACCTAGGATGGCTTAGAGTAGACGACAGAGTACAGCAACTTGCAATGGGCCTGGTCTACAAGATACACTACACGACCAAGGTACCCATGTACATGACTAAATACTTCCCAAAGGTCAGTGAATACCACGATCACAACACCAGAGGGAGCTCCACAAATCATGTTAAACCCAGATTCGGCTCAAACAAGGGACTAAACACGTTTCGCAATTATGCCACATCAATGTGGAACGCCCTACCCAAAGCTGTAAAGGAATGTGAATCACTACCCACTTTCAAAAACACTCTCAAAAAACACCTAAGGGAGACTGCAACTCGAAACTGGCCCCTGTAAATGTCCGAACACAACCCCCGCCAATGTACAGTAAATTACCAAGTATGGTCTTGTCAATAATCCAATGTACAGTGTTGTTTGTACAGTTGTACAGTGTCCCCCACCCACCCCCCCCCCCCACCCACCCAACCACCTCCAATGTACAGTCCCCACCCACCCCTCCTACCCAACCCCCCCCCCCCCCACTCCTACCCCCCCCCCCCCCCCCCCCCCCCAACCACCTCCAATGTACAGTCCCACCCCCACCTACCCAATCCAATGTACAGTTTCTACGCCTAATGTATATACTCTTTTCTTTCTGGACTCTTTTTGTATCACAAATACAGTACTGTAATTGCAAATCTGGTATGTCATAAATGTATAGATGTAGCAGTACTGTCTATCTGTATGTCATGTATGTCATATATGTTACGATGAATTGGAAATGGGGGACCCTGGTGTAAACAAGACGAAAGTCTTTCTCTGGTCTGCATCCCCTTAACAATTGTATGTATTGAGCTGTACTGCACTGTACCCATTCTGCAATCTGTTAATAAAGTTTTCATTCATTCATTCATTCAAAGGGTTAACCTTCTGTCGTGTGGCAGTGAAAGGGTTAACCGGCTGTTGTTGTGTCGCAGTGAAAGGGTTAACAGTTTATTATGTACATACAACTGAACACTTGTGTCTACGTACGTGACTTCTATTTTATACTTGCTATACTTATTTTATTTTATACTTATCCTTTTGTCTAGCACAGTCTTTGGAGCGTAACAGAAAGAAGCATTTTGTATAAAAGTATTCTGTACTTCTGTATGACAACTAATAAAGAAACTTGAACTTGGTAGCGGGGCAGTGAAAGGGTTAACTTGTAGATGATGTGTGGAAGGCCTTGTGGTGTTTTTAAAAAGAGGAAACGTGTTTGACTTGATCATGCTGCATGTGGTAAAGTCAGTGCCTTCCTGTGCATTTTAGACAACATAACATAACGCAACCACAACAACAACAACATAAAGACACACAACCACAAGGGTGTGTGCGATATGGTCAGGTTTATGGTCATTATTTTACTCCAGACTAGTGCCTATTCACCTAATATATATATGGTATATGTATATATGGGTAACAGTCGGTAGTGTGATAGTAAAGGGTTAACCTTCTACAACCTTGGTAGTGAAAGGGTTAACCTGCTGTCATGTGGCAGTGAAAGGGTTAACCGTCTGTGTTTTGTCGCAGTGAAAGGGTTAAAATAGTCAGAAAGAATTGAGAAAGAACCCCCTATAGTGTGAGAAATCGTATTTCTGTTGCTTTTCTTCCAAATGTTTGTGATCTTTATGTGCTGAGTTTGTCACGCTAACATTATGTACATGTTTTAATAAAATCTACTCATCCATGTCTTCATTTCATAGACTCCTATGAAGAAAACCAAGGCCCTGATTGGAGATGCCGGGGTAACGTTCTCCAATGCGGTGAGTAGAAAATGAGTCATTTACATGTGACAGTCATGGACTGAGGTCAGCACACGCTAATATTCCTGTGACTTTTTAAACATGGGTTATTGACACATGTCGGTCGTGTGTGTGTGGGGGGGGGGGGGGGTTACATCAAGCCAATGAGATCCCAGGACGTCATCTTCTATACTGGGGGCTAGATCCACAAAGAATGGCTTGCACGGTGCTGCTAATTGCACCCTTACTTACAATTCATTATGATGGGGGACCCTGATGTAAACAATATGTTAATAAAATGTTATTACCAAATTGCAGAGAATGGGTACAATACAGTACGGCTCAATACACACAATTGTTAAGGGGATGCAGACCTGAGAGACTTTCGTCTTGTTTACATCAGGGTCCCCCATTTCTCTCATAATGAATTGTAAGTAAGGGTGCAACTAGAATAGAATAGACTTTTAATTGTCATTGCACAGTATACAAAGAAATTTCACCGTGCACCGTGCAATCCATTCTTTGTGGATCTAGCCCTGGGTCTGTGTCTGTCTGCAGGTTGATGTCACATGCCAAGTGGGTTGTTGTAATTTAACATGGTGAACAGTGGCTCAGGAGGTAGAGCAGTCGTCTGGTAATCCGGAGGCTCCCGGTTCGATTCCCGCCCCTCCCGGGGCAGGGTGTCGGAAGTGTCCTTGAGCAAGACACTTAACCCCTAACTGCTCCCAATGAGCAGGTTGGCACCTTGCATGGTCGCCTCTGCCGTCGTTGTGTGAGTGAGCGGGTAAAATGTGAGGAGCAAATTGTAAAACGCTTTGGATAAATGCGCTATATACATTTACCATTTTTTATTTTACCATTTACATTTGGCTATAATAATAATATCCGGTACGTTTGTTCTTTGACTTTGCAGAGTAATTTTTTTCCTCACAGAATGAAAGCCATGACTAATTATTTACAACTTCATTCAAACCGATATGACTGCCCACCCCTCTACAGCACATTAACCCTTTCACTACCACACTACCAAAGGGTTAACCCTTTAGTGAAAGGTTAACCGTCTGTAGTGTGGTAGTGAAAGTGTTAACCTTCTGTAGTGTGGTAGTGAAAGGTTAACCTTCTGTAGTGTGGTAGTGAAAGGTTAACCGTCTGTAGTGTGGTAGTGAAAGGTTAACCTTCTGTAGTGTGGTAGTGAAAGGTTAACCTTCTGTAGTGTGGTAGTGAAAGGTTAACCGTCTGTAGTGTGGTAGTGAAAGGTTAACCTTCTGTAGTGTGGTAGTGAAAGGTTAACCTTCTGTAGTGTGGTAGTGAAAGGTTAACCTTCTGTAGTGTGGTAGTGAAAGGTTAACCTTCTGTAGTGTGGTAGTGAAAGGTTAACCGTCTGTAGTGTGGTAGTGAAAGTGTTAACCTTCTGTAGTGTGGTAGTGAAAGGTTAACCTTCTGTAGTGTGGTAGTGAAAGGGTTAACCTTCTGTAGTGTGGTAGTGAAAGGGTTAACCTTCTGTAGTGTGGTAGTGAAAGGTTAACCTTCTGTAGTGTGGTAGTGAAAGGGTTAACCTTCTGTAGTGTGGTAGTGAAAGGTTAACCTTCTGTAATGTGGTAGTGAAAGGTTACCTTCTGTAATGTGGTAGTGAAAGGTTAACCGTCTGTAGTGTGGTAGTGAAAGTGTTAACCTTCTGTAGTGAAAGGTTAACCTTCTGTAGTGTGGTAGTGAAAGGGTTAACCTTCTGTAGTGTGGTAGTGAAAGGGTTAACCGTCTGTAGTAGGGATGCCCCGATCACGTTTTTTGCCACCGATACCGATCACCGATCGTCGTGAGCCATATCGACCGATACCGATCCGATACCGATTGTTTTTGATTAAAATAAATTAAATTTTATTTTATATAATTATTATTATAATTTTTTTTATAAAATATATATATTATATTATTAGACTTGTACTTGTATTATCTGCGAGACATCGCCACCACGCAACAAGCTCCACTGTCTGTGTGTACTCTAGTAGCCTCCAGCTACAGCCAGGATTCTCCGGAGCTGCAGCTGGACCTATACTGGAGTAGCCTCGAGCTACGGCCAGGATTCTCCGGCGCTGCACCTGGACCCTATTGGTATAACGTTACTTAACTGTGCTCAGCAAGCCCTCAGCTCGAATATGCATCGAATCAGTGTTATAAGACATTGATATCAGGAGCTATCTGTAGCTACTGCTAGCCGGATATATAACGTTAATACAACGCCTCAGTGAATTATTTAGTTCAATGGGACATTTCGTTTTTAACAGTGAACTAACTTGCGCTAACGTGAGCTAACAGCTAACAGCTAACAGGTATCATACCTACCTACTATACTTGCTGGAGCGTTTGTTGATGTCAGGAGCTATCGGTAGCTCGCCGGCTAGATACCGTTCGGTTAGACAATGCCTCATCATGTATTAAACTAAAAGTGAATAGTTTTTTTTTTTTATAAATGTTTTTATTTTCAATTTTCAACATAGAACAAGACATCACAATACAATACCGTCAATAATAATAAAAATAATGACACTAACAACAGTAATAACATTACAAGACAAGCAAACAGAAAATAAAAAAGACAATAAAAATTAAATAAGGAAATGACAATAGAAAATAAAATAAATAAAACAAAATAAAATAAGTGTGGCTTTCACGTGTGTGCCTTATCTCGTGTGCTATATATACGTGTGTCCTACCTACCCATATGTGCGTGTGCTTTACCTATGTATATGTTTTATGTGTACATGCATATATGTGTGTTGTGAACGTGTGCATATGACCGTGTATTCCCTAGTAGCCCAGAGTGCATGTACAGTACTACTGCAGCCAAGAGGACACGTACAGTATCAATGTAGTCAAGTGGGTTTGTACAGTATTATTATAGTCAAGAGGGCATGTACAGTATCACTGTAGTCAAAGGTATATGTACAGCATTACTGTAGTCAAGAGAACATGTACCGTACTGCTGTAGCCAAGAGGACACGTACAGTATCAATGTGGTCAAGTGGGCATGTACAGTACTACTGTAGTCAAGTGGACATGTACAGTGTTACTGTAGTCAAGGGTACCTGTACAGCACTACTGTAGTCAAGAGAACATGTACAGTATTACCGCAGTCAAGAGAACATGTACAGTGCCACTGTAGTCAATAGGACATGTACAGTATTTACAGTGCCAGTACCGTAGACAAAACAAGGCAGCAGTGGGAGGTTACTGGTAATGGGGAAATCCGGCGAGCACAGTGGTGGATAGTGCAGGCCCAATATGCGACAGATAGGGGTCCCAGATCTCATAAAAAGTGTCCAACTTGGAATGCAGCATACACGTAATATACTCACAGGGGATACATTCCATTATGATATTGTGCCATGACCTCTTTGACGGGACCTCGTCCTTGATCCAAAACAATAGGATGTTCTTTCTAGCAGCAAATGTCAACAAATTGAACAGTCTCTTATGTTTGGAATTGGTAACATGAATATCTGGGAGGCCCAGCAAAAGGCAGAGGGGATCCAGCTCGATGGGGGTGTGAAATATGTCAGACAGTTCTTCTACAACGTCGTACCAGTAGCTCTGTAGTTTTACACAGGTCCAAAAACAGTGGACGTGATTTCCAATCTCTATCTTGCATTTAAAGCAAAGTGGGGACGTATTGGGATCCATTTTACTTTTACGGGCGGGGGTAATATGAATGCGATGCAATATTCTAATTTGGATGGCCTTGGTGCGGTTACAAACCGAGATTTTTTTTGCGTAGGTCCACGTATCCTGCCAGTCTGCATCTGTGATTTCTATGTCCAAATCCTCTTCCCAGGACTGTTTAGTAACATAGGAAGATAAAGATGAATTAAGGTTCAGAGTACTATAGAAGATAGATATTTGTTTTTTGGGGATCTGTAAGGAGAGGGCTTTCTCCACCTGCGAGGTGGAGATGTCAGTTAAAAGTGAGGTGTCCTTGGTGATAAACTGCCTTAAAAGTGAATAGTTGACTGGGTCATTTTGTAACGGTAGCTAAGCTAACGTTAGCTCAGGGAGACGCCGACACGCCGTCCTCCCGTGTCTCACTAGACTAGACCCGTGTTTACATGCGTGCGGGAGGGGCTGGACTCGAGAGCAGACGCCGCACCACCGGTGTCTGAGACAGAACTCAGCGACAGTGAGTGAGATCGGGTTTGACGATCGGTGAAAATAAAACATTATCACCGATCACCGATCGCATATTTATACTGATTATCGGCCGATAATGATCGGTGGCCGATCGATCGGGGCATCCCTAGTCTGTAGTGTGGTAGTGAAAGGTTAACCTTCTGTAGTGTGGTAGTGAAAGGTTAACCTTCTGTAGTGTGGTAGTGAAAGGTTAACCTTCTGTAGTGTGGTAGTGAAAGGTTAACCTTCTGTAGTGTGGTAGTGAAAGAGTTAACCTTCTGTAGTGTGGTAGTGAAAGGTTAACCGTCTGTAGTGTGGTAGTGAAAGTGTTAACCTTCTGTAGTGTGGTAGTGAAAGGTTAACCTTCTGTAGTGTGGTAGTGAAAGGGTTAACCTTCTGTAGTGTGGTAGTGAAAGGGTTAACCTTCTGTAGTGTGGTAGTGAAAGGGTTAACCTTCTGTAGTGTGGTAGTGAAAGGGTTAACCGTCTGTAGTGTGGTAGTGAAAGTGTTAACCTTCTGTTATAGTGTGGTAGTGAAAGGGTTAACCTTCTGTAGTGTGGTAGTGAAAGGGTTATCTCATACTGATGCTCCATAACCCAAAGCCAACAGGATGTGCTTCTTCCACCATAAAGCCTTTTTCCACCGAGCCGACCAGGTAGAACTCATCGTGTCGCAGAACACAACCTGGGTTGTAAGAGTGCCGGGTCAGTAGAACAGTTGGTCTTCGGACACTGGCTGGTCAACTGTGTCTGTGTGAAAGGTGTAGAACAGACCTGTGACCTGTTGGTCACTTCATGGAAGTGCATGACATTGAAAACAGTGAATCCCTGTTGGAAATATGCACCATCCTTTCATCCTAATGTACCGGTATCTTCTCTCTCTCTCCCTCCCTGTCCTCCTCTCCCTCTTTTCTCTCACTCTCTGTCCTCATCTTCTCTCTCTCCCTGTCCTCCTCTCCCTCTTCTCTCTCTCTCCCTGTCCTCCTCTCCCTCTTTTCTCTCACTCCCTGTCCTCTTCTTCCTCCTCTCTCACTCCCTGTCCTCCTCTCTCTCCCTCCCTGTCCTCCTCTCCCTCTTTTCTCTCACTCTCTGTCCTCATCTTCTCTCTCTCCCTGTCCTCCTCTCCCTCTTCTCTCTCTCTCCCTGTCCTCCTCTCCCTCTTTTCTCTCACTCTCTGTCCTCATCTTCTCTCTCCCTGTCCTCTCCCTCTTCTCTCTCTCCCTGTCCTCCTCTCCCTCTTCTCTCTCTCCCTGTCCTCCTCTCCCTCTTCTCTCTCTCCCTGTCCTCCTCTCCCTCTTTTCTCTCACTCCCTGTCCTCTTCTTCCTCCTCTCTCACTCCCTGTCCTCCTCTCTCTCTCCCCCCCCCCCCCCCTCCCTCCCCCCCATCCCTCCCCCCCTCTCTGCAGTTCACGGTGACACCACTGTGCTGCCCCAGTAGGAGTTGTCTCCTGACTGGTCAGTATCCACATAACCACGCGGTCAGGAACAACTCCCTGTCTGGGAACTGCTCCAGCCTGCTGTGGCAGAAGGGCCCCGAGTCCGAGGCGTTCCCCGTCTACCTCAGCAAGCAGCAGTACCAGACCTTCTTCGCTGGCAAGTACCTCAACCAGGTATGAACACAGTCACACACATATATACATGCATTAAAGCATTCCGTCTCCAGACGGATTTCCGTCAATTTGATTGGGGAGATCCGTCCATTTGATTCGCAGTCTGACGGAAGTATTTGCATGATTTGTAGATGCATACAGATTGAAACAAAATTGAGCCAATCGGAGGCGCCAAATATGGAAAAGGGCTTTTTTTTCCTATCGCGCCAAGCAGTCATCATCACTCAGCGACTCGAGAGACAGGTCGCCTTTTTTGCAGCCTCACGCGTCAACTGCTTGTTTACCAACGTCACAGCCACCACGCTGCTTGCACTCGCTGCTATATACCGATTAGCTAACGTTAGCTTAATAGCGTCGGTTAAATGGAAGGAGTAAGCCGGCCACTAAAAAGAGAACCCACCGCGGGGTTCTCAGATGAAAAGGATCAGCGGGACCACCTAACAAAAAGTTTCGATAGGAGAGGACGTTTGAAGAGACTGGCTAGGCAGCGCTACTGGGGGCTGTAGTGGTGAGTTAACTTGTTCAGTGTGCCGCAACGATGTCAAAAAGAAAAACAGAAACAACACGTTTGTCATTGTCGTGTTACTTCACAATACAATATGTGAGTCCCCTGCTGTGGTTGTGACTCCGTTTATTAGCTTAACTCCGTAGCAACATCACACGGGTGTATCTGTCTCCTCCCCACCGTATATATTCTCTCCCCACCGTATGTATCTTTTTTCTACCACCACCCTAATGTACAGTCTCCTCCCCATCATATGCATATAATCACTCTTAGGATCTATGGGTAACAGTACTGTATATTTCTCTCCCACCCACCCCCTCCTAATGTACAGTCTCCTCCCCATATGTATATAATCTCTGTTAGGATCTATGGGTAACAGTACTGTATATTTTCTCCCACCCACCCACCCCCTCCTAATGTACAGTCTCCTCCCCATATGTATATAATCTCTGTTAGGATCTATGGGTAACATTACTGTATATTTGCATATCGTATATGTCACAAATGTAACAGTACTATATACCTGTAGTATGTCCCTATGCCATAAATGTCATGATGTCAATGTCATGCATGTCATAAATGTCACTATGAATTGAAAATGGGGGACCCTGATGATGTAAACAAGACAAACGTCTTTCTCTGGTCTGCATCCCCTTAACAATTGTGTGTATTGAGCCATACTGTATTGTACCCATTCTGCAATCGGTTAAATATTGATTGATTGTTATAACAGATTGCAGAATGGGTACAATACAGTACAGCTCAATACACACAATTGTCAAGGGGTTGCAGACCAGAGAAAGACTTTCCTCTTTACATCAGGGTCCCCCATTTTCAATTCATCATAACATATATGACATACATGACATACAGATAGATAATACTGCTACATCTATACATTTATGACGTACCAGATTTACACAGTATTGTTTGTGATACAATAAGAGTCTAAAAAAGAGAGCATATACATTTGACGAAGAAACTGTACATTGGAGGAGGTTGGGTGGAGGGGGGGGGGGGACTGTACATTGGAGGTGGTTGGGGAGGGAAGGGTTGGGTAGGCGGGGTGGGGGGGTAACTGTACATTGGATTATCGACGAAACCGAAACAAGTAGGCTCCCTTAAAACGCCAACGCTATTAAAAAGAAATACAGTGGAGGTTAAAATAAGAATATGACTTGGCCTGAAAAAAATTTCAGTCAGGAGATTTTTTTTTGCTTTAATCCCTGTATATACATACAGGCTGCACGATTCTTGCTCAAATGTGAATCACGATTTTTCTCTCCAAGAATTGAGATCACTATTCTCTCACATGATTCTTATTTTTTCCAATAAAATAATTACAATTATAATACACAAACCTGGCAAGGCGCTCGCCACTAACGCAGGAGATGCTGGGTTTGAGCCCAGCTCTCGGCGTTGCTTCCGGCTTGGCCGGTCGTTCATACTAACACAATTGGCAGTGTTAGGGGTGGGAAGCTGATGGGTGGGGATCGGACGTTGTGGACAGCGACTCCTACAGGTCGGTTGGTGCGCCTGTACAGCAGAATCAGGAAGCGACGGGGCCGGCGTGAGCCTCCCACGCGTTACTCCTCGCCGCTGAGAGATCGTGCTGTTCAGGTGAAAAGATGCGACGGCTGCCTCCTCGAGTACCGGAGGGGACACGTGATGCAAGGCTTCGTCCACACTGCAGCCGACCAGTGGGAGGCATGGTCTAACAACGTTCGAGACAGGGGAGGGGAGAATTGGATAATACGAAATTGGGATGGGAGAAAAATAGAAAATGGGCAGAAAAAGTAGATAAAAAAAAAAAAAATGTGTGAACAATATAATTAACACTTTGGTTGCCTAAGGTTAAATTAATGATATACCATAGATTGCCAGCGCTATTTGTCTATGGAGAAAGTCCCCTTCTTTGCAGGGCTATAACTTTTTAAATTCTATTGCTACATTGCCATTATTAGGGCCCATTTAAAGTCCTATATGTATTGTTCATTGTGTAGCAACGTTAAACTTTTTCATTCACATATTCATAGTAAAGTATGGTCTAATGTATAAGTATGTTTTCATCTCTTTCTGCAGCTTTCTCCAGAATGTGATATATAGCCCCAAATGCATTATATTGATGATGAAATACAGTTTGATGGCAATCAGCGCGATATAAAAAATTCCAACTAGACGTACTTCTAGAAGTTACTACACGTCATCTGATGTTGACCGGATGGGCGAGGGGGCGTTTATAATTCCGTGGGCAGCGTTATACCAATCATCTAATGTGGGTCAAATGTTGATAATATCAGTTATTATCGAAGACGGTAACGTTACACGCTGAAACTCACCCCAGTCTCCGCGCGCCGTTGGGCGATCATCGTCGAGTAGAAATTTTATCATTATGGGATATATTTTTACCCGGTCCATCTCCAGCTTGTATAATGGGACAAAGAGGAGGAGTTATCCTGGAGTTCACCGCCGAGGGATCCACCGATCCACCCAGTGCTAAGTACACCATAATCCTATATTTCCCTCCCACACTGCTATTTCTCTACTTCCTCCCTGCCACTCTCGACAATACAATGTGTCTCATACCTATATCCACAATCTGCTCCTCCAGAACTGACTCTACCCATCCACGACAGTTTGCTAGTAACCCGGCTAATCTCTCCTACCCTCCTACAGCCACTAATACACCTGTCACAGTACGGGGAGGCTTATGGAATTGTCAATCAGCAGTCAAGAAAGCTGACTTCATTACTGCCTACGCCCATAGTCTAAATCTGCAGCTCCTGGCTCTAACTGAGACCTGGATAACCCCCAATAACTCATCAACACCTGCAGCATTATCTACAAACTATAACTTCACTCACACACCTCGACCTTCCAGACGGGGTGGAGGCACTGCCCTCATGACATCTCCTTCATGGGCTACAAACGTAACACCACTCCCAGAACTGTCACTCTCCTCTCTCGAATATCATGCAGTATCTGTCTCTAATCCTTTCAATCTCACCATTGTTACACTCTACCGCCCTCCAGGTCCGCTCGATCACTTCACAGATGAGCTGGACATGCTTCTTAGCTCCTTACCGGAAGATGGTACCCCTCTCCTTCTACTGGGCGACTTCAACCTGCCTGACTCATCTCAGTCAGTCATAGTAGTCTCCCTCCTACAATCGTTTGACCTGACTCCCACTGCCATGCCTCCCACCCACAAAGCAGGCAACTCCTTGGATCTCATATTTTCCCGTAACTCCAGCATCATTAACACCACGGTAACTCCCCTACATGTATCTGACCATTCCTTCATATCCTTCTCACTAACTCTCATGCTTAACCGAAAGGTCTTCACCCCAACTCAAACAGTCTCACTCAGACGCAACCTGCCCTCCCTATCCCCCTCCACCCTCTCCTCTGACATACTATCCGCTCTACCTTTGAGTGACACCTTCTCTGCTCTCTCCACAGAGATGGCAACCTCCACCCTCCTTTCAGCCCTGGCAACCTCCTTCGACAAGCTCTGTCCCCTCGTTGAGAAACCTGCCCGCCGTTCCCCACCCAGTCCATGGCTGACAGATCCAGTGAGAGAACAAAGACAGGTCCTGAGAGCAGCTGAAAGGAAGTATAGAAAGTCACGCCTCACTGCTGACATCGACACATATCACAACCTCTTGTTAACATTCTCCAAAACCATCACTAATGCCAAAGCTTCTTTCTTCCACCATAGGATCGAGGCCTCTGCCAAGAATCTTCGCAAACTGCATGCTACCATGTCCTCCCTCCTCACTCCCCCCCCACCCCCCCCTCCCTCATCTTTCTCTGCCGAAGACTTTGCGATCTTCTTTGAGGAAAAAGTGGAGAACATCCGCAGCTCCTTCTCCCAACCCCCACCCATTCCAAATGCTGAATCGAGAACCTCATCCTTCACTCTGTCATCTTTCTCTCCCATTACAGAAGCAGAGACCCTGACACTGGTAACGTCAAACCGTCCGACTACTTGCCAGCTGGACCAGCTACCCTCCCCACTCCTCCAGACCATAGCACCAGACATCCTCCCATTCCTAACTGCAACCATCAACTCCTCACTCAACTCGGGGGTGGTCCCCACCTCCCTAAAACAAGCCAGAGTCACGCCGCTCATAAAAAAACCAACCCTGAACCCTACTGTCATAGGCAACTACCGTCCTGTCTCTCTTCTCTCCTTCCTTTCTAAAACACTTGAACGTGCTGTATCCAACCAACTTACTACTTATCTCTTACAGAATGACCTCCTAGACCCTAATCAGTCAGGCTTCAGGACTGGTCACTCCACAGAGACAGCCCTCATTGCGGTCACAGAGGCACTTCACTTAGCAAAAGCGAAAGGCCTCTCCTCTGTCCTGATTCTCCTAGATCTATCTGCAGCCTTCGACACAGTCAACCACCAGATCCTCCTTGCGGCCCTCGCAGGAATGGGAGTGGCTGGCTCTGCGCTGACATGGCTGTCATCATACCTCAATGACCGCTCCTACCAAGTGTCATGGAGAGGGACCCTGTCGGCCACCCGCCCCCTGCGGACGGGTGTCCCCCAGGGCTCGGTTTTAGGACCCCTTCTCTTCTCCCTCTACACTAAATCACTGGGTAACATTATCACGTCTCATGGCTTCTCCTACCATTGTTATGCCGACGATACTCAACTCTTCCTCTCCTTCCCTCCCTCAGATATCCACGTCTCTGTGCGGATCTCGGCCTGTCTGTCCGACATCTCAGCCTGGATGACGTCCAACCACCTCAAACTGAACCTAAGCAAAACAGAATTGCTCCACCTGCCGGCCAAATCCTCCCCCCTAACCGACCTTTCAATCACAGTCGAGAATGCAGCTGTGACTGCGTCCCCGACCGCCAAGAACCTTGGTGTTGTCCTCGACGACCAGTTGAACTTCTCTGCTCACATCGCAGCGACGACCAGAACCTGCCGATTCCTCCTGAGCAACGTCAGAAGGATACGCCCCTTCCTGACAAAAGAAGCCACCCAACTCCTCGTCCAATCAACAGTCATCTCCCGCCTCGACTACTGCAATGCACTGCTCGCTGGCCTCCCGGCCACTGCCACTAAGCCTCTTCAACTCATTCAGAACGCAGCGGCCCGCCTGATCTCAAACCTACCGAAGTCGGCCCATGTCACCCCACTTCTTAGGGACCTGCACTGGCTCCCCATTGCTGCACGAATCCGCTTCAAGGCCCTCGACCTAGCATACCGTGCGGCAAAGGGAACCGCTCCCGCCTACCTCCGGTCAATGGTCTCTAACTACACACCCTCAAGACCCCTACGCTCTGCATCTTCTGGCCGCCTCAGACCTACTCCTATCCAAGCTCCGGGAGGGTCATCAAAGAGAAGTCGCCTATTCTCAGTCCTTGCCCCACAATGGTGGAATGAACTACCCACCCCAGTTAGGACAGCCGAATCACGTCCAATCTTTCGCCGTCGACTAAAGACGCACTTCTTCAACCATTATCTAAATTAAAAAAAAAAAAAAAAAAAAAAAAAAAAAAAAAATCTAACCCTAACTAACCGTACTGTCATGCACTTGTCCTAATAAACTAACCTACACTGTAGCACTCAACACTTTGATGAACATTGTTGCTCAGCTGATAGAGTTGTGCCCTTCCTGATGGCTTGTCGTACAGAACTTGTAAGTCGCTTTGGATAAAAGCGTCAGCTAAATGACTAAATGTAAAATGTAAATGTAATGGTATATACGTCCAAATCATGTTGTTTATCGAGTTATTGGCAATCGATCACCGTGTAGCGTGACGAGCCAGAGTCCCATGAACCATAGCGAGTGCCCGGAAGTACTACGGTCGTCATGACAACCTCTATTCAACATCCTGTTTTGGCGATTGCGCCGATCGGCCACCAGATGGCGCTCCTGAACCGCCAGAGAGCTCAGTGGGTCCTGCTGGTGGATCTCAGGCCAGCGGAGGGACATTATGAATCCGATCGCAGATTTTTGAAATATTGATATAAGGACGCTGTACAGCGTCCCCCGGCAACTTTAGCATGGCCAGCAAAGACGTGAAAAGACGTGTCCCGGCACTCAAAGTGTTAACTCTGAATATGAGAAAAATAAATAAACTGTGTATGCCCTATCAGCAATGGGCAATAAAGAATTAGAATCTGAATATATATATATATATTTAATTATTTATATATATATATTAGGGATGCCCCGATCACGTTTTTTGCCACCGATCACCGATCGTCGTGAGCCATATCGGCCGATACCGATCCGATACCGATTGTTTTTGATTAAAAAGAAATTAAAAATTATTTTATATAAAATTTTTTTTTTTTTTTTTTTTATAAAATATATATATTATATAATTAGACTTGTACTTGTATTATCTGCGACTGCGAGACATCGCCACCACGCAACAAGTCAAAATGCTCACTATCTGCAAACAGCTCCACTGTCTGTGTGTACTCTAGTAGCCCAGCTCCAAAAAGGATTCTCCTGTGCTGCAGCGGGACCCCATTGGTAACGTTAAGTGCTTTGGTCATTTCACATTCAGCAAGCCCTCAGCTCGAATATGCATTAAATCAATGTTATAAGACATTGATATCAAGAGCTATCTGTAGCTACTGCTATCCGGCTAGATGACGTTAAGACAGAACTTTATTTCAATGGGACATTTCGTTTTGAACAGTAAACGAACGTCAGCTAACGCAAGCTAACTGAGGTATGAACATGAACTACTAGACTTTCTGGATAATTTGTTGATATCAGGAGCTATCGGTAGCTAGCCGGCTAAATACCGTTAGACAATGCCTACTAAACGTGAATAGTTGACTGGGTAATTTTGTTTAAACAGTAACGATAGCTAGGTAGCTAACGTTAGCGCAGGTCGAATGCAGTGCACTACAGACTCGAGCAGAGGAGCCGCACCTCTTTGTTTACAAACTCTACACGGGGGCGGGCGGGGCTAGGGAGGAGGAGCAGCGGCAGTTTGCAGGTCCTGTGTGTCTGAGACAGACAGCGAGTGAGAGCTTCGCTTGATCGGTTTCCGCTATCGGCGAATATGACTAATTATCGGAATTCACAGATTGCATATTTATACTGAGTATCGGCCGATAACGATCGGTGGCCGATCGATCGGGGCATCCCTAATATATATATATATATATGAGTAAAGTACCCTAACTGGCATGATATACGTCATACGTTAGTAAGTTGTTGGTTGAATTAGTAGAGATGCACTCATCCACCTTTTTCAGTTCCAATACCGGTACTAGAGCTCTTTAATAATTCATATTTTTTTTTATAAATAATGAATTACACAGACACACACACACTCGGTGCTTCTGACACATCTTGTGACGACTTGTTGCAACATGATGTTGCTGTAACTGCTTAACTGATGGTGTGTTTTTATCAGTCAGTCTGTATAATGTGCCTCCGCTCGCTCGGCCTCCCCGTATGCAGATGATCAACTCCTCATGATAACATGGTTGCAGTTTAACTGTAGGGCTGTACTGAATGTACATTTCTTTTTACATTCAAAGCTTCTATTGAAGTTTTCTAATGTCTGTCGTCATATTTTATGACGTGCCAATTTACAAAATCCTCAATTTCAATAAAGTGATTAATCTGATTTAAATTAGTCTTATTTTTTTTCAACTTTCTGTAATGAATATAACTCATCAGTTTCGTCAACATAAATAATCCAATAAGGGCACGGTTGGTACGAAAGTGATGGTGACGTCTTGATGGAGCGCCGAGTGGATGCAGATAGGCTACAACATCATTTGTGATAAATGTTTTATTTGAACAAGTTAACACCGGTGTATATATATATATATATATATATATATGGCCAATGTGGAATTGTGGTGTGCGGTTATTATTGTGATGTATTATATCTGCTGGACCAGGAGGCCAGACAATATATCAGTCTTACTGAGTGAGTGAGTGAGTGAGTGGGTGAATTAGGGCCATTCCTATTGTCACACAGCCATTGTGTGTAGTGTGATGTGTCCCGGGTGCCAGTGTATGGCAGCCATTGTGTGTAGTGTGATATGTGCCTGGTGCCAGTGTATGGTAGTCGGTGTGATATGTGCCTGGTGCCAGTGTATGGTAGTCAGTGTGTAGTGTGATATGTGCCTGGTGCCAGTGTATGGTAGTCATTGTGTAGTGTGATGTGTGCCAGTGTATGGTAGTCAGTGTGTAGTGTGATGTGTGCCTGGTGCCAGTGTATGGTAGTCAGTGTGTAGTGTGATATGTGCCTGGTGCCAGTGTATGGTAGTCAGTGTGTAGTGTGATATGTGCCTGGTGCCAGTGTATGGTAGTCAGTGTGTAGTGTGATATGTGCCTGGTGCCAGTGTATGGTAGTCATTGTGTAGTGTGATGTGTGCCAGTGTATGGTAGTCAGTGTGTAGTGTGATGTGTGCCAGTGTATGGTAGTCAGTGTGTAGTGTGATGTGTGCCAGTGTATGGTAGTCAGTGTGTAGTGTGATGTGTGCCTGGTGCCAGTGTATGGTAGTCAGTGTGTAGTGTGATGTGTGCCAGTGTATGGTAGTCAGTGTGATGTGTGCCGGGTGCCAGTGTATGGTAGTCATTGTGTAGTGTGATGTGTGCCAGTGAGTGTATGGTAGTCAGTGTGATGTGTGCCGGGTGCCAGTGTATGGCAGCCATTGTGTGTAGTGTGGTGTGTCCCGGGTGCCAGTGTATGGTAGTCAGTGTGATGTGTGCCAGTGTATGGTAGTCAGTGTGTAGTGTGATGTGTGCCGGGTGCCAGTGTATGGCAGCCATTGAGCCTGCGTAGCCCAAGGTTGGGTGCTACCAGTGGGGTTGAAGGAGGCAATTTCCACCCTACATTGTAAAGCGCTTTGAGTGTCTAGAAAAGCGCTATATAAATATGCAAGTAATTAATTAATTAACTTGCAAATAGAAGGTTATGAAACAAAAAGCAAATGTATGATATACATCAAGATTAAATGGAATATGATGTTTAAGTAGCTGCATGTCTGATAACTGGCTCTATTTCCTCTCCAGTACGGGAAGAAGGAAGCAGGTGACGTCGGCCATGTTCCACCTGGCTGGGACCAGTGGCACGCTCTAGTGAGTCCACACACACACACACACACACACACACACACACACGGTAGTGGTGTCCGTCATCCTGGTATGATGTCATTATCAAGTTCAAGTTCAATTTTGTTTTTATTTTGTCAGAACAAAATACAGGATACTTTATAATGAAATGCTTGTTTGTTATGAGCCCCTGAGAGTGTGCTACATACAGTAAAGAGAAAGTAAGTAAAAAATTAAGAAGTAAAAAGTAGGTAAAGTCAATATACATATATACAATACAGAGTAAAAATGAGTAACAGTGAGGTACAATGCAGAAATGAGATGAGGTACAAAACTTGGGGTAAGGTGCAAATGAGGTATGAATGTGGTACAAATCTCTTTAATAATAGATACATTTAAAGTGAGTGGTAAGGTGAGTGTTTAAAGTGAGTGTGGATGTGTGTGCAGTGAGTGTAGATGGTGAGTGTTGCACGGAGTCGTTGAGCATCCTGATGGCCTGGGGATATGAGCTCCTTCTGAGTCACTCTGTGCCGGCCATGAGACTCCGGTAGCGCTTGCCTGACCGCAGCAGTTCAGAGAGGCAGTTGTTATGGTGACTAGAGTCTTTGGTTACCATGAGCATCATGAGCTCTCTGTTGTCGCAGGTGGGGAACTCACAGTACTACAACTACAGCCTGTCGGTCAACGGCAAAGAAGAGAAACACGGAGACAGCTATGCAGAAGACTACCTCACAGACCTCATAGTGAGTATAAACACTACTGTAACACTACTGTAACCCTAACCTCACAGACCTCACAGTGAGTATAAAGTTCAAGTTTGTTTATTATTTGTCACAATAAAATACATGTACTTTACGGTGAAATGCTTGGTTCTGTATGAGCCCCTGAGAGTGTGCTTCATACAGTAAAAAAAAAGTAAGTAAAAGAGGAATATACAATATACATTCTAAGTACAATGAGGTACAACACTTTGAGGTAAGGTGCAAATGAGGTATGAATGGGGTGCAAATCTCTTTAATAAATGGATAAATATAATTTAGTGTTAAAGTGAGTGTTAATAAGGTGAGTGTTTGTTAAAAGTGAGTGTGGATGTGTGTGCAATGAGTGTAGATGATGGGTTGTTACATTGTAGTTGAGCATCCTGATGGCCTGGCGATAGAAGCTCCTTCTGAGTCGCTCTGTACCGGCCATGAGACTCCGGTAGCGCTTGCCTGACCGCAGCAGTTCAAAGGGGCAGTTGTTTGGGTGACTGGAGTCTTTGGTTATTCTCTTAACCTTGGCCCTGCAACACTTGTTATAAATGTCCTGGGCCCTCATTTATCAACAATTCTTAGAAAGTGTTCTATGTTCGTACGTAAGCACAGAATTTAGAATGTGTGTACGCACAGAAATATTGGGATTTATCAACCGTGCGTACACGGGTCCTACGCTCCTCCGTGTTGATAAATACCTCGTTGTTCTACCGTCAATGCTCGTGCATGATTATCCATATATGGTCATGAAACACCCCCCATGGGATGTGAAATAATGGACTGACCCGAGCGAACTATGAGAAACTCCACGAGCGAGATTGTTCACGGAACCAAGAAGACACAACGCGTGTTATGGGATAAATAACAGGCTGGCGGACTTGTACATGATGTCAGATATCAAGACTCCCTAAGACCATTGCTGCAATTCTGCCTGGACAGCTCAAAATACTAATAAAGACCGTTCGTTAACCACTGTTTGGCGTTAGTGTGTCATTATAACCATGCTGGAATATGAATGCCTTTATTCGTTCTGTTTGATTGGCTACCGGGTATAATATGATTTGTACTAGAGGCATACAATCTATTTTGTTGTCGGTATTAGGTATGTAACTGAGGGGTACAATTCCCTGACTGTATTACTAGATATGATACTTACTACCACTACCTTTGTACTTAATATTCGGCCACCCAGTACTCGGCATAAATATATTATGATGAACACTGTCACGTAGATGAAACGGATCCAACACAAATGTACGAATTAGAAATAGGTCTTTATTTCTACACAGCGATGGTGTGTAGAGCAAGCACTTAATCAAATCAATCACATTTATGAATGGAATTAGTATGCACTTTTATGGCAAGAGTATTCGTCGGTATATCAATAGAGAATGTCCAATCTCTGAAGGCGCAGGTGGTACATATACGACCTGGAATAGTTTAAGGAATAACAGCAATGGTACTTTAATGATTATATACTGGATACACTAGGGGGGGTTAATCCGGTCGCTTGTAAGCCGACAGGAGTAGGAAGGGGGGGGGGGGTAGAATCCGGCTGCCTCATCCGGCCAAGGGTATCCCAGGTGAACCCACTGTAGTGCCGTTCAATGCGCCGGCGATCCTTGGACCACAGATGAAAGCAGGTGGACTCTTTGTGGGCCGGCGTTCTCCGGTCCACGGAGGAGAGACGTGAAGCGACCTCGTCTTGCAGAGCGTCTCCTCACCTTGCGTCCTCTCCAGGGGGGGGGGGTTCCAACACACGGCAGTGTCGGGGGTCTTTATCCATGGAATAATCAAAGTATACAAAGCATAATCCGTGCCTGGGAAGGCGGGCTGTCGTCGGTAGAATAATCCGGTATACAGGTCCACTCGCTCGTCGGCTCTGGGGCTCCTCGGGTGCAGCTTCACGTGGGGTCAACCACCCTGGATAAGCAGCCAGTTCTCTGCCCGAAACGATGGGGTACTGACTACGGTAGTATTCTCACCGCACGAAGCACTATATATTAACAGACTATTATTAGCTTAATAGACTACGTCCAACTCGACGATATAGTGCCAAATATGACTATTCAAATATTAATATACACGATGTCTCAATACCGATGGTAGGCGAACTTGGCCTTACTCCCACACGTGGCGTCGCGGGGAGGCTTTACGTCTGTGACTCTATTGGAGGGTAAGAAACTGGACTGAAAAGAAAGTCCTACTTTAGTAGCGCAGTATATATACGCACTATGAACAAATAGTCCCATTAGTGGTGCGGTAGCCAGATTCCTACGCGGAACTAGGACTTGTTCGTACATGTGGAGCGGTACGTTTGAACTGGGTCTGAGGGGTATGGCAGCCTGGCACCAAGGTCTCGACCAATAGTAGAATGGAGACTATTATGGGATGTTCAGTAGGCTAGAATGGATATTCAATGCATATTGTACAAGGAATATACAAGGGATATCAGGGAATATTAGAGAATATACAAATACAATTAAATATATATATTTTTTTTGATCCACTTTTTCTCCCATTTTCTATATTTTCTCCCATCCCAATTTCGTATCATCCAATTCAACCCTCCCCTGTCACGAACGCTGTTTCTTGCCTCCCACAAGCCGGCTGCAGTGAGGACTAAGTCATACATAGCACAAGTCCCCTCCGGTACTTGAGGTAACAGCAGTCGCATCTTTTCACCTGCGCAGCTCGATCTCTTAGTGTCGAGGAGTAACGCGTGGGAGGCTCACGCTGCCCCCGACACTTCCTGATTCTACTGCGCAGGCGCACCAACCGACTTGTAGGAGTCGCTTGTTCACAACGTTCGATCCCCACCCTTCAGTTTTTCCCTCCCCGTAATACGGCCAATGTGTATTACTGCGGACGACCAGCCAAACTGAAAAACAATGTGGAGAGCTGGATTCGAACACGCGAATCCTAGCGTCTCCACACTGGTGGCGAGTGCCTTAGACCACTACACCACCTAGCCGCCCAATTAAATATATATATATAAATAAATATATATATTCGGTTTAATCTGGCCCTTCACAACAAGGTAGCCTATATGAATTACATATAATGGCAGCCATAGCCTACATTATGCAACAGTAACTTGCGCATATTTAATAACACATGGCACAGCCCTGCGAAGCCCTGCATACAGTAAACCAACTTGATCATTAATCTAGCTGTTGTATCTTTACGCTTATGAAAACATTAAATAATATGTATAGGCTATAGGCCGTCGCTTTGCATTAATAGCCTCTATTCTCAAATGGCATTTAATGGCTATCCAACTCTTCGCTATCCTCGTGGACGGACCAGTATACCTTTATATCATATCATATTCATATTCATATCGAAACTAGATGATGATGATGAAGAAAGAGGAAATGGTTAATCTCACAGTGGCAGGAGTTCTGCTTACCTGGACACTTTCCCCACGAGGAAAAGCAGAACATGTTCTTTCACTAAACTCCTTACGTCAGCTACACACACATATACTGTACATACACACAGATAATTATTTTACCTCCTTTCCTTATATTGCCCTGTATTTTCCACAGAAAAACGGTTAATGAACAACAGACCGTAGCGAGACAGAGAGAGAGAGAAAAGATCAATGTTTTTTTTAAATGTTTCATTTAAGCAGGTTCCTCTCTCAAAGGTCGAGGTTGTTGCCAGATTGCATTCTTTCACCGTTACTAAAATAATCATGTTTTAGTCGAGAGCTGCGCTCCTTTTTTTTTCTTTCATGAAGTTCTGCGCCTCCTCTCTGGTCACATGGTGCCTCCTCTCTGGTCACATGGTGCCTCCTCTCTGGTCACATGGTGCCTCCTCTCTGGTCACATGGTGCCTCCTCTCTGGTCACATGGTGCCTCCTCTCTGGTCACATGGTGCCTCCTCTCTGGTCACATGGTGCCTCCTCTCTGGTCACATGGTGCCTCCTCTCTGGTCACATGGTGCCTCCTCTCTGGTCACATGGTGCTTCCTCTCTGGTCACATGGTGCCTCCTCTCTGGTCACATGGTGCGCCTCCTCTCTGGTCACATGGTGCCCGTCCTGCATGTCATCGTGTCATGATGTCATCATCATGTGACACCACAGTGACTCTGCTGCAAAAGCCTCCTAGAATAGAACGAAGCGACCCGACCGGCTCTTCTTAAAAAAAGAGTTCAAAGTTCACCTCACTTCACCATAACAACTTTAAAAAGTGCTCGGGGTTCATACTTAAGGTTCCTTCTCGAGGTCGCCCCACGGTGAATGATATACAAAATCTAATAGAAACATGTTGAGTTCCACTTTAAATATATTTAAAAGTAAGCTTAAAAAAGAACTACAGATCCTGTAGTCTATAGTATCCATGTGTATTTGTGTAAAGTCTTTTTTATTTTTCCCCCCAACATTATAATAGTTAAATGCTATATTGTATGTATCTGTGTGTATGAGAGAGGGATATGCGCATGTGTTTGTGCATAATGTGGGGGGGGGGGGGATTTTTTTGTGTAGTTATCCTATATAGGTTTAAGAGGGGAGGTCCTTGGGTTTTTTGACCTTTCCTGCACATTTTAACTGTTCTTCTTTTACTTATTTTATTCCAGAATGTATGTTTGTAAGTGCAAATAACAATAAACATAAACATATCTTCTAATGAAATCATCTAAAGATGGTAAATTGGAGTGTTGTGTAAATTCCTAGTTAAATGGAGGTTGGAGAAGCTAAGCTGTAAGTTCTTTAGTCAACAGAGCTTCTCAATTCAACCACGCTTTATTTTACACACACACACACACACACACACACACACACACACACAACATAACAACGTACTGCTTGACACTAGAGATGTGCATGACTGGCCAAAATCATTTTAGAATAGTCTACTGTTCTTAAGAACGAATATTCGAAAATTCATGTTTGCTTTGCGTCCGTCCTGTGTTCCAGTTGAACAGGTCGCTCCACTTCCTGGACGACCGGAGTCCTCAGCACCCCTTCTTCCTGATGCTGTCGCCCCCCGCGCCCCACTCCCCGTGGACCGCCGCGCCGCAGTACCAGAAGCAGTTCAGCGACCTCAAGGCACCCAGAGACGGCAGCTTCAACAAGCCTGGCAAGGTACCGGGAGGACACTGTACACACACACTGCACACGCACATACACACACACACACACACACTGCACACACACACACTGCACACACACACACACACACACAGACACACACTGTACACACACACACCCTGCACACGCACACACACACACACACACTGTACACACACGCACACACACTACACACACCCTGCACACACACACACACACACACACTCTCTCTTGAATGGTTGATTTATGTCCACATAAAACAGGCAGGGGACATGCTGTACCTTCATGCAGACGGATATCCAGAACATAATTTTACATCCGACTACATAAACATCAGCAGTTATGATGTTCACAGACACACAGTGATGACCACTCAGCCACCAGGGCTGTTTCCCCTGAAGCCTGGTTTTGGGCTTCGAACTTCGTCACGGTTTTTTGAACGGATTTTGAATTAATTTATTTTTATAATTTTTTATCCTCAAAACTAAATCCTCAATTTGAATAAAGTATTTTTTTTTTATTGAATCAACTTTCTTTAATGAATATAACATGGAACATCAGACACCAAACTCTAAAACTCAATACTTCAGTTTAAATCCTTAACACATTGGTCGCCAAGAACGACTTATGCCGTTGTTGCCCGCCATGCGTTGAACGCCAACAACGGCGTAAATCGTTTTTGGGATCAATATTTCATTCTTTCGCCATGGCATTCATAATTCATCCAGTCTCCCTCCGGACTGCAGCGGCACCCTGTATGAGATTGCAACGTCTCAATACCGCCGCCTGGTGGATGGTCGGGCGAGTTACACTCTCGCCAAAACCGGAGGTGGCGCTGGTGCATCGAGGAAATCCCTCCGGCAGTAATATCTTGTTACGTGGATCCAGACAAACACTATAGTGCATTTGGATCGCTTTATAAACTCAATAATCGATATGATTTCGGCGTTTATTGCGCCATACAAACCGGAAATTAATCTAGGAGATCGGCGTCAAATAATTGGGATATTTTTTCTCCAGTCTCATCAGCGAACGGTAAGAGGACACTAATGTTATTTTCAGCCCGATTGTTTATTAATTTCACTGCAAACCATCTGATCAATATATCAACCCATATTAAATAAAGCCGTTACTGACGATCAAGGAATTATAAACGACCCCCCCCCCTTTCCTTCACGCATAATGTATACCGATCATATACATTTGAATTTTTTAATATAGCGTGTATAGGAAAGAAACTCCAATCGATAATCTATCATATGCGTCGGGGCCTATAACTCGTTTTTGGAATTACAGCAGAAAAGCTTAAAAACACTTATATTCGAGACGGTATTAACACAACAATGTATGAATGAAAAAATATAACGTTCCCACATCCTGAACGATAGATAATCGATGTTGAATGGGCCATAGTAATGCAGATATACCAATAATATTTAAAGAGTTATAGCCCTGCAAAGAAGGTAAACATCTCCATTAGGCTTTCAACGGTGGCAGACTGGGTACAACGATGGGCACAACCCCCGGCGCCCAATGTGTTAATCACCAACCATCCCACCATAATCTTGAGTAATTGTTTTAATTGATTGTACAAATTATTTTATTATGATTGCTGCACTTATTGTATTGATCGTATATTTATGATGTTTGTTTGCTCAATATCAATCTCAATCTATGGCGAGCTGCTAGGGCTGGACCTCTGGACTTGAACTGTGCTGCACTGTATCCATGTCCCCCACCACTGCACTTTACTGTCTTATTGGTGTCTCACTGTGCTGTCCTGTTTTGCACTTATTTATTTATCATTATTATTATTATGTTGTTCCTATTTGTGAAAAAATCAATCATGCACTGAAACGTCAAATCACGTTCCATTTGTACCTGTACAATATGGTGAATAAAGAAATCTGAATCTGAATCATTGTGAATGATTTTTCAGGTGGAAATAAAGATTGAATGAATAATTGAGTGTGGCTGCACTGATATGTCTCTGTGTTCCAGGACAAACACTGGCTGCTCCGCCAGCCCCTGAACCCGATGCCCAACAGCTCACTGGACTTCCTGGACAACGCCTACAGGAAGAGGTTTGTTCTCACTAGGGCTGTCTTAAATACTTCGAAGCTTCGTTCGATGGGCATGGGATTCGAATATGAAAATAAAATTTGATTATAAAGAAAAATATATATATATATATATGATTTTTTTTTCTTTTTTTTTCTAAATCAACTCTGCCTCTCTTTGTTAACTACAACAAGCAATGCTGTTTATTATTTGAGATGAGGTCGGACTCGGCACTGACAGATTTGTGTTCATTGTGCTGCTTTTATAAAGCCTCAAATGACGGCTTACAATATTTCATGAAAGCAAAGTGTTTTGTTTGTCTAAGGTTTAAAAAGGTTTCAACTTTACAGCACCGACAAAGTTGAACAAAGTGCTGTACAAGTTCTCACAACATAATTTTTTTTTATAAAAAAAGATTCTTTTTATTTACTTTTTTTTTGTTTCGAAGCTTCGAATTAAAATCGAATCTCGGCCCTGAATTCCAAAAAAATAAATCGAAGGTCAGCCCTAGTTCTCACGCCTCCACTTAAAGGTAGAATCTGTAAATGGTGCATTTATATATCCATTTACATTTAGTCATTTAACTGAACGCTTTTATCCAAAGCGACTTACAAGTTCTGTACGAAGTGTTGAGTGCTACAGTGTAGGTTAGTTTATTAGGACAAGTGCGTGACGGTAAGGTTAGTTAGGGTTAGATATATATATATATATATTTTTTTTTTTATCCACTTTTTCTCATCTTTTCCTATTTCTTTCTCCCATCCCAATTCCACTCCTCTGTCCCTCCCCTGTCTTGAACGTTGCTCGCATATGCCCCCCACTGGCCGGTTGTAGGGAGGATGGAAGCCTTGCATCACGTGTCCCCTCCGATACACGAGGAGGCAGCCTGTCACATCTTTTCACCTGCCAGCGCGGACTCTCATTGGCGAGGTGTAACGTGTGGGAGGCTCACACTACCCCCCGCCATTTCCTGTTCCTGTGCAGGCGTCCCCCAACCGACCTGTAGGAGTCGCTGTCCACAACGTCCAGATTACCACCCATCGACTTCCACCCGCTGACTCTGCCAATTGAGTCAGTATGACGGCTGGCCCAAGCCGGAGGCAACGCCGACAGCCGGAGTTAGAGCTGCCGCGGTATTGATATTTTCCTTACCGCACGAATTTGCGAAATATTTCCTACCGCCACGGTAATTACCGCACAGTGCGCACAAAAAAAAAAAAAGTTTGAATGCATTTTTTTTTTTTTTTTAGTAGTCTACTCTTATAGCCTGCCTCTAGTCTAATGGCGCTTTTCCACTGCATATTACCTACTCGACTCGACCCGCTTTAGGCACCTGGTACTTCGTTCCTTTTCCACTGCAGCCAGGTACTACTCCGTTTGTCTCCGTGTGGGGAATGGGGATGCAGGCGGGGCCGCCGCCGCTCGCTTGTGTACACTGAAAGCTCCGTGGGCATAGATGTCCGAGGGCTTGCAGCAAGCCAGAGTTTAACACAGTTTCAATCAATCAATCAATAACAACATTAACATTCTGTTTTCGTTCAGAGGCTACAAAGTGTGACGCGTCTCTCTTCTGACCAGTCAGTGGTCTGCAATGTTTCACATGTTTTTTCTGGTACCACTTCTACCCAATAGGGTCGCTTGGAACCGAGTAGGGTATATCTGCAGAGCCGCAAGCCGCAAGCCAACTTTATTATTATGATAAAAAACAGCGGTGACGCGGTATTCAGCCTAACTCTGCGGTGAGCGTGATGCAACAGCGATACCGCGGTAATGCGGTTATCGCGGCAGCTCTAGCCGGAGTCGAACCTGGTGTCTCTTGCGTTGGTGATAAAAAAAAAATTTAAATCGTAAAAAAGAGAGCCAATATCGAACATCCCTAAATATAACTCATCAGTTTTAATACTATAATATTAGTGTAGCCTAATCTTTATCTGCAACTGTGAAGAAAAACCCCATTGGTTTAAACGGAATGAATAGACGCATACAAAAAATATATATATATATTTTTTTTGATCCACTTTCTCCCATTTTCTATATTTTCTCCCATCCCAATTTCGTATCATCCAATTCAACCCTCCCCTGTCACGAACGCTGTTTCTTGCCTCCCACAAGCCGGCTGCAATGTGGACTAAGTCATACATAGCACAAGTCCCCTCCGGTACTTGAGGTAACAGCAGTCGCATCTTTTCACCTGCGCAGCTCGATCTCTCAGCGCGAGGAGTAACGCGTGGGAGGCTCACGCTGCCCCGACACTTCCTGATTCTACTGCGCAGGCGCACCAACCGACCTGTAGGAGTCGCTGTCCACAACGCCCGATCCCCACCCATCAGTTTCCCACCCCCTAATACGGCCAATGTGTATTAGTACGGACGACCAGCTAAACTGAAAGCAATGTGGAGCGCTGGGCTCGAACAGGCAAGCCCAGCGTCTCCGTCATTCGTGGCGAGCGCCTTGCCCACTACGCCACGTAGCCGCCCACAAAAAATATATATATATATATTTTTTTTTTATTCAAATGTTGATTTAGAATTCGAATGCCACCTTCTCCTCTCCTGCAGGTGGCAGACCCTCCTCTCTGTTATAACCTGTCCTCCCCCTCCTCTCCTGCAGGTGGCAGACCCTCCTCTCTGTTATAACCTGTCCTCCCCCTCCTCTCCTGCAGGTGGCAGACCCTCCTCTCTGTTATAACCTGTCCTCCCCCTCCTCTCCTGCAGGTGGCAGACCCTCCTCTCTGTTATAACCTGTCCTCCCCCTCCTCTCCTGCAGGTGGCAGACCCTCCTCTCTGTTATAACCTGTCCTCCCCCTCCTCTCCTGCAGGTGGCAGACCCTCCTCTCTGTTATAACCTGTCCTCCCCCTCCTCTCCTGCAGGTGGCAGACCCTCCTCTCCGTGGACGACATGGTGGCCTCGCTGGTCCAGAAGCTGGACGACATGAAGGAGCTCAACAACACCTACATCTTCTACACCTCCGACAACGGCTACCACACAGGTCAGAGGTCGCGTCCCGCTCGCATCGCAGCCGCTCAGTAACACCCAACCCAACACACCTTGACCCCTGACCCCTGTTTAACTGCTTAATCTGAAGCCTCTCTGACCTCCTCCGTTTCAGGTCAGTTCTCTCTCCCCATCGATAAGAGACAACTGTATGACTTTGACATCAAGGTCCCGCTGATGGTCCGAGGGCCCGGAATTAAACCCAAACAGACGCTCCAGGTGAGAGCCACCAACACTCTCCTCACTCCTCCTCCCTCATCATCCATCCTCCCTCTCTCCTCACTCCTCCTCTCCTCACTCCTCCTCCCTCATCATCCATCCTCTCTCTCTCCTCACTCCTCCTCTCCTCTCTCCTCCTCCCTCATCATCCCTCTCTCCTCACTCCTCCTTTCCTCACTCCTCCTCCCTCATCATCCATCCTCCCTCTCTCCTCACTCCTCCTCCCTCATCATCCATCCTCTCTCTCCTCACTCATCCTCTCCTCACTCCTCCTCTCCTCACTCCTCCTCCCTCATCATCCATCCTCCCTCTCTCCTCACTCCTCCTCCCTCATCATCCATCCTCCCTCTCTCCTCACTCCTCCTCCCTCATCATCCATCCTCTCTCTCTCCTCACTCCTCCTCCCTCATCATCCATCCTCCCTCTCTCCTCACTCCTCCTCCCTCATCATCCATCCTCCCTCTCTCCTCACCCCTCCTCTCCTCACTCCTCCTCCCTCATCATCCATCCTCCCTCTCTCCTCACTCCTCCTCCCTCATCATCCATCCTCCCTCTCTCCTCACTCCTCCCTCATCATCCATCCTCCCTCTCTCCTCACTCCTCCTCTCCTCACTCCTCCTCCCTCATCATCCATCCTCCCTCTCTCCTCACTCCTCCTCTCCTCACTCCTCCTCCCTCATCATCCATCCTCCCTCTCTCCTCACTCCTCCTCTCCTCACTCCTCCTCCCTCATCATCCATCCTCACTCCTCCTCTCCTCACTCCTCCTCTCCTCACTCATCCTCCCTCATCATCCATCCTCCCTCACTCCTCCTCTCCTCACTCCTCCTCCCTCATCATCCATCCTCCCTCTCTCCTCACTCATCATCCTCTCTCCTCACTAATCCTCACTCCTTCTCCCTCATCCTCTCTCCTCTCTCATCCCTCATCCTCTCTTCTCCCTCATCCTCTCTTCTCCCTCATCCTCTCTCCTCCCTCATCCTCTCCTCTCTCATATTCTCTCATCCCTCATCCTCTCTCCTCCCTCATCATCTCTCCTCCCTCATCCTCTCATCCTCTCTCCTCCCTCATCATCTCTCTTCCCTCATCCTCTCTCATCCCTCATCCTCTCTCCTCCCTCATCCTCTCTTCCCTCATCCTCTCCTCCCTCATCCTCTCTCTCATCCTCTCTCTCTCATCCTCTCTCATCCTCTCTCCTCACTCATCCTCCCTCCTCACCCTCCCTGCTGGTACTTATTCTGCCATGGTGCAAAGTTATCAAACTTGACTGTGCAGGAACTAAGTCATATATATATATATATATATATATATATATATATATATATATATATATATATATGTAACTGTTCTGATCTGGCTGTGTCGTTCTCTCAGGCTCCAGTGTTGAACATTGACCTGGCTCCCACCATCCTGGACATCGCTGGGGTCAACCTGTCCTTCGTCAACATGGACGGACAGTCCTTCCTCTCTCAGATGGTTAGCCGTCTTGTTAAACCCCATTTCATGTTTTTTAGGGGTGTAACGGTACACAAAAACCACAGTACGGTACGTACCTCGGTTTTGAAGTCGAGGTTCGGTACAGTGGGGGAAAGTTTGTTCCACTCAGGGGTGATGTACTGTGCAGTAACTAATTGTACTTGTAGGGCTGTCAACAAATATTCTATATTGAAATTAATAATCGACTTGTAAATTTTTTGTAAAAATTATAATAATTATATTAAGATTGTGGGAAAAAAACAGCCCCCGGTGGGCGGTCGTTAGTGGTTAACACACCGTTGTATTCCTTCGGTACACAGCCGTTACGGTACACTACACACTGAAACGGTTCGGATACGTGTACCTTTACACCCCTGGTTCTCATGTTATCGGCTGGTCTCCACTCTGTGTAACCCCCTCCCCTCTCGCCCGCAGGCCCCCCTCCCTGAGTAACCCCCTCCCCTCCCTCTCGCCCGCAGGCCCCCTCCCTGAGTAACCCCCTCCCCTCTCGCCTGCAGGCCCCCTCCCTGAGTAACCCCCTCCCCTCCCTCTCGCCCGCAGGCCCCCTCCCTGAGTAACCCCCTCCCCTCTCGCCCGCAGGCCCCCTCCCTGCGTAACGGCAGCGCCCGGCCCTACTTCCTGGTGGAGTACACGGGGGAGGGACACGTCTCCCCAGATCCTGCCTGTCCCAAGCTGGGCCCGGGCCTGTCGGTGAGTAGGGCTGTACCCAATGCTTCGAAGCTTCGATCATAATGTTGACATTCGAATTCTAAATCAACATTCTAATTTTTTATTTTTATCAAAAATAATATATATTTTTTCTTTTTTTTTTATATTTTTTTTTTGTATGAGTCTATTCATTCTGTTTAAACCAATTGGGTTTTTCTTCAGTTGCAGATGAACTACACTAATATTATAGTATTATACTATTATAGTATACAGGGAACAAAATAAGCACCCGCCAAGCGCCAATGGCGTGTAGATTTACTCTTTGGCTGGTAAATTACGGAGGCTACTCGCCACCCTGGCGTGTACAAAAATTGGGAGCCAACTTTCTGAATTTTCATAAAAGAAATAGCTTCTGAGTCAGCAGTCGCTTCTATACGTGACGTGTGTGTGTGTCCGTTCGTAGCATGAGAGGAGTGCGCCACTTACTTCAAATTGTATGCAGTGGTTTTACTTTAATGGGATGGACGTTAATGTGCAGATGCAAATACATCTGTTACAGCAACAGGCTATTGACGACGAGGAGGAAGAGGACAAGAAGCCTTCAGTCGACTCCTTCAGACATTAAGCACCCCCACAGCCCAAATGGAATGATACAAAAATATATAAAATAAAATTATATATATCTTTTTTTGACTAATAGTCGACTAAAGGCAAATTTTGGCCAATCATAGTCGACTATCCAAATCCTTAGTCGGGGACAGCCCTACTAAATTCATTCTCATTTATATACTGCAATATAGGAAGTGTTATTATTGGTCATCTAGAAACCGTATCGATGTGTTATTATTGATCATATCTAGAAACCGTATCGACGTGTTATTATTGATCATCATCTAGAAACCGTTTCCACCGTTATTATTAATCATCTAGAAACTGTATCCACCGTTATTATTGATCATCTAGAAACCGTATCCACCGTTATTTGAATCCTTGAGACCAAGAAGCCTTAAATTAACAATGTTTTCAAACCTAATTATTTTAACCCTTTCACTGCCACACTACCCTCTGTAGTGTGGCAGTGAAAGGGTTAAGACGGTGAAGTGTTTGTATTCCAGACAGTAGAGGTTCAGTAACTATTGAGTGATTTAGATTCTTCTTTTAACCTACATTATCCATATCCGTATGTTGAGATGTGTAACAGTGATATTTGTTCTAATCTCACACATCAGAATGCAGTTTCCTCACAACCATGTTTTCGAGTAACCCAAAGGAAATGTTTTAAAGAGTCTTTAAAAACATGTTTTCACAGTAACTAATGGATTAGTTTGGATGACTTTAATGCCACTGCAGTAACTGTGCAGCCCTGCCTGCCCTCGCCTACATTACCAATGACTGTTATGTTGATTCTACAACATAACTGACTCCCGTTGATACATGTTATGTTATGTCACATTATGTAAATGGAACCCTGTTATTTTTCTAATTTGCGTTCTCATTCACCACTAGAGCTGTCCCCAAAGCCTGTTTTTGGGATTCAAACTTTGTCCGGGTTTTTCAAACGGACGTTCGAACCTTCTTTTAAAAAAAATTAAAATTTAATGTAAAAATAAAATCAAATTTTATTTATTTTTTTCCCTCAAACTAAATCCTCAATTTGAATAAAGTGATTAATCTGATTTAAATTACTCATGGACACTACTTAGTCACTCAGATTTTATTGTATACATTTATGTATTAGTTTTAAGTATTTTAAGTACCTTACGTTGATTTATTCTACTGTTGCACTTTTTATATTAACTCTCTCAGCACTGTCACTTTTTCTTCATACATCACTATTATGCTGGTTGTATTGTGTTTGTGTGTATTGTATTGTTCCATTGTGTGTTTCATCACCTGCTGTGGGTCGGGGGGGGGCGAGACCCAAGATTCTGGCTCTTTTTTTGTACGAGAAATATGACAAAGATGCAACAATAAGCTGAACCTGTCTCTGTCTCTTCTCTCCCCAGCAATGCTTCCCTGACTGCGTGTGTGAGGACGCCTACAACAACACCTACTGAACCTGTCTCTGTCTCTTCTCTCCCCCAGCAATGCTTCCCTGACTGCGTGTGTGAGGACGCCTACAACAACACCTACGCCTGCGTCAGGACGCTCTCGGAGCGCAACCTGCAGTACTGCGAGTTCGCTGACAGTGAGGTGAGACGGGGAGGAGGTGAGACAGGGAGGTAGGTGAGACGGGGAGGTGGGTGAGACAGGGAGGTGGGTGAGACAGGGAGGTAGGTGACAGACAGACAGGGAGGTAGGTGACAGACAGACAGACAGGGAGGTAGGAGACAGACAGACAGGGAGGTGGGTGACAGACAGACAGGTGGGTGACAGACAGACAGGTGGGTGACAGACAGACAGGGAGGTGGGTGACAGACAGACAGGTGGGTGACAGACAGACAGGTGGGTGACAGACAGACAGGTGGGTGACAGACAGACAGACAGGGAGGTAGGTGACAAACAGACAGACAGGGAGGTAGGTGACAGACAGACAGACAGGGAGGTAGGTGACAAACAGACAGACAGACAGGGAGGTAGGTGACAGACAGACAGACAGGCGGTTTATTGAGGATGTATTGCTGCTGTTCTGCTGCGCAAGAAACTTAAGGCATTTGAATGTGAAGGTCTATACTGATACGGATCCATGCAAAGGTGTGGATTTTATACCATCGCCGAAGCTGTATACATATTGTAAAAAGAATACCCAGTATATATATACATATATATATACTATTTTAACCCTTGTGTGGTGTGCAGATCAGATTGAATGTTTATTAAAAAGAGAAATGATGCAATGAATCATTCTTTCAACCTGAGACTCATCTTCTGTGAAGAACATGTAAAGGAACATATTCACTGAGTGCACCTCACATGTGATCACAAAAAACATGTAATAATAAGCACTTGTATTGATGAATGTGATCTAACAGAGGTTAATGGCAAATACTAACCATATTAATATGCGGTCTAGATTGCTTGTAATTGAGATAAAGTTAACATCCGAAGTATTTTTACATGAATTGTTATGGTTTTAAAATCTCAATGTCCACAAACAATTGGGTGAGTTAACACCGCACACGGGTTAAGTGTTAATCGAACACTGCACAAGGGTTAAGTGTTAATAAAAAAAACATTAAAAGAAAATAAATAGTTCATCGCTGCACTATCGGTATAGTAGACACTGAATCTTGTCACGGTGTAATTTGGAAAACAAAACACCATTATATCGTCGGAAGGAAACATGGTTGACCTAGTTTGGTCATATTGTACAGCATTCACTCATCCTCCCTCTCTTCTCTCCTCACTCATCCTCCCTCTTTTCTCTCCTCACTCATCCTCCCTCTCCTCCCTCACTCATCCTCCCTCTCTCCTCCCTCACTCATCCTCTCTCTTCTCCTCACTCATCCTCCCTCTCTTCTCTCCTCACTCATCCTCCCTCTTCTCTCCTCTCATCCTCCCTCTTCTCTCCTCACTCATCCTCCCTCTCTTCTCTCCTCACTCATCCTCCCTCTTCTCTCCTCTCATCCTCCCTCTCTTCTCACTCATATTCCCTCTTCTCTCCTCACTCATCCTCCCTCTCTCCTCACTCATCCTCCCTCTCTCCTCACCCCCTATCCTCCCTCTCTCCCCCCATCCTCCCTCTCTTCTCTCACTCATACTCCCTCTCATCCATCCTCCCTCTCCCCCATCCTCCCTCTCCTCCCATCCTCCCTCTCTCCCCCATCCTCCCTCTCCCCCCATCCTCCCTCTCCTCCCATCCTCCCTCTCCCCCCATCCTCCCTCTCTCCTCTCATCCTCCCTCTCTTCTCTCACTCATACTCCCTCTCATCCATCCTCCCTCTCCTCTCTCCTCTCCCCCCTCTCTCCTCACCCCCTATCCTCCCTCTCCCCCCCCCCCCCAGTCCTTCGTGGAGGTGTACGACCTGGCCGCAGACCCCCACCAGCTGGAGAACATCGTGAAGAAGGTCGACCCTGCGCTGCTGCAGGCCATGAACCAGCGGCTCATCAAGCTGCAGTCGTGTCTGGGGGACAGCTGTCGCGACACCAAAACCTAGTGGCCAATCACAGGGCAGGCTGGACCACAGCCCTCAGGCCAAAGCCCCCCCCCCCCCCCTCCATGGACCACCTGCATCGCCGCCGCCGCCACCCCCCCCCCCCCTGCGCCTCCACGACCTCGGGAACGGTGACATGAAGCATCTACAGGCGACTTTTACCACAAGCATCTATTTTTAAGTGTGTGTGTCAGCGGACGCCATCCTTGTTCTTATCTGAACTACACTCGCACCCAGGAGGTCGTTCTATTATTCAGTTGAGCCATCTCAAGCCCCGCCCCCCTCTCCTCGGTCCACCAATCAAAACAAAGTTTGTTGTCCGAGGGAAGCAAACGGTTGCGATTGGAGGATCAAGGAAGGCTTGAGATGGGTCCATTCCATTTACTTTTAGGTTTAAACCTCCTCCTGGCCCGGTTCTGAACGCGTGGCGCGGCTGCTCTGGGTTCTGCCCGCTCTGTGTACCGTCGGACTGCTTCGTGACCCGTCATGTTGGACCACAGTAGGTTGTCATGTAAATGTACCAGGTCCCCCCCATTGCAGGGTGCAGCATCCAGAACATTCTACCATCAGATCTATCATCATGTGATGCAACTCTTTGATCAGAAACCCAGTAACTGCGTCAGAAGAAGCCACAATAATGAAGAGGTTAAAATAGCTTATTTACAGGGATTTTTACAGTGCAAAACCAAAGGCTTTCTGGAAGCATATGAAGTAGCAGTTATTGATTTCATGCTGGATTTTTTGGGGAAACCTATACTCTCATGTCTAGAGCAGCAGACTAATTCAGCCGAGTCACTTGGAATGTGAGCCGACAGTTTTATATATTTACAGCACTTCTAAGGGAATGAATGAGTTGGAAGATGAGACTTTTAACCCTTTCACTGCCACACTACAGAAGGTTACCGTCGGTGGTGTGATAGTAAAGGGTTAACCTTATGTGTATTGTCGCAGTGAAAGGGTTAACCTTGTGTATTGTCGCAGTGAAAGGGATAACCGTTTGGTAGGGCTGCAGTGAAAGGTTTTTAGACTTTTAAGAACAGGTCCTCATTTTGAAATGCTGTTCCGTTGTCTCTGTCTCATCATAATAATAATGGATTGGATTTATATAGCGCTCTTTGTGACACCCCAGTGACCCCAGAGCTCTTACAGAGTCCATTATTCGTTCATACACAGTCATACCGGTGGTGGTAAGCTACAATTGCAGCCAGAGCTGCCCTGAGGCAGACTCACGGAAGCGTGGCGAATAATCATCGCCTACGGCCCCTCCGACCACCACCAACATTCATTCACATGCATACGAGGCAATGTGGGTTAAGTGTCTTGCCCAAGGACACAACGGCAATGGGATGGACATGGGCTTGAGCGGGATTCGAACCACCAACCCTTCCTCAGTAGAACTGTTGTCTCTCTCAGTAGAACTGTTCTGTCTCAGTAGAACTGTTGTCTCTGTCTCAGTAGAACTGTTGTCTCTGTCTCAGTAGAACTGTTCTGTCTCTGTAGAACTGTTGTCTCTGTCTGAGTAGAACTGTTCTGTCTCTGTAGAACTGTTGTCTCTGTCTGAGTAGAACTGTTCTGTCTCTGTCTCAGTAGAACTGTTCTGTCTCAGTCTCAGTAGAACTGTTGTCTCTGTCTCAGTAGAACTGTTGTCTCTCTCGGTAGAACTGTTCTGTTGTCTGAGTAGAGCGACAGTACCACCTGGATTCCGGTATCACTCCCATGTTTCAGAAAATGATTTTACATTATACGAGTATTAATTGTCGTTGCTATGAGCCTTTTTTTTTATGTCGAAGAGGGAAGCTTTCTGTGATCGTGTGTGATATTTTATGACCGTTATACGTTTGCCTTTATTGAGAGGAATTCATCCGAGGGAAATCTTTGATATGAGAGTGATTTTAATCTTTGTGCCTTGTATTTTTGCACTGACGAGGCACGTATGCCTTAAATGTGAATGTAGCTGCACTGTGAGGAAATCAATAAAATAATCGTTGAAATTTTATTCATTGCAAGTACATTTCTTAAACATGAAGCTTGGAGAGGCCACAATTACATTTTACATTTAGCTGAATGCTTTTATCCAAAGTAACTTACACACAAGTTCTGTACAAACAACTCTGGCCCCTAATGGCCGCTAATGTCAGTAAGATTGTTAATCAAACTGTGTTGAACTTGAGCGCTACAGACTTGAGGACAGCGGTGTGTTGAAATGTCTGGTTTCCCCGGTGGAATGCAGAGCGAAGTCTCCATAAAGGGTCCACGATACCACCTCTCCCCGAGGGGCAAAAGAGCACGATTCCCGTGTCTTATCTTGGTGGTCCCGCCCCTAGGAGCGCTGATAGCCTGGCGTTCGTGCCGGAGAGAAGTGGACTTTTATTTGTTCCAGCCAATCGCCACAGCTGATAACGTTCCGCACACACAACATCCAGTCCCGCGACCCCACCAGTCTCCGGCGGAGTGCAGGCTCCTCAGAGGTACTTGTAGACGGGCTTGTCCTGCAACGTCTGGACGTCCAACTTCACGGGACACTTGTAGAAGTGGGAGAGCAGCGTCTCCGTGTAGCCGATCAGGAAGTAGAACTTCTGGGGCGGGAGCTTCTGTACCAATAGCGCACAGACCACCACCAGGTTGCCCCGCCTCTTGATGACGATCTCGTTGGCCAGACAGTTGTGGAACGTCCCGTACATGAAGCGTCTGATGAACACGTCCTCCATCGTCCGGTCCGCCGCGCCTTCCTCCCCCTGCAGGTTACCTAGAAGACAACACAGAGGGAGGAGAGTTGGTTACGTCCTAGACGACACAGAGGGAGGAGGGTTGGTTACCTAGACGACACAGAGGGAGGAGGGTTGGTTACCTAGACGACAGAGGGAGGACGGGGGTTGGTCGTGTTTCCCACGTGATCCATTTGATTTTTTTATTTTATTATCTTTTTCCCCCTCCTTTTTCTCCCATCCCACTGTTAGTCGTTATGCCAATTCCCAACCCCCTTCCTGGTTGTTGCGCACCCCCCCCCCCCTACTGTTGGTCCGAGAGGCCGGAGACTGTCACATGCTTTCCTCCGACACATGTGCAGCCAGCCGGCAGCCAGCCTGGCCGCGCAGATTCTCACCGGGAGAGTGTAACGTGTGGAAGGTCACACTACCTCCCTCCAGATCCTACCCTCGCTGTGCAGGCGCCCCGACCGAACTGTAGGGGTCGCTGTCCACAACGCCCAGGACCCACCCACGGCTCCCCTCCCCCTAACTCAGCCAAACGAGTTAGTATAGCGATCAGCCCGAGCCAAGGCAACGCTGACTCTCCGGGAGTCGAGACCGCAGCCTCTTGCATTGGTGACGAGCACAATCTCCGCTACGCCACCTGACCGCATCCATTTGATTTTTAAGACTATAAAATGGAGATAGTCATGTGCTGTTAAAGAGACTCACTGGTATCTACTTAAAGCTATATGAGGAGACTCACTGGTATCTACTTAAAGCTATATGAGGAGACTCACTGGTATCTACTTAAAGCTATATGAGGAGACTCACTGGTATCTACTTAAAGCTATATGAGGAGACTCACTGGTGTGCTGGGACAGCCATCCCTTGCGGTGGGCGATCTGGTGAGGGTGGTTTGCTTGTTCGTAGGTCACCGGTTTGTCTCCCTTCCCCACGCGGATACGAGCCGCTCGATTCTGGATAAAACACAGAAGATATTATGTCAAACAGAAGGTTGTTTTCAGCGGCATCACTGTTGTCATGTGTTGAGTGAGAGGATACCTTTGGCCGCCCAAAGCGTTAGTGAGTAAAGAATTTTATTGTTGTATTTATATTTCACGAGTAAATATGAAAACTTAATTATTACAAAGAACAAACATATCTCAAAGAAACATTTTGACATAAGATCTAAGACACTATAATTAACTTACTAAACATGTAAGATTATCCATTTTGAGTTCTTAATCTTGTTGTACTTGTATAATGACGATAAAGACTACTATTTCAAATTTCCGGGTCGAAACTTTGTTGTGTTTTGACCCTTGGCCTTCCATGTCAAAAGGTTTGGACACCCATGATCTAAATCAATGAGTTTCAAAGTTAATACTAGTCTACCCATATAACTGTATAATGGCATGTACAACAGTACTGTATATATAGAGAATAAATACATATTATACAGCATTATTGTACATGCTATCATACAGAGTTATGAGTTATATTCAGGTGTATAACTATATAGAATGATTATATTCAGACATATGTGGTAAATATATAATTGTGTATATATATATACCGGTATATACATTTATATATTTACCACATAATAACTTTGTACAGCACCTTTCATACAGGGGATTGCAGTTCAAAGTGTTTTACATCAGTAAGAAATAAGAATCTATAAAACAAGCAGCAAGAGCAAAGCATAAAGTGGGATAAAATAATGCAGATATATTAATCATCAAATCGTATCGGAACCTCACGTTCCAATCGTGAACGTGAAAAAACATGATACCGGTCATAGTATGCACCCAGCGGATAGTGGGGCGTAAAAATAAGTAAAATAATAGCAAGGGTAAAATGAGCACAAAGTGCAGACATATAAAATCTGTTTCACATTAGGATCTAACATCCCAACAGGCCACTTTGTTTATGGTTTGATTCAGTTTTTGTAGAATAGAAAAGACATGAAATGAGCACATAAAGTGCAGACATATAGAATTACAGTTTTTTTTACAGTGCAATAAAATAGTTCTGGATTACTGTTTAACAGTTCAAAGTCATCTTTACCTTATGTTTGGTATTCAGAGTTTGACCCTTCAAAACTCAGACTCAGGGAAAACCTACCATATATATATATATATATATATATATATATATATCTATCTGAATATACCTGCATATAATCCTTCAATATACCTACTCATACACCTGAATAGAACTCATAACTCTGTATGATAGCATGTACAATAATGCTGTATATACTGTATATATATATTTATTCTCACTGTATATATATATCCACATCTGTCTGTACATACCAGCATGTAATCCTTTTTACATATCTGTAGATACTATATACATATCCCTTACCTACTCTTACTAGTTACACTGCTGGCCAGTATGACTTACTTACTACCATAGTGTCTTTATACCTGTATCACTGTACATATTAATACTACAACTCTGTACATACATCTGATTAGCACCATTACTCAGTACAGTACTAATTTATATATTTTACACCCAGTTTAATCACCTGTACATTGTATATCACTATTGCACTTTACCGTTACATTTGCACTCTGGTTGGATGCCAAACTTATTTTCGTTGTACTGTACTTGTGCTGCATGATGACAATACATTAGAATCTAATCTGATAGCACCCGTCTCTAACCTACAGGGTGTGTTGGTGTCTATAGCGTTAGGAGATGGAGGAGGACTAAACGAATGGCTGCAGTGTTTGTTTACCTTGCAGCAGACTGCGGTGACGTGGAGCGCTCGGGCTCCAGAGCTGCTCCACACAGAGGAGGCTGGTCTCACGAGGGCGTTCTGTAGAGACGACAAGGTAGAGAACACACAAGTCACGTTTCCCCAAAGAAGATAACGAAGTTACGTTACCAGGACGCGTGTGTTTATGTTTGTTTATTAAAGGAACCCCATTAGAGACACGTGAAAGAGCCTCTAGTCTGATTGATTGATTGAAAACGTTACTACCAGATTGCAGAATGGGTACAGTACAGTACAGCTCAATATACACACAATTGTTAAGGGGATGCAGACCAGAGAAAGACTTTCGTCTAGTTTACATCAGGGTCCCCCATTTTCAATTCATCATAATATAATTTTCAATTCATCGTCAGTCTTCCTGGACAAAACAAATGCACAACTAAATGTGATTGATTGATTTAAACGTTAACAGATTGCAGAATGGGTACAGTACAGCTCAATACACACAACCGTTAAGGGGATGCAGACCAGAGGAAGACTTTCGTCTTGTTTACATCAGGGTCCCCCATCAGGAGGATGTGGCTACAACGTAACACGGTTGTCCAACTAAATGTACAATGGAGATAAATTGGCTATAAATGCCAGGGTAAAATATTAGGAATTAATTATAAGATAAATTAAAAAAAAAAAAATCTCGTAGAAATGAACAACGTTAATAAAGCCGTGTCTTGTTACCAGTAGCATCGCACTCCGACTGCAGCTCAAGGACGCCGCCATGTTGCTCTTCTTGACCCGCAGAGCAGAGGATCATGGGAAGGGTATTCTCGAAGACACTCTGACGTCACGAGGCCGCCGCCATCTTGGTACGGGGGGAAACAAACGGAGTTTTACTGATGTTCAAATGTCTGCGTTGAGCTCCGTTTTTATTATATGTTTTATCACATTCTTGTTCATTTCATAACCTTTTCATATATTGTTTTGAAAATATTGAGGCCACAACGTGGCATTTCACTATTTCGAAAGTCTTTCTGGTGATGATTAGTGATTCTAACTAAGTGCACTATGAATTGAAAATGGGGGACCCTGATGTAACAAGACGAAAGTCTTTCTCTGGTCTGTATTGTACCCATTCTGCAATCTGTTAATAAAGTTTTCATTCATTCATTAATTCATGCATGTTCCCCCCCCCCCAAGTCGTAGACAACATGCACTTAGACAGACAGTCCAGTTTCAATCAATTAAAAAAAAAAACAGTTAAAAAGACAGGAAGTTTACTTGAGAATTGTCAAATTATTTTCAGTGTTAACTAGCTACACCCAGAGCCATATAATAAGATTCCATATGCATCATAAAAATCGCCATAGCAACAAAAACATTTGTTTTATGTAAAAAATATTGTATTCATGATTTACGTGGAAAAGCTTATTTACTTTGAACTGTTGAACAGTAATCCAGAACTATTTTATTGCACTGTAAAATATATATATTTTTTTTCTATTCTATTGTACAATTTTATTGCACTGCACTATTGTACTATTTTATTTATTTTGTAGCGTCTATTTTATCTTGCTCCTTTTATTATTGTCTATTTAAAACTGAATCAAACCATAAACTAGGTGGCATGTTGGGATGTTAGATCCTAATGTGAAAAACTGTGGTTTTATATGTCTGCACTTTGTCTTTTTTCTGTTGTGAAGCACTTTGAGCTGCAGTTTCTGTATGAAAGGTGCTATACTAATCAAGTTTATTATTAGTGTGGGTACACTATTGTAATCTATACTATTTATTTATTTATTTATTCCGCCGATTTTTGTCCGAAGTTTGAATAACTTTATTCAAATTCGAAGAACCCTGACGAAGTTTGAATCCCAAAAACAGGCTTCGGGGAAACAACCTTACCAAACATTATTTTTTATATTATTCTAATGGACCTGAAACAACAGGCAGCACCCACACCGCGCGGAACTGTCTAGTTGTTATTATTTACGAGCCCTAGTTCCACACGGACTCATATTCAGCCGCACCAACCGGATGTGCAAAATCAAAATAGCTCGGCTGTCTGGCTTGTTGTCTTCCTCTACAGTCGACGCGTTTTCTTACTACTAACATTCATTCCCATTCGATACGAAGCATTCAAACGTAGTGTTCTTCATCGATTATTAATCTCATCGTTTAGCAGCAGCGACGATAATGGCGTCGCCAGTGGAGATGAGCGAGATGTACGACACCGCGCTGCTCGGCATCCTGCAGCACGTCGGGGACGTGCAGAGCTTCCTGCGGGTCTACTTCGGCTTCCTGTTCCGCAAGACCGACTTCTACCGCCTGCTGGCCGCCCCCGGGGCCCCGAACCACCCGCCCCCCCGCATGGGCTTCCCCCCGGGGGCGGCCGAGAAGATGGTGCTGAAGGTGGAGCTTCTCGTCTGGTTCTCTGTCTCTCTCTCTCTCTCTCTCTCTCTCTCTGTCTCTGTCTCTGTCTCTCTCTCTCTGTCTTTGTCTCTCTCTGTGTCTATCTCTCTGTGTCTCTGTCTCTATGTGTGTCTCTGTCTCTGTGTCTCTCTCTCTCTGTGTCTGTCTCTCTCTCTGTCTTTGTCTCTCTGTGTCTATCTCTCTGTCTCTCTGTGTCTCTCTCTCTGTGTGTCTCTCTCTGTCTCTCTGTCTCTGTGTCTCTCTCCGTCTCTCTCTCTCTGTCTCTCTCTCTCTCTGTGTCTCTCTCTCTCTGTGTCTGTCTCTCTCTCTGTCTTTGTCTCTCTGTCTATCTCTCTGTCTCTCTGTGTCTCTCTCTCTGTGTGTCTCTCTGTCTCTGTGTCTCTCTCTCCGTCTCTCTCTCTCTGTCTCTCTCTCTCTCTGTGTCTCTCTCTCTGTCTCTCTCCCTCCGTCTCTCTCTTTCTCATATGTGCTTCTCTCTCTCTCTCTCTCTCTCTCTCCTATATTAGGGATGTCCGATATTATCGGCCGATATCGGCATTAAAATGTGATATTGGTTGATATCGGAAATTAAGAGTTGGACGATATCGGTATCGGTAAAAAACCCAATATCGAGCATCCCTAATATATATAATGTGTGTGTGCTTCTCTAGTCTCTATCTCTATATATATGTATGTGCTTCTCTCTCTCCCTCTCTGTGCTTCTCTCTCTGTAGGCCTATCTCCATCTTGCTGGAGAAGCTGGTTTGCACAAACGGCTCAGTCACTGCATGTCCTCAAACAACATCCTGTCTAATCTGCAGTCCGGGTTCCGTCCAGGCCATGGGTGCATCACCTCCTTGGACTCTAAGCTAGTTTGCATCGCCGCCTTTATTGATTTAGCCAAAGCCTTCGATTCAGTCAACCATTCCATCCTCCTACAGACAGAGGCTCTCCAGCATTGGCCTTTCTTCAAAATCCCGTAGTTGGTTTGCCAGCTACCTTGCTAGTTGCTAATCGTGTTCAGCAGGTGAAGACGGAGAACATCTTGTCCGACCCTCTCAACATCTCTAAAGGGGTGCCTCAGGGCTCCATCTTGGGTCCCTTGCTGTTCTCTGTCTACACATCAACGATGTAGCCAAGGCTGCTGGAAATTCACAGATCCATCTATACGCTGACGACACCATCTTGTACTCAGCAGGCCCTTCACTCCACTCTGCGGCATCCACTCTTCAAATTAGTCTTACCTCTATTGAACAGTCCTTTCACAGTCTCCACCTTCTTCTCAACTCCAAGAAGACTAAATGTATGCTCTTTGACAGAAAGCATGACACTGCTAGCACCCCTAAAATCACCTGTGCCGACGGCTCCGAGCTGGAGTTTGTTACCTCTTATAAATACCTTGGCCTCTGCGGCTTGACCCATCCCTCTCCTTCTCTACTCACATAAAACACCTGCAGGGCCAAAGTCAAAGCTCGTCTGAGCTTCCTGTACTGTAATAAAGCTTCTTTCACCCGCTCGGCCAAACACACTCTTGTCAAGATGACCATCCTCCCTATATTTGACTATGCCGACACCATCTATAGAATCAATGGCATCCCAGCGTGCCCTCAGAAAACTTGACATATTCCATCATTCCGCCATCCATTTTGCCACCAGTGCACCCTTCACCACTCACCACTGACTTTTTTTTTTTATCCACTTTTTCTCCCATTTTCTATTTTTCTCCCATCCCAATTTCGTATCATCCAATTCAACCCTCCCCTGTCTCGAACGCCGTTTCTTGCCTCCCACAAGCCGGCGGCAATGTGGACTAAGTCATACATAGCACGAGTCCCCTCCGATACTCGAGGTAACAGCAGTCTCATCTTTTCACCTGCGCGGCGCGATCTTTCAGCGTCAGGGGTCTGGGCTTTGGAGGGGCCCCGCCCCCGTCGCTTCTTGATTCTACTGCGCAGGCGCACCAACCGACCTGTAGGAGTCGCTGTCCACAACGCCCGATCCCCACCCATCAGTTTCCCACCCCCTAATACTGCCAATGTGTATTAGTACGGACGACCAGCTAAACTGAAACCAAATGTGGAGCGCTGGTCTCGAACAGGCGAACCCAGCGTCTCCAGTATTCGCGGTGAGCGCCTTGCCCACTGCACCACGTAGCCGCCCTCACCAGTCACCACTGTGCCCTTTATAACCTGGTGGCCTGGACACCTCTTCACACCAGAAGGCTTCTTCACTGGCTTCAAGTCATCTATAAAACCATACTTGTTAAAACACCTCTCTACCTCTCCTCCCTTCGGCCGCACATCTCCACTTCTGACTACAACCTAAGGTCCAGCGACTTCATCAAACTCACCATCACCAATGCCAGCACGGTTTCCGGCCACAACGCCTTCCGATTTTTGCTGCTGCGTCTGACTGGAACACCTTACAAAACACCCTTAAACTCACTGCTTCTAAACTAAATCTGCAACAGATCATAACCGACTGTTGCACCTGCTGACTGCCTCCCAATCGCACGCATAGCCCCTTTCTGCTCTCTCCCTCTGGTTCTCACTCTCCCTTTCTATTTTTCCCTCTCTCTCTTTCCTTCTGCCTTATTTATTGTAATTGTCCTTGCTACTGTAATTTTGTATTTTATTTACTTGTATGGCATGTACATGCCTGATCTCAAACCTACCGAAGTCGGCCCATGTCACCCCACTTCTTAGGGACCTGCACTGGCTCCCCATTGCTGCACGAATCCGCTTCAAGGCCCTCGACCTGGCATACCGTGCGGCAAAGGGAACCGCTCCCGCCTACCTCCGGTCAATGGTCTCTAACTAACTACACACCCTCAAGACCCCTACGCTCTGCATCTTCTGGCTGCCTCAGACCTACTCCTATCCGAGCTCCGGGAGGGTCATCAAAGAGAAGCCGCCTATTCTCAGTCCTTGCCCCACAATGGTGGAATGAACTACCCACCCCAGTTAGGACAGCCGAAACCTGTCCAATCTTTCGCCGTCGACTAAAGACGCACTTCTTCAACCATTATCTGAAAAAAATAAAAAAATAAATCTAACCCTAACTAACCTTACAGTCATGCACTTGTCCTAATACACTAACCTACACTGTAGCACTCAACACTCTGATGAACATTGTTACTCAGCTGATAGAGTTGTATCCTTCCTTCCTGATGACTTGTCGTACAGAACTTGTAAGTCGCTTTGGATAAAAGTGTTCAGCTAAATGACTCAATGTAAATGTACATAACCTTGTTTTTGTTACAGCCTCTCACCCCCCCCCCCCCTTCCCTCAAAAGGCCTTTGCTTTTTGGTCAGGCTGCTTTTGTATATAAGAATTTATTCTTACTTGCTTGTTGTCTTCCTCTACAGTCGACGCGTTTTCTTACTACTAACATTAATTCCCATTCGATACGAAACATTTAAATGTAGTGTTCTTCATCAATTATTAATCTCATTGTTTAGCAGCAGCGTTAAATAAACGTTAAATATATTTTTTAATCCTCCCTCTCTTTCTGTAGGCCTATCTCTAGTATCGCCTATCTCTCTTTCTTTCTCCCTCTCCGTGTTTGTGTGGTTGAGTAAGAACACGTTCTGGTTTTCCTGTGTTACAGACGTTCCGCCTGTTTGAGCGCGTGGCGGAGCAGGACCGAGACGGGAGGCTGAAGGAGCTCCAGCAGAGAGAGGAGGAGGCCAGGGAGGAGGCCAGCGCTGTGCCCCCCGCGGAGCAGGAGCTGGAGATCCAGGCGGAGCCGCAGCAGGAGGAGGCTGCCCAGACGCAGAGCTCACCCCCCTCGGAGGCCGCGGCGGCCGCGTCCGTCTCCGACCAGGCGGCCGGTGGCTCCGAGCCACGGAGCAGCAGGCCGGGCCGAGCGGCGCAGCGAGGAGGCCAGGCGTCTGCAGCAGCAGCAGCCGGTACAACACCAGCGTGAGTAGCAGCTAGTGTCTAGTAGAGCCATATGAAATCCGTTTTATTTTTTTCCAAATTCCATTTTATTTTTTTCCAAATTCATTTTTTTTCGTTTGAATATTCCAGAATTCTGTATTTTGCTTTGTATGCTAATTTTACCATCAGAAATAGTGTCTAATAGTGGGAATGAATAAATGTCCACAATTTTTCAATAAGCTATAACAGTCCCATTTAATAGGGCTGTCTTAAATACTTTGAAGCTTCGTTCGATGGGCATGGGATTCGAATATGAAAATAAATTTTGATTATTAAAAAAAATAAATTATATATATATTTTTTGCAAAATCAACTCTGCCTCTCTAATTACAACAAGCAATGCTGTTTGTTATTTAAGATGAGGTCGGACTCAGCACTGACAGATTTGTGTTCATTGTGCTGCTTTTATAAAGTGTTTCGTGTCTAAGATTTAAAAAGGTTTAAACTTTACAGCACTGACAAAGTTGAACAAAGTGCTGTACAAGTCCCACAACATTTAAAAAAATATATATATATATATATTTTTTTTACAGTTGATTCCATTTTTATTGCTCAATTCCGCGATTCTGTCCGCGATTCCGTGAATGTGGATTTCATATGGCTCTAGTGTCTAGTCAGTAATAATAATAAATTGTGTTTGTATTGCACTTTTCGTTCACTAGGATCCCAAAGTGCTACAGGGTTAAAACATAGTAAAAATAAAATTATTAATAAAAATAAAATGCAGAATAAAAATAGAACATAGTTAAAAACATAGTATAAACAGAACATTAACACTTTGATTCAATATCAAAGAGACGTTAGGGACTGCAATGTCCTTTGCTTCACCGAAACATGGCTAACACCGGAGGTTCCAGATCACGCGATTCAACCAGCGGATCACTTCTTTATCCATAGGAAGGATCGGACACAATCAGAGTCCGGTAAACAACGTGGTGGAGGTATTGCCTTCATGTTTAACAAAAATTGGAGTGATCCAACGAATGTGAAGGAATTATCCAACCACTGCTCCCCAGAACTGGAATATATAACCATCAAGTGTCGTCCTTTCTTCCTCCCGAGGGAGTTAACGGCGATCGTCCTGGTCGGAGTGTATATTCCACCGCAAGCCAACAACAACGCCGCGCTCTCCAGACTCCACGACGAGGTAAATAGTATACAAGCGACGAACGTTAACGCCGCCATTTTAGTACTGGGAGATTTCAATAGCGCCAATCTGAGAAAGGTATTGCCTGATTTCTACCAGCATGTGACTTGCAACACCAGAGGCGGTAACATCCTAGATCACTGTTACACGCAATTTAAAGGTGGCTACAAGGCTCATTCTGATAGTGGCTTTGGCAAGTCAGATCACGCATCCATTTTCCTTACACCAAAGTACAGACAAAGAATTAAAAGTACTCCCGTAGTCTCGCGAGAGGTGCAGAAATGGGATGTGACGTCAGAGGATACGATCCGGTCAGTGTTTCACAACACAGACTGGATTGTATTCCGCGACACAGATAACATTAATGCCTACACGGAGACAGTGCTGGACTATGTCTGTACTAGGGTGAAAGAAACAATCCCCACTACCAAAATGAAAGTTTACCCAAATCAAAAACCCTGGGTAGACAAATCCGTCCGTGAAGCTCTGAGAGAGCGCACCAAAGCATACAATGACGGCCTAGTGGCAGGCAACATGAATGACCACAAGGTGGCGCAACACAACGTAAGGAGGACAGTGTCAGAGGCCAAACGGCGCTACAGGGATAAAATTGAACTCCAGTTTGAACAAGCTGACTCTAGAGCTATGTGGCAGGGGCTCAAAACGATGACAGACTACAAAGGCGCCTCCCTCAAACTGAACAGTGACATCTCCTTAGCAAACGACCTCAATACCTTCTATGCGAGGTTTGATGCTGGTAATAACAACACCAGCTCACAAGCCTCGGCAATGGGGGGGGGGGGGGGTCGGCTGCTGATGGAGGCGCAGTGTTCAGGGTAACAGAGCATGAGGTGAGGCGGACCTTTAAAAAAGTGAATATCAGGAAGGCAGCAGGTCCGGACGGCATCCCCGGCCGCGTCCTAAAAGTCTGTGCCGACCAACTGGCCCCAGTATTCACTGACATATTTAACCTGTCCTTAGAACAGGCTGTCATCCCCACCTGCCTGAAGAAGTCCACTATTATCCCTGTACCCAAAAAATCCAAGCCTGCTTGCCTCAACGACTACCGCCCTGTAGCTCTCACCTCCATAGCCATGAAGTGCTTTGAGAAGCTAGTAAAGGGCTACATCTGCTCCTCCCTCCCCATCAACATGGACCCCCTGCAATTTGCATACCGCCCCAACAGGTCCACGGAGGACGCCATATCCCATGTGCTGCACACAGCAGCATCACACCTGGACAAGAGGCAGGGGAACTATGTGAGAATGCTATTCATCGACTACAGCTCGGCATTCAATACCATAGTCCCCTCCATACTCATAGCCAAGCTCAGGGACCTGGGCTTGGGCTATGACCTCTGCCAGTGGGTCTTGGACTTCCTGACTGGCAGACCCCAGGTGGTGAGAGCAGGCAACTGCACCTCCTCATCCATCACCCTCAACATAGGGGCCCCCCAGGGCTGTGTTCTGAGTCCCCTCCTCTACTCCCTGTACACACACGACTGTGTGGCTCAGCGGAGTAGCAATACAATCGTCAAATTTGCTGACGACACAGTGGTGGTGGGCCTGATCTCTGCCAACGACGAGAGGGCCTACCTGGAAGAGGTCAAGGTCCTGGCGGGATGGTGCCAGGAAAACAGCCTCTCCCTGAACGTCAGCAAAACAAAGGAGATGATTGTGGACTTCAGGAGGTCGGGGGTCAAGGACTACAGCCCCCTCAGCATCGACGGGGCACCGGTTGAGAGAGTCAACAGCTTCAAGTACCTCGGAGCCCACATATCCGAGGACTTGACATGGACCATACACATTAACAGTGTGGTGAAGAAGGCACGACAACGCCTCTACTTCCTCAGGCGCCTAAGGAAGTTCCAAGTCAGCCAGAAGATCCTTAAGAACTTCTACTCATGTACAATAGAGAGCATCTTGACCGGCAACATCACCTCCTGGTTTGGGAATAGCACTGCAAAAGACCAAAGCAGACTACAAAGAGTGACACGTTCAGCCGAACGCACAATTGGAGGGGGGCTCCCCACCCTCCAGAACATTTACTACAAGCGTTGCAAGGGGAAGGCTAAGAGAATTATTAAGGACTCGAGCCACCCGAACAACTGCCTCTTTGAACTGCTGCCGTCAGGCAAGCGATACAGGAGTCTCAAGGCGAGCACAGAAAGACTCAGAAGTAGCTTCTATCCCCAGGCCATCAGGCTGCTAAACGAACAATGAATGAACACTACACAACAACAACCACCAAACACACATAGCACACACATCCACACGCACACACTCACTTTAAACAAACACACTGTAGCACCCACTACACACACTTTATAGCACACACCCACTTTAAACAAACACACTGTAGCACCCACTCCCCACACTTTATATTTATGGATGAAGGATTGCACTACAACTCGTACACCTTACTGTAAATTGTACCTAAAATTGTACCTCATCCCATTTCTGCTTTGCACTAGATAGTACTGTACATTAGTACACTGCATAGTATTGTGTATTGTATATTATATGGTAACTCAGAACATTGTACATATGTCTATACCGAACAACTGTGACCTCATTTTCTTCTTCTAAATTCATGCTATATTATGTTATTATGTTATTTGATACTATCTTGTCTAGCACAGTCTCTGGAGCGTAACAGTAAGAAGCATTTTGTATGAAAGTATTCTGTACTTCTGTATGACAACTATTAAAGAACTTGAACTTGAACTTGATTGCCAGCAGGGGGCGCACGATTTAGCGCTTGAGTGCCAACGCTGTAGTCAATGAGAGGGCGAGCACATTTGCGAACGCATAAACTATATCTTAAATTATGGCTATGTGTCTAATACGCCCGTCGCTTATCAATGACTTGTTTGCAGTCAACATTGTCGAAACGGATTGTTTTTTAATCGGTACATTTCCGTTTTATACCATTTAGAAAAACTCTTGTTTTTTTTTAAACTTCCAGAAAAAGGTGATTCTGCAGGAATCGCGCTTTAGTATATTTTGTTTTTTGTTTTATCTTATTCATTCCATAAGAACGTAGAATTTACAAACTTTTTTTTTAATATGGCCCATTTGCATGTTCTTGGTATCTGATTCTAGGGACATCTATGGATCTCAGGGAATGTATTCCCAGTGTCAGAAATACTGTCTGTTACTAGGCTTGAGTAAATTGTAATGAACCAAATGAGAATATCAATTCAATTATTATTATTATAATTTCTTTACTGTGAATAACACTAAATGCTAAAATTGACCAGACCTGAAAAATCTAAGCAAATGAATAAATGGAAGATGATTAAACAGAAGGTTTTGTAGATACAGTACTGAATTCTGCCATCCGGACACATGCAATTTGAAATATGATTATAGAATATAAAATATCAGGCCTAAAATGGTTATGCGATTTAAAATGCGATTAATTAGATTAATTAATTACAAATCCTGTAATTAATTCGATGATTATTTTTAATCGCCTGACAGCACTAGTTGGCATATATATATATTGTTGTGTGTGTGTGTGTGTTAGGAACCAGGACCAGTTCCAGGAGAACCCAGAGAGCTACAACGGCGCGGTCCGGGAGAACTACACCTGGTCTCAGGACTACACTGACGTGGAGATCCGGGTCCACGTGCCCAAGAACATCGTCAAGGGCCGGCAGGTAAACCTGTCGTCATGGTGACCACCGTCACGCCCCCAAGGCTGCTTATCACATCAAATCAAATCAAATGTATTTGTAAGGCCCGACAACACACGTTTAATGTCCCCATGGGCCGTACAGATCGTCTTTAACACTTTGGCGACCGATGGGATGCGTCTAATTAGTGGCTAGAGGACCGGGGAATGTAAACAAAAATTTTTTTTATCCACTTTTTCTCCCATTTTTCTATATTTTTCTCCCATCCCAATTTCGTATCATCCAATTCAACCCTCCCCTGTCACGGACACTGTTTCTTGCCTCCCACAAGCCGGCTGCAATGTGGACTAAGTCATACATAGCACAAGTCCCCTCCGGTACTTGAGGTAACAGCAGTCGCATCTTTTCACCTGCGCAGCTTGATCTCTGTGGCGAGGAGTAACGCGTGGGAGGCTCACGCTGCCCCCGACACTTCCTGATTCTACTGCGCAGGCGCACCAACCGACCTGTAGGAGTCGCTGTCCACAACGCCCGATCCCCACCCATCAGTTTCCCACCCCCTAATACGGCCAATGTGTATTAGTACGGACGACCAGAAAGCAAATGTGGAGCGCTGGGCTCGAACTGACGAGCCCAGCGTTTCCAGCATTTCGTGGCGAGCGCCTTGCCCACTACGCCACGTAGCCGCCCTGGAATGTAAACAAACATGTGGGTTTTGTTTTAACTATATCTATACTTTATAGTATTGCTATCTGTCCATTCTCATTGTCACTTGAGTGCATAAACCGTCCCTTCATAATGGCTTAAAGAAAAAAAATCAATCGGTAGGTTGTCATTTTATAGCGCCGTGAATATAAGCTTTATCGCAGTTTTCGTCTCATCTATTTTCTGGAAAGCTATTTATAGGGCTAAAGGCTACTAACGTTATATTAAACGGCATTTCCGTTGTATATATGCTAATGAAATAACACAAACTGCTTATGATCCGGACTATCCCATAGAATCTATGGATGAAAGGGGGGCGGCGGGGAACGTCGATTAGTATTATTGATTACCAATAGAGTGTCCGTGTAATAGCCACATTCACTGATCGAATGCTTGCGTCTCACAACAATGTCTGATACGGCTGTAATTTAGGTGAATAAGGTCTTACCGTCAGCCCGTGGGATACCCTACAGCATTTCCCCGTTATCGATCGGCATCTGGTAGATCGATATGTCCATTGGTTGATGATAAATCCCCTTATTCCATGGTGAGATCTGCGATTCGAACGCATGGATTCGAAACACGTATTTATACGTGGCCGGTCCCAATAGTGTTAAACAAGTCGAGAAGAAACATCACACTGAATCAAGAACAAAACAAAAACACCATGAAGTCCAAACATTTTTTAAATAAATGAATGCAACGCTCCCAGACAGACCCCACGCGAAGGTAAGGAAAAACTCACTAAAACCTAGCAATAGGAAAAAATGCATCACAGGCAATGTGGAGGAGAGAAACCTTAGAAGGGCCATTCAAGGGGGGATCTCCCTTCTTAGATGTCGGTGATAGTAGTGTTGCAGTAAAACAGGCGAAACAGTGTTTCTCAGTGTAACAGTGTAGTTCTCTTATCCTTTTAACTACACGTCGTCATGGTGACCACCGTCACGCCCCCGAGGCTGCTTCTCCTTTTAACTACTTTCATTTATGTATACCCGTCTATGTCCAATGTAGGATGATAATATATTATGCATATCATCATGTGATGCAGTACATTCTTTTGTTGTGGAAAATTCTTGCGATTGGAGGATCGAGAAGTGGGCGGGACCTGAGATGGGTCAGTTGTGTAATTGTGTGATACTCAACCATAGCCATGATGTCACAACATCCAATGACTGCTGTCTGTTGATGTTCTCCAGGTGTGTGTCTGTCCACCAGGTGTGTGTCTGTCCACCAGGTGTGTGTGTTCTCTCCAGGTGTGTCAGCATGCAGAGCAGCAGTGTGTGTTAGGCTTGGGCGGTATGACTATTACGGTATACCACGGTATTTAGAAATACCGACGGTATTGAAAATCAATACCGTCAAAATCACAGTTTGGTTTCAGTTTCTATTACACTGAAACAGAGTTTTGACAGGGACGGAATTGGTTGTAGTGCACACACAGCACGCGCCAGCAGAGGGCAGGGGAGGCAGTCCGTCTTTCCCGCACAGAGCTGAACAAGATCTGGCTCACGTTGATACCTGGATGGTGCCGGTTAACTAGCTACCGTTAGCTCACGTTGATACCTGGATGGTGCCGGTTAACTAGCTACCGTTAGCTCACGTTGATACCTGGATGGTGCCGGCTAACTAGCTATCGTTAGCTCACGTTGATACCTGGATGGTGCCGGTTAACTAGCTACCGTTAGCTCACGTTGATACCTGGATGGTGCCGGCTAACTAGCTATCATTAGCTCACGTTGATAGCTGGATGGTGCCGGTTAACTAGCTACCGTTAGCTCACGTTGATACCTGGATGGTGCCGGCTAACTAGCTATCGTTAGCTCACGTTGATACCTGGATGGTGCCGGTTAACTAGCTACCGTTAGCTCACGTTGATAGCTGGATGGTGCCGGTTAACTAGCTACCGTTAGCTCACGTTGATACCTGGATGGTGCCGGCTAACTAGCTATCGTTAAGCTCACGTTGATACCTGGATGGTGCCGGTTAACTAGCTACCGTTAGCTCACGTTGATAGCTGGATGGTGCCGGTTAACTAGCTACCGTTAGCTCACGTTGATACCTGGATGGTGCCGGCTAACTAGCTATCGTTAAGCTCACGTTGATACCTGGATGGTGCCGGTTAACTAGCTACCGTTAGCTCACGTTGATACCTGGATGGTGCCGGCTAACTAGCTACCGTTAGCTCACGTTGATACCTGGATGGTGCCGGCTAACTAGCTACCGTTAGCCGTGTTCTCTCCAGGTGTGTGTCAGCATGCAGAGCAGCAGTGTGTGTGTCTCGCTGACAGAGGTGTGTGTGTGTGTGTTCTCTCCAGGTGTGTGTCAGCATGCAGAGCAGCAGTGTGTGTGTCTCGCTGACAGAGGTGTGTGTGTGTGTGTGTTCTCTCCAGGTGTGTGTCAGCATGCAGAGCAGCAGTGTGTGTGTCTCGCTGACAGAGGGCGCTGCAGAGGTTCTCATGGAGGGAGAACTCTCTCACAAGATCAACAAGGAGAACTCTCTGTGGAGCCTGGAGCCTGGCCGCTGTGTGGTCGTGAGTACAACCCTTTCACTGCCGCACGACGGCCGGTTAACCCTTTCACTGTGACAATACAGAAGGTTAGCCCTTTCACTGTGACAATACAGAAGGTTATTAGCTAATGATGGAGCATCGCCGTCGGTTGTGTGATAGTAAAGGGTTAACCTTCTGTCGTGTGGCAGTGAAAGGGTTAATATATATATATATATTAGGGCTGTCAATCAATTAAAAATTTTTATTGTGATTAGCGCATGACTGTCCATAATTAATTGTGATTAATCGTGTATTAATCTAACAATTTTTTTTTATCTTTTCAAAAATTTACTTTGAACTCTTTAGCCCGAGCGGTCCATCGGCGGACCGCAAATGACATCACATCATAAATCAAGCTCTCTAGTCTAGACTGTATGACATAATGTTGCAGGTTTTTTTTCTTCAAATGTAGCCAAGAATAAAGACCATGATCCTGTCAAAAAAGCAGGCATAGTGTATATTTTCAACAATACGTTTGTTTACCAATAGGGTAAAGTGTTATTAGTGCGATTTTAGTTTATGGAATGTCTTCATAATTTAGTGAATATCCGCCATTTTGAATTAGCGAAAAGTCGCCAGTTGTAGTCCTATGAGCACAGGGCATGCGCGTTGACATTTTGGAAAAAAAACTACAGTACCCAGCGAATTCTAGCTTCCTGCAAGCAAATGACTTGTGTATGATTTTTTTTCTTTTTTCTTTCTCTTACACACAACGGTCAAACTGTATACTCTTGCCGGTTACACACACCTGCATGTCATCAGTCCCTCCCACTACACATTAAAGGCAGGTAGCCTGTAGCTGTTCCGCAACCGTTCCTACTTCCGGGGTAGGCCTGATTGGCCCCGACAGGCACGTGACCCGCCGCGGCCACGCCCCCGCGGCAGCCCCAGGAGCAAGCGCGCTACTGCTGGAGTTCGCTTCGCCTTTCACATCGCTGCCGTTGGCGAAAGCAGACAAATGAATGACTAATTCGGTCAGAAATAACGTAACTAATAACGTTAGTAAGCACTGCTTATATGCTTATTATGTCTGCGGGGTACAGTAAACGTTTCTCCCAGTACATTCTGAAGAGCACACCGCTGTATGTTGGAGAACCAGCGGTCTTCCTCACTCGAGTGAGACTAAAGCCGTGCACTGCACAGTCTCTAACAGTGTAACAGTAAGAAGCATTTTGGATAAAAGTATTCTGTACTTCTGTATGACAACAATGTATGCCTTTCAAATGTTAAATGATTAAATGATACACAGCTAAATCTACGCTCTCGCCTCTCATCCTGCTTTCGCCAACGGCAGCGATGTGAAAGGCGAAGCAAACTCCAGCAGTAGCGCGCTTGCTCCTGGGGCTGCCGCGGGGCGTGGCCGGGGCGGGTCACGTGCCTGTCGGGGCCACGTGCCTGTCGGGGCCAATCAGGCCTACCCCGGAAGTAGGAACGGTTGCGGAACAGCTACAGGCAGCCAGGTAAGCCACCTACTGGTCAGCAAAGGGAACTGCCGCCATGAACCCAACTCCATAGGCACACACACAATGTACACAAATACAGAAATCCAAACAAATACATAAAATATTAAATATGTCACTAAACCAGCAAATTGGCTCTAACACACACGATAAGATAAGATATTCTTTTATTGATCCCCTTGGGGAAAATCAGGCATCATAGCAGCATGGGGGAGGGGGGGGTACAGGTAGTAGAAGTCATGATACAGGTCACAGAATTATAGTACAGTGGAGAAATAAAAATAGAATAAAAAGGCAGTGTAAACAATATAACAATATAATTAACTCTGGACATGTGTATATGGGCAACAAGGTGCGAGTTATATTTGCCCTACAATAAATAGTGACAATATATAATCTAAAAAACGAAATGCTAAATATATGCAATATATAATCTAAATCTAATCTAATATATAATAATAAAAAAAGCAAAATGCTAAATATATGCTCTGATGAAGTATACAGTACAATGTGGAATAAGGTAGTTTTTTAGAAGTGACTGCAGACAAGGGTAAATCAATCTTCCTCTATAACCACACTCAAATGTCTATGCTTTATTATATTTTTATATTCTAATAATTCGAATGCTCAAATTTGGCCTATTACTATAGGCTTATGTCAATGCCTACACTATCGATTGTTATGTATGGTCTGTCCACTAGAGGGCACTCCAACCACTCAAAGCTATTGTTTGTTGTAACATTATCAATAAACATTATTACCAATTACCAACAGGGGATAACTTTCTTGGCAAGTGATATATTTTTTTTAAATGTGTGTGTGTGTGTGTGTGTATATATATATATAAAAATTCAGCATTTATACAGTCTTTTACTTTGCTACTAATTAATCTACCTTCACTATATTACTACCTACTATGCTAATATATCTTTACTACTATACACTCAAGTCTGTAGCACCCAAGTTCAACACTGTTTTGACAGAGTTGTACCCTTCCTGCTGATGACTTGTCGTACACAACTTGTAAGTCGCTTTGGATAAAAGCGTTCAGCTAAATGACTCAATCTAAATGATTGTGCATTGTGTGGACTCACTAATCCTGCAAGCTTGTGTTATGCTAGCAGGCGTCACGGTGACTAGCGTTACATAAGGTTTGCAAACGGTGAATATGATCTAACGGTATGTTTAGCGCAAAGCTTAGGTAGCCGTCCAGCCTCGACCAGCCAGCCTCACAACCTGCTCCGTGAATCTGCTGCTGACTGACTGTAAATTGACATTTCATTTATGGTAATTTGTAGGGATGCTCGATATTGGCTTTTTTACCGATATACCGATATTGTCCAACTCTTAATTTCCGATACCGATATCAACCGATACCGATGTATGCAGGGTTTCCCCCCCAAAAAACGGAATAATTTCAGGTAATTAACATTACATGTCTCTTGTTGTTGAATTAACACAACATTATGCATACTTTTGACAATAAATAAAATCAGAATTTGTTCTTACTTGCTTGCCTGGGTAAATAAAGGTTATAGAAATGTAAAAAAATAAATGAAAACCGATACCAATATTTCCGATATCACATTTGAATGCCAATATCGGCCGATAATATCGGTAGGCCGATAATATCGGACATCCCTAGTAATTAGTAGGGATGCACCGATCCAACTTTTTCAGTCCCGATACCTGGGTTTGGGTATTGGCCAATACCGATACCGATCCGATACCCATTGTCCAAATTCTGTTTATTTATTATTTAATCACCACGATCCTGTCTTTATCAGTTTATTTATTATTTAATCACCACGATCCTGTCTTTATCAGTTTATTTATTGAATCGCCACAATCCTGTTTTTGTTATCAGTTTATTTATTTAATCACCACGATCCTGTCTTTGTTATCAGTTTATTTATTTAATCGCCACAATGCATCAGTTTATTTATTTAATCACCACGTTCTAGGGCTGTCTTAAATACTTCAAAGCTTCGTTCGATGGCACGAGCTTCGAACATAAAAAAAAATCGAAGTAAATTTTTTTTGCCTCAAATCTTACGCCTCCATTCCAATGAAACGAAAGTAAGCGGCGCCTCGACTCCACCTCTCTACAACAAGCACGTGGAGATTATCTGTGTTGAAAACAACAAGGACATGTGCAGCAGACATGTCGACGAAGAAGTCATCAGACGTGTGGTTACACTTTAAAATATGCAAAGTGCCTCTACAACAACTTTGTCAAATCACCTAAAAAACATAAGTATCGTTGTACACGACGGCGACGCCACACAAAACATTAATAAGGCTATGCCTATACTGCTATGACGAATGTGTTACCAAGTTGGCAATTTTTTTTTTCAAATTTCTTTTTTAGCGTTTATCGTTTTTACTACCGGGCAGTCCAGTAGAGAGAGAGAGAGAGAGAGAGAGGAAGAACGGGAGACAGAGTGGGGGGAAGACATTCGGCAAATGATGCCGGGTCCGGGAATCGAACCCGGGTCGGCCGTGCCGCGACTCAGCGCGTTACATGGTTCGCCACTTGGGCGCCCAAGTTGGCTAATTTAATTGTAATCATCTGCTTTTGTAGGTGCATTGTCTGATATAATTATAAATTAAATATTTATATAATTGTTTGCTTGATAGACGAAGGTTGCAACATAATTATGTTGTGAGAGCAGCCCCACTGCACCCAGGCAGCGCAGCCGAGTGAGACCTTGTTGGCTGCGTCACAGTCACGAAAGGGGCTACTTAATTAATTAATCCAATCCACTTTATTTATAGAGCACATTTAAAAACAGCAAAGTTCACCAAAGTGCTGTACAAGTCCCACAACATAAGATAAAAAAAATATATATATATTATAATTAATATATATATATATATATTTTTTTTTTCTTGAAGCTTTGAATTAAAATCGAAGCTTCGATAGCCAAAAAAAACTTTGAAGGTCAGCCCTACCACGTTCCTGTCTTTATCAGTTTATTTATTTAATCAACACGATCCTGTCTTTATCAGTTTATTTATTTAATCAACACGATCCTGTCTTTGTTATCAGTTTATTTATTTAATCACCACGATCCTGTCTTTATCAGTTTATTTATTTAATCAACACGATCCTGTCTTTATCAGTTTATTTATTTAATCACCACGATCCTGTCTTTGTTATCAGTTTATTTATTTAATCACCACGATCCTGTCTTTGTTATCAGTTTATTTATTTAATCACCACGATCCTGTCTTTGTTATCAGTTTATTTATTTAATCACCACGATCCTGTCTTTGTTATCAGTTCATTTATCTAATCAACACGATCCTGTCTTTGTTATCAGTTTATTTATTTAATCACCACGATCCTGTCTTTATCAGTTTATTTATTTAATCACCATGATCCTGTCTTTGTTATCAGTTTATTTATTTAATCACCACGATCCCATTGAAAGAACATGAAGGACACGATGACACTTTCATCCAGTCGTATTTCCTGCCCTGCTGTGAAACAAGTGTGTATCTCACCCACTTCCACGTCTCTCTGTCTGTGTCTCTCTGTGTCTCTGTCTGTGTGTCTCTGTCTCTGTGTCTCTGTCTGTGTGTGTCTCTCTCTATGTGTGTCTCTGTCTCTGTGTCTCTCTGTCTCTGTGTGTCTCTCTCTCTCTGTGTGTCTCTCTGTGTCTCTGTCTCTCTGTCTCTGTGTGTCTCTGTCTCTGTGTGTCTCTCTCTCTGTGTCTCTGTCTCTCTGTCTGTGTCTCTCTCTCTGTGTGTCTCTCTCTCTGTGTGTCTCTCTCTCTGTGTCTCTGTCTCTCTGTCTCCGTGTGTCTCTCTCTCTGTGTGTGTCTCTCTCTCTGTGTCTCTGTGTGTCTCTGTCTCCGTGTCTCTGTGTCTCTCTCTCTCTGTGTGTCTCCATGTCTCTGTGTCTCTCTCTCTGTGTGTCTCTGTGTCTCTCTGTGTGTCTCTGTCTCTCCGTGTGTCTCTGTGTGTCTCTGTCTCTCTGTCTCCTCCAGCTGTCTCTCAGTAAGTGCGGTGAGGTCTGGTGGAACGCGGTGTTGAAGGGGGAGAAGGAGATCGATGTGAACCAGATCAACAGGGAGCGCACCATGGCAACGGTGGACGAGGAGGAACACGCCGTGCTGGACAGACTGACCTTCGACTACCACCAGAAGCTCCAGGGCAAGCCCCAGAGCCACGAGATGGTGAGAGGCTGAGAGCACACCCTAACCATAACCATAACCACAGAGCCACGAGATGGTGAGAGGCTGATAGCACACCCTAACCCTAACCATAACCACAGAGCCACGAGATGGTGAGGGCACACCCTAACCATAACCATAACCACAGAGCCACGAGATGGTGAGAGCACACCCTAACCATAACCCTAACCACAGAGCCACGAGATGGTGAGAGCACACCCTAACCATAACCATAAACCATAACCATACTCTAGCACAGGGGTGGGCAACTTTGTATATGGTGAGGGCCACTAAATTTCCACACTCAATCTGGGGGGCCGCATTGTTTATCGGCAGTCCCGCCAGTAGTACCCCATCACTCAAATAGCCCATAATAGTCACATATGTGATAAATAAGGCATATAAACTATTATAATTTGTTGTAACTTTGTTTTTATTCCATTTAAAACGCATTTAGTAATGCTTAATTTCAACTTTATGAATTTATAAATACAGCTGAATTTGAAAGTATTGCTGTGTAGCACCATATTCTAGCACTATACTCTCTAGCACTATACTCTAGCACAGGGGTCAGCAACCTTTACTATCAAAAGAGCCACTTTTCCCCCGTCCCACAAAATAAAATGCTCAGGGAGCCGCACAACCTATTTACCCTTAAAATGAAGATAACAGTGTATAACGTTTTATATATCCCCAAGCATACCCCACATTTAACATAAAACGCCTGACAATTGCATACCCAAAGTAATTTGCGATTTATCATACTTTATACTTATAGAACACAGTTTGTTGCATTAATGGAATTATAAAGCAACAAAAATTATAATTTTTTGACTTTTTATTGCTGTTTTTACCTGTTATAACAAAGGAAAACCTCACTCTTATGAAGAGGAGAAAAAATACTGGCTGTGTGTGTAGACCTATTTTTAAATAAAACACAGAAGAGGAGACAAAACACTGGTGTCTGTAGACCGACTTTGAAATAAAACCCTGAACTATTCAGGTATATTTGAGTCCGTCCCTTATTTGTGGAACATTTATAAAATAAAAAGTAGTCCACTTTGAAAAAAGACTACCATGTAGACCTACTTTGAAATAAAACACAGAAAAGGAGAAAAACACTGGCATCTGTAGACCTACTTTGAAATAAAACCCTGAACTATGCAGCTCTATTTGAGTCCTTCCCTTATTTGTGGAAAATCTATAAAATAAAAAGTAAATTCTTCGTTGTTCGCAAATTTCGCACCACATATCAGGCATACAGGTAAGCCTGCATCCTTAGTCGTGAAAGCAAATTAATCTGTCCACGCTGAATTAAACCCTCTATTTTCCTCAGACTTTCCTTTTTATCGATTTATCCATGGTTAGCTTACTGGGGGGTCGGAAACTCAAGATTAGCCACTTGCAGACGGCAGGGAGAGGCGCGGGGTGTGACGTACTGTATATTTTAGTTGATGAAATATTTTTGTTGACTAAATATTTTAGTTGATGAAATATTTTATCATTTCAGTGTCACAGTATGACATCGATCTCCAAAATAAGAGAACAAAAAAACAAAACAAAAAAAGTAGCAGCTGATTGGCTAAAGAGCCGCATGCGGGTGGCAGACCCCTGCTCTAGCACTATAATCTACCTTTTCAACTCTACTATAAAAGGTATATGAATTGATCAAATGTAACCGTGGTCAGAATGTAAGGTTTTATAATGCTTCAATCGATTTTAACGAATTATAATATTATACTATACGGTAAAGTAATATACAGCAGAATGAGTTCAAGAGGAGTTAACCATAAATAAATCTGTATATATACCGTAGTCAACATCATGCCTCCAAGAGGAGTTAACCATAATTAATACATGGCGTTTTAAAATTCGCCAAAATGCTTGATGGTGATTGGTCAATAGCGCACGGTTGCCCCTAGCAGCGGTCAATTATTTCTCGATAATTCACCGCTGCTAGGGGCAACGTGCAATAATGACCGCTGCTAGGGGCAACGCCTCGCAGCCGGACTCTCGCAGCGTTATACCATGCACAGCTGCACTGCATCAGGTGCAATCAAGCACACACCTGCCGACGCCAGAGTCATAGTTGTTTTGCAACAGAACAACCGTGTCTGCATTTGATCTCGTCTTGTCGATGGTGTAAAATGAATTACGTATATTGTTAGTAAGTTAGCCCTGTAATAAGCGGGATAATGTATAGCTGCTACGAGGTCATTGTCGCAAAATAATTGACATTCACTGCGTTTAGAACCCCTCTGCGCGGCGCCTCTGTGTTCCAGAACGCAGTGTCGGTCAATTATTTTGCGACAATGACCTCGTAGCTATACATTATCCCTTACATAACAACATGTATATAGTCAACGTCATGCCTCCAAGAGGAGTAACACATTGGGTGAAGGGGATCTTTAAGTACTTTCGTTGTTGTACAGTAAAACAAGACTGTACACAGTATAACCAGACGGTACACAGTATAACCAGACGGTACACAGTATAACCAGACAGTACACAGTCTAACCAGACGGTACACAGTATAACCAGACGGTACACAGTATAACCAGACAGTACACAGTATAACCAGACAGTACACAGTATAACCAGACAGTACACAGGGTAACCACACGTCCCTCTCTCTCATGTCTCCCCACAGAAGGTGCACGAGATGCTGAAGAAGGGTTGGGACGCAGAGGGCTCGCCGTTCAAAGGACAGCAGTTCGACCCGTCCATGTTCGACATCCCGCCCAGCGCCGTGCAGTTCTGAAGCTCCGGTTCAGACGCCCCGATGACCCACGAGCCGAGCGGCAGCGGCGGACGACGACGGGACGAGCGCAGGACTGTCGACGAGTGCAGCCAAAATGTACCTGCCAATCCAGGAATGCCACCAGTTGAGTTCCAGCGCTCACCTTGATCGGAGACTGAGGGGGGTCAAAGTGCATTGTCATGTTTTATGCAGTTACTCCTTTTTGTTTATTGTTATTTCTGTTGCTTGTGTTATTTGAGGTTTTATGTTTTTTTTTTGTTTTGTTCAAAGTACATGAAACGGTTTAATACCTTTTTGTTGAATAAATAAGCTTTGTTCCGTTGCTGTCAGAATGTCTACCGTGCCTGTGTGTGTGTATCCGTGTACGGTCACTCTCCTCGCTTTGCCTTCTGTATCCTCGCTCTTCCACTGGTGACTAGGGTTAGGGTACCGTTCACATTTGAACCGATACCGGTACCAGTTCCTGGATTTCGGTATCGGTACCCAGCGGTACCTTTGTTCGGTACTTAACTCTTTCTGTAATACATTTTTTGTTATTATTTCAGTTGAAAAAAGAAATAAATAAAAATGTCTCAATTTCAACATTGTTGATTATTTCCAACATTTTGTTATTTATTGTTGTAACACACCACACAAAATAAATCGCATTATTATGTTTTTAAATGTTTCAATATTTAAGGCTCCCTCTTGTCTCTACATTACACTCTTATACTAAACATGTAGAGGTACCGAAATTTGGTACCGATTGGTCTAGCATGAATCGGTACCCGGTAGAACCGATGCAGTTCGGTACCCAACCCTACTGGTGACCCTGTTTAACGTTGGTTGTCCAGCCCTGTGGTGGTTACTATGCTGGGTGAATAAATCACTTTACAGGTGCCCTTAGGTGCCATCTGCATGTTTGGCTAACTACCTGTCAAAATAGGCCGTTGGATATGAAACATATTTTTGTAAACCTTTTTTTAGGTGGAAGAAGAGAAGGTAGCAAGCCGTCACGTTTGGCCTTTTTAAAGGTCGAGTCTGTAATGCCACCAAACGGCGACCCCCTCTAGGCAAAAGAGCCTCATTTGGTATTGCACCTTGTTTACATGTTTTGTTTTGTCATGCCCATACACGTCTGGAGACTTTCACAGTATAACTTACTATTATATATATATATATATATACAGGCATGCAGTGCTCAGGGGACGCACACAAGAATGTCCACTCGACTCTGCGCCAAGTACCCACTTGGCTACTTTGCATAACAATATCTCAGGTCATCAGGGGTGTAAAGTACTTGAGTAATTGTACTTCGTTACAATACTTAAGTACTGTTTTGGGGGATTTGTACTTTACTCAAGTATTATTAGGTTTGTATACTTTGTACTTTTACTCCATTACATTTCAGAGAAAAAAAAAAAACTTTTTACTCCTTACATTTAAAATGCAGACCTACAAAGTACAAATCTCACAGGTCCAACGATTTTAATTAGTATATTTTAATAGTTTATCTGGCCGAACTAACGTTAACGTTATTAATCCTGCGACTGCAGGTAAACAGCCAATCAAATCCCCATCAATGGAAAATGAACCTGCACATACCCGTGCTGATTGGTCCTTGTGCAAGACTAGAAAGCGGGGATCTTTGATTAAACACCTGCTATCAGAAGAATAGACAGTCAGAGTGACAAGCCATAGAAGATGGCCACAATGAGTGATGAAGAGGACGAAACGGTCGGCGACGGCGTGGACGGACAAGACAAGCATCCATGGCCCTATCTACATAAACTGTTCTATTTGGCCGCAGTCAACACTGATTCTTATAAAATGAAGTGTCTCCTTTGCCTCCCCCGATCCCATGAAATCTCTGCCTTCAAAAATTCTCCATCGAATTTGAAGAAACATATCGAGGCAAGTTTGCTAGTTAGCTAACGTTTTTCCCGTTTTACGTTTTAACGGTTTATTTTACTTTACTAATGTAGCTAGCACAGCACTAAGTTCGTTTTGCTAATGTAGACAACGTTATCGATTCCAGTAATGTTAAAGTCATTAAGAAGATTAACTTGGCTAACCAGCTAAACTAATTCTAGCTAACGTTAGCTTACTTAGCAGGATGACACACATTTTCATGATTTGTCCTTGCTAATGTTAGCTAGCAAAGTTGTCTAGCCCCTACTAGCCGCCAATGATAATTTGATTTGATTTGATTTTTATTTGTCTCGAACATAGAAACATAAAACAAGTTTAAAAAACAAAAAGGTGGGCGGCTAGGTGGCGCTCGCCACCAACGCAGGAGATGCTGGGTTCGAGCCCAGCTCTCGGCGTTGCTACCAACTTGGCTGGTCGTTCATACTAATACAATTGGCAGTGTTAGGGGGTGGGAAGCTGGTAGGTGGGGATTGGACGTTGTGGAGAGCGACTCCTACAGGTCGGTTGGTGCGCCTGCGCAGTAGAATCAGGAAGTGACGGGGGCGGCGTGTCCCTCCCACACAGACCCTCGCCGCTGAGAGATCGCGCTGTGCAGGTGAAAAGATGCGACGGCTGCCTCCTCGAGTACCGGAGGGGACACGTGATGCAAGGCTTCGTCCACATTGCAGCCGACCAGTGGGAGGCATGGTCTAACAACGTTCGAGACAGGGGAGGGTAGAATTGGACAACACGAAATTGGGGAAGGGAGAAAAAATTGAAAATGGGGAGAAAAAGTAGAGTCAAGAGTCCAAGACTATTTCCATACTATAAGTGTTTGAGAAGGAACAGGGGGAAGTAAAACAACTTATCAAGCCCTGCCCCTTCCTTACAATATTTGACATTATAATTTAATAAAAATAATATAACAAATAATGAAAAATAAAATAAAAGTACAGTTTTTTATACGTGCAATACGCATTAAATAATTTTAATGCAAAAAAAGTGTCCTCTGTTCTTTCATTTCAGCATTCAGCATTGTCTATCGCAGAACACATTCCATTGTGGGCAGAGTGTATGCTTGGTTTCATTCCAGCCTTGCCTAAACACCAGCTGATGATTTCACTAATTGGCTCACCTCTTCAACTAACTCACCTGGTGCAATGTATAGTTCAAATGAAAACTTGGCCCACGATGGAATGAGTTTGAGACCCCTGGTCTATCCCTTTCAAACAATATTTTTTTTACTTTTTTGTACTTAAGTACATTTAAAAGTAGGAGTTTTTTTACTTTTACTCAAGTGTGTTTTTAGCCAGATACTTTGACTTTAACTTTTTTTTGTATCTACTTTTTTTTTATTATTCTTTTTCTATTTTTCTCCCATCCCAATTTCGTATTATCCAATTCTACCCTCCCCTGTCTCGAACGTTGCTAGACCATGCCTCCCACTGGTCGGCTGCAATGTGGACGAAGCCTTGCATCACGTGTCCCCTCCGGTACACGAGGAGGCAGCCGTCGCATCTTTTCACCAGACAGCTCGATCTCTCAGCGGCGAGGAGTAACGCGTGGGAGGCTCACGCTGCCCCCGATACTTCCTGATTCTACTGCGCAGGCGCACCAACCGACCTGTAGGAGTCGCTGTCCACAACGTCCGATCCCCACCCACCAGCTTCCCACCCCCTAATACTGCCAATTGTACGAACGACCAGCCAAGCCGGAAGCAACGCCGAGAGCTGGGCTCGAACCCAGCGTCTCCTGCGTTAGTGGCGAGCGCCTTGCCCACTGCGCCACTTAGCCGCCCTTTGACTTTTACTTGAGTGAGATTTTGAGACAGTACCCATACTTTCACTTAAGTATCATTTCTGGGTACTTTTTACACCCCTGGTTCAAATACTACAGTTGTACCGTTCACACAAATCCTGTGAATGAGACCGTGTTACATTCCATTCCTAGAGGCAATTAGGCATCATCTTTATTCGCGAGGGAACATTTATGCGCATGCGCGGGACCAGGTGACGTCATTAAAACAGTGCAACTCCTTATGAAATCACCACTGCACCACTGTATATATATATATATTTTTTTTTTGTATCCACTTTTTCTCCCATTTTCTATATTTTCTCCCATCCCAATTTCGTATCATCCAATTCAACCCTCCCCTGTCACGAACGCTGTTTCTTGCCTCCCACAAGCCGGCTGCAATGTGGACTAAGTCATACATAGCACAAGTCCCCTCCGATACTCGAGGTAACAGCAGTCGCATCTTTTCACCTGCGCAGCTCGATCTCTCAGTGGCGAGGAGTAACGCGTGGGAGGCTCACGCTGCCCCCGACACTTCCTGATTCTACTGCGCAGGCGCACCAACCGACCTGTAGGAGTCGCTGTCCACAACGCCCGATCCCCACCCATCAGTTTCCCACCCCCTAATACGGCCAATGTGTATTAGTATGAACGACCAGCTAAACTGAAAGCAATGTGGAGCCCAGCGTCTCCGCATTCGTGGCGAGCGCCTTGCCCACTACGCCACGTAGCCGCCCACTGTATATATATATATATACATTCTAACTATAGTAACTTCTTATACTGAAGTTCTCCAAACCCCAGTATCAATACTGTACCAAGAGGTGCCTCGAGGTTGCTGTTTGACACCATTACAGATTCTACCTTTAAAATAACTATTTTTTGGGTCAACCAGACACACCGGTTCTCCATCACTTATTAAAAGACTTGTTTGACCTTCCACTGACCTCCCTCTGACCCCTGACCTCTCCTCGCTTTCAATTATGTCAACGTGTGTGTGTGTGTGTGTGTGCCTGAAATTAATAAAGAACGGATTAACTGATACCGTGAGGGGAGTTCATTCATTAGTGTGGGACTACTGACCCGGTCAGCGATAAGACTGAGACAAGAGAGAGTTAAATAAATAAAATAAATAGAAAAGAGACGGATGGTGCATACATCACAGAGGTAAGGGGACTAATTAAAACACACATCAAACAACCAAATACAATGACAAAGGAGGCATATACATGAAGCGGAACAGTCACATTACAGTTAACCCTTTCACTGCAACAACACACAGAAGGTTAGCCCTTTCACTGCCACACTACAGAAGGTTAACCCTTTCACTGCCACGCGACAGCAGGTTAGCCCTTTCACTGCCACACTACAGAAGGTTAACCCCTTTACTATCACACTAACCGTCGGTAGTGTGATAGTAAAGGGTTAACCTTCTGTAGTGTGATAGTAAAGGGTTAACCTTCTGTAGTGTGATAGTAAAGGGTTAACCTTCTGTAGTGTGATAGTAAAGGGTTAACCTTCTGTAGTGTGATAGTAAAGGGGTTAACCTTCTGTAGTGTGGCAGTGAAAGGGCTAACCTTCTGTAGTGTGGCAGTGAAAGGGGTTAACCTTCTGTAGTGTGGCAGTGAAAGGGTTAACCTTCTGTAGTGTGGCAGTGAAAGGGCTAACAGTAGGTTATGAGTATAGTGACGCTCAGCGTCTACTGCACATATCTCACTCCAGTGACGTGCACTGAATAAAAACTTCACAATGTACCTTTACATACCAACATCCGTCTGGCCACACCCCCATCTGCTACCTACATAAGCAGGGGTGTGGCCACACACTCATCTCCTTCTCAATAATTTCACCACAAGGTAAGATCAAGGGCCGCATAGAACGCATATTCATAACCTACTGTTCTATGTCGTATAAGCTCTCGCTCAGCGTCTACTGCACAACGGGAGCTGATGCTCGAAATGTACCCCACTGAGGCCCCCCACAACCATCAGAACCGGGGAGGACCGAGCCCCCCGACCCTCCCTATTGGAGGACGGGAGGGAGACGGATCCGACCGTGCGAAGAGGAACTCGAGCAACTCAACGCACAGGGTGAGCAGACCGTGGCTTGACCCCACGACTACGCACACGCACAACCCGCATGCCACCAGGGAACGAACGGAAGGAACAAACCTCGTTACCGCCCCCAAAATCACTGGGTCAAGAGCAAAGCTCAACCCCGTGGCAAGGCCGTAGCAGCGGAGCGCGAAGGAAGACCCAGACCCAGGAGGGACTGGATCCCCCCGGAAAAAAGGGGGCCCCGGAGAGGCCAATGACGCCACAGCATCAAGACCTCACCAGGCGGTCACTAGTGACACCGCCCCCCACATCGCCAGCGTATTCGGACAGGGCCCATCCAAGAGCAGGCCCTTCCCCCCACTAGCACGCTGCCTGGCTCACTGACCCTGGCATACTCAGGCAGTCAGTATAGCTGTAACTCGAAGCACTCAAGAGGCTACACCACAGCGGGAGCAGGCAGCGCACCGGGGAGACGACCTCCAGAAGAGGCCGATCCCTCAATCCAGGCAGCAGGCACTTGACCCGAGCCTGGAGCACTGCGGACGAGACAGGCGCCAAAGGGGTCAACTAAAAACAGCACCCCGGCGGAAGGGGCGTATGCTGGCATTGTTGAGCACCATGTCAAAGCCTCCACCAAAAAATCCCAGACGCTCTAGAGGGGCCGAGGCAGAGAAGGCTGACACGATTGGCAGACGTCATGAACGTGCAGGGGCACACTCAACCGGGTAACCCGGGAGTTGACTCCGCTCCAACACACCAGGGAATCAACCACCCTCTTGGTTCAACATGCGGTGGTTGTTCCTATAACCCCTCAGGAAAAAACTCCAAAACACACCTGCGGGTATACACTGGCTATACCGCAGTACAAGTGTTTTAGTTTTCAAAAAGGGGTTATCCCAGGCCTACGGGTCGACGAAAACGACTTCGGACCGGGCCCGGCGGACCGGGACGTACACAGGGATGCCAGAGGAGTACTATAAAAACCACCTCAACAGCCCCCTCTCAGCCATGCGTAAGCGGGAGAAGAGAGGGGCGAAAAGAATGGAGAACGAACATCTCCATAATACCAAACCCTGTGACACCCGGGCCGGTTGTCACAGGGATCTGCGTCCCTGGCAGACAACGGGTTAACTGAGCTGGACCAGCGTGACCAGAACCAGTCCCGTGCCCTAATCACGCCGACATCCCCAACTCTAGGAGGGGGGTAGGTACGCGTGTCGATCTAAAACATTATAGAGGGCGCCACCCAGACGGTCCCGTTCGTACCGCGCTCAGTGGCCCACCCCAAGGGCGTGAGACCCCTCTACCTATGCTTTGATCTATTCCGTTAACATCCCCCAGATATGAACGAGAATTCGTCGAGACAAACCTAGTAAACTGGCGCTCGGAAGAGACAAACTCCATCCCAGTTGCCCCATAAAAACACATCAATGGATAGTCTAACAAGACACCAGATACCGTTCCTCCAAGCCGCCTGGGGAACGACAAGAAGCCGCTTTTTAAAATTTAAAAAAAATTCAGAAAAAAGAAAAAAATAATACGGACATGGGTCTCATGCGACGCGGCTGAGGGAAAACACCACCCCGTCAACCACACTTCATAAGAGGGGACGTGAGCGACGTACCCCTATGACGGGGCGAAACCCATGACTCAACAGACCTGTAAGGCGAGGCGTCAGGGAAACCCTAAACAATACTCCGTCCACCTACTCCAAAAAGGAGAGGACGGGGTACCCCCAGAGAGACTTCCCACGTGAGCTGTATAGATTGAAAAGACATATTGCAGCATTGAGCTATGTAACAATTGGGTTAGGACTCTCCGAGGAGGAGCTCTGAACTCCCAGAGGAGAAAACTCCAACACCAGAGGAGGCTCTGACCCAATACACACACTACCAGTAGGGAGCAGCGCAGAAGAACCACGTCTCTACTGCGCTGCATCACCCACCAAGCTCAATAATCGAATTTAATTGAATCGAATACACATACAACAGAGCAGAACTCCTTTTCGAAGTTCTACTCACCTTGACAATCTGAGGAGGAGGCTCTGAAACTCTGAGGAGGCTCCCTCACTGGGAGGGAGGGTCCAAACTCACAGAAGGCTCTTCTCCCTGAAGAAGAGCTCTGTGAGGAGGAGGCTCTGAAAACTCCCTGAAACAGAACCATAACATGGAACCTGGCCAACTCACGGAAGTCTTACCAATAGAAACGCGCCCAGTGACGTACTCTATGGCGGGGGAATTTCCGCGGTGCACACGCCCAATCATTCAGGGCGTGGGACCAGGAAACTCCCTCTCCCCCCCCCCTACCCTGTAACGTGCCAAACCAGCAACATGACAGGAAGCCCGAAGGACAGGGGGTTTTAACCCCTGCCCAAACAGAAAAAGGGGGAGGAAGGGTTTACCAGTTCACCCCTTTACGACCCCTCACCCCTGATACGATGTAATGACAAAGTAGAGCCATGACACCAGTCATAGCATGCTACATGAAGCATTTAACAGCTTCACATAGCTCATGTGCGAACCTGCTATCTGATTTTTACTAAGGAAAAACACAGAACAGAGAGGGCCCCTTTAAGAGCCCCGGTACCAGACTTACACATGTGCTTCTGTGGGCCAAAACCTAACCCAGTTGTAAATCTCAACGACACACACAACCCTTCATCACAACAAAAAATGGCAAAAGTACACTCTTACTACAGAGGAACGCCGTTTTTCATAACGAGAGAGACATAAGTCCTCGATTATGTATTGGCCACAGGCCTTGCTAAGCACACATGACAGTGACCAAACAACCTTTTCCCTAGGAAAAAAATCGTTTCTCAAGCAGAAGCACAACCCCAGCAGTTTAAGCTGAGGATTACATCGTATCCCCACAAACACAGTGACACAATATATTGTAAACAAAACATGTCTGAGAGGAGGGGGGGGAAGCCCCAGGGAAAAACCGGGGGGGTCACCCCTCCTACCTTACCCTTGATACGACCAGGTTGAACAGGTACCCCTGTTAATATGTGAACACGCTGTTCATTGTCATCACAAGTTGAGAGAAGAATTTATTCCTCAATCACATGTCACTAAGCATAGCTTCATAGGTTAATTAACCCACTTAGTTGTGAGTTCAACCACGTTACTAACGTTACATGAACACACATGTTCTCATCACAACTAAACTAGTTCATTTTTACACACGTAAAAAAACGCCGATTTCCTAGGTAGAGAGAAGCTATACCAGAGACAAGACAATTCACACACAACACGCGTCGTATCCTCAATGTATTGCAGCAACACACGTTTTGGAAAACATCGTTATTACAAAACATTTAGAAGGGAAGGAAAGAAGAAGTGTTTAAAGTCCGGTCAGGACTCCTACCTTCACCCTGAGCGCAGGCCGAGAGGACTGCAACACTGGTCAACGGGACACAGAGTCGAACCCGGCATCTCCTGCGTTGGTGATGAGGGTAATGTCCGCTACGCCACCCAGCCGCCGTTCTCCATGTTGACGAAGTCCTCGCTGGCATGGCACCCGGGTGTAGGGTCGACTAACATCCTCTGTCAAAGATGACGTTGTAGTCAGAGTGTTTAAGGCATGTTATAGTAGGGATGGGTACCGAATTCGGTACTTTTAAGGTACCGAACCGAAACACGTCGGTACTACACGTCAAGTGAGAAACCAAAAAAAAAATAAAAAAAAATAAAAGAAAATATTTTTTATTAATTTTTTTTTAACTTTTTTAACTTTTTTTTTTCATGTCAATGTTCACACGCACAATATATGCTTACCTAGGATTTGACTTGATTCAACAACAAAGCAGTCGGAGCAATGACAAGCCGAAAACTGTCGAAATTGTAGTTATTTGAAGTTTGGATTTTTTTTTTACGACTGAGGTAGGTAAATTAAATTTCTTGAGACTAAAGTACCGAAAAAAGGTACCGTTGGGTACCGTTATCGATTCACAGGTACCGGTACCGGTATCGGTTCAAATGTGAAAGGTACCCATCCCTAATAGTCACAGTAACGTTTCAACAGTGTAGCATTAAGCTAACAGCCGCCCGACTGATAGCAACAAGCTAACGTTTACTAGCCTAGTGAACACAACGAGCTAGCGCTGCAGCTAACAGCTGACTGGCTAACAACAGTAGGCCACAAACTAGCACGCCAGCTAAGCAGCTATCACCTGAACTGTACACAACGATAATAAGCCACACTTCAGACAGGCCGCCGCCTGAGT
>NC_140175.1:3029709-3037209 GCF_963971535.1 Notolepis coatsorum | reverse complement strand
CCCTAGAACACACAAAAAACTACACCTATCTCGGCCTAAACATCAGTGCTACAGGGAACTTCAATCAAGCTGTGAACGACCTGAGAGACAAAGCAAGAAGGGCTTTTTATGCCATAAAAAGGAACATCAAGTTAGACATTCCAATCAAAATCTGGCTCAAAATATTAGACTCCGTCATAGAACCGATTTCCCTATATGGTTGTGAAGTCTGGGGCCCACTTGCAAACCAAGACTTCACCAAATGGGACAAACACCCAATTGAGACTCTGCATGCAGAATTTTGCAAATCCATTCTCCACACCCAACGGAAAACACCAAATAATGCAGAACTAGGAAGATACCCACTAATCATCAAAATTCAAAAAAGAGCATTTAAATTCCACAATCACCTAAAAGAAAGCGACCCAGACACACTCCACAACATAGCCCTCACCCACAGAGAGACCCTCGATAGATGCCCACTCAGCCAGATGGTTCTGGGACTCTGCTCACAAACACAAGCAGAGCCACCAGACAGAAACCACACTGGACTAAATCAAATTATAAGAAAACAAAAAGAAAACTATCTGACACATTGGAAAGAAACAACCCAAAGCCAGAGCAAATTGAAATGCTATTTGGCCCTAAACAGAGAGTACACAGTGGCAGAATACCTGAGCACTGTGACTGACCCAAAACTAAGAAGATCCTTGACTAGGTACAGACTCAGCGAGAGAGAGAGTTATAGAGATATGGTGAGCAGCTCTGGTGTTATAGAGATATGGTGAGCAGCTCTGGTGTTATAGAGATATGGTGAGCAGCTCTGGTGTTATAGAGATATGGTGAGCAGCTCTGGTGTTATAGAGATATGGTGAGCAGCTCTGGTGTTATAGAGATATGGTGAGCAGCTCTGGTGTTATAGAGATATGGTGAGCAGCTCTGGTGTTATAGAGATATGGTGAGCAGCTCTGGTGTTATAGAGATATGGTGAGCAGCTCTGGTGTTATAGAGATATGGTGAGCAGCTCTGGTGTTATAGAGATATGGTGAGCAGCTCTGGTGTTATAGAGAGATATGGTGAGCAGCTCTGGTATTATAGAGATATGGTGAGCAGCTCTGGTGTTATAGAGATATGGTGAGCAGCTCTGGTGTTATAGAGATATGGTGAGCAGCTCTGGTGTTATAGAGATATGGTGAGCAGCTCTGGTGTTATAGAGATATGGTGAGCAGCTCTGGTGTTATAGAGATATGGTGAGCAGCTCTGGTGTTATAGAGATATGGTGAGCAGCTCTGGTGTTAGAGAGATATGGTGAGCAGCTCTGGTGTTATAGAGATATGGTGAGCAGCTCTGGTGTTATAGAGATATGGTGAGCAGCTCTGGTGTTATAGAGATATGGTGAGCAGCTCTGGTGTTATAGAGATATGGTGAGCAGCTCTGGTGTTATAGAGATATGGTGAGCAGCTCTGGTGTTATAGAGATATATTAGTGAGCAGCTCTGGTGTTATAGAGATATGGTGAGCAGCTCTGGTGTTATAGAGATATGGTGAGCAGCTCTGGTGTTATAGAGATATGGTGAGCAGCTCTGGTGTTATAGAGATATGGTGAGCAGCTCTGGTGTTATAGAGATATGGTGAGCAGCTCTGGTGTTAGTCACAGTGATGTGTTGAAAAGGGGGCATTTTTAGCAAACCTAACTGCTGAGTGATACAAGGACACGCTTGCTTGGATGCATGTAAATGACATCACCATAGTCAAATAGTGGGAGAATGGAGATTTGGACGAGGGAGGGTTTAGCAGAGTGAGTAAAGCAGGAGAGATTCCTGTACAAGAAGCCAAGTCTTGCTTTTATTTTTGATTGAAGATGTAACACATGCTGAGAAAAATAAAGTGTATTATCTAACCAGAAAAGGTGACTGTATCCAGAACTGAGCCATTAGTAGTTGTGATATTTACAGGAGGGATAACAGACCTTTTTCCAAACCACATCACTTTTGTTTCAAAACTAGAGAAGGCCGTCTGTATACTATTGAAGCTGTCTTGATGATAGCTCAGAATAGCATCAGGAGAAGGTCCAACTGAATACAAAACGGTGTCATCTGCATACAAATGAATACTTGAGTTGTCTACTATACTAACAATGTGATTTGAAGATAGAACAATGTGGGGGCAAGAATGGAGCCTTGGGGTACACCTTTAGTGACAAATAAGGGCTGCGACAAGTTGTGGTCTGATTTTAACGCATTAGGTTCTACCATACAACGATTAAGGGATGTCTGTTGAGCCAGTAGTTAACTAGTCTTGTTATTGGTCCAGAGGGGTTAGCTAGTAGTTAACTAGTCTTGTGATTGGTCCAGAGGAGTTAGCTAGTAGTTAACTAGTCTTGTGATTGGTCCAGAGGAGTTAGCTAGTAGTTAATTGGTCTTGGGTTTAGTCCAGAGGAAATGGCTAGTAGTTAGCTGGTCTTGTGATTGGTCCAGAGGCGTTAGACAGTAGTTAGCTGGTCTTGTGATTGGTCCAGAGGTGTTAGACAGTAGTTAGTTAGCTGGTCTTGTGATTGGTCCAGAGGCGTTAGACAGTAGTTAGCTGGTCTTGTGATTGGTCCAGAGTTAGACAGTAGTTAGCTGGTCTTGTGATTGGTCCAGAGGCATTAGACAGTAGTTAGCTGGTCTTGTGATTGGTCCAGAGGCGTTAGACAGTAGTTAGTTGGTCTTGTGATTGGTCCAGAGGCGTTAGACAGTAGTTAGCTGGTCTTGTGATTGGTCCAGAGGTGTTAGACAGTAGTTAGCTGGTCTTGTGATTGGTCCAGAGACGTTAGACAGTAGTTAGCTGGCCTTGTGATTGGTCCAGAGGTGTTAGACAGTAGTTAGCTGGTCTTGTGATTGGTCCAGAGTTAGACAGTAGTTAGCTGGTCTTGTGATTGGTCCAGAGACGTTAGACAGTAGTTAGCTGGTCTTGTGATTGGTCCAGAGTTAGACAGTAGTTAGTTAGCTGGTCTTGTGATTGGTCCAGAGGTGTTAGACAGTAGTTAGCTGGTCTTGTGATTGGTCCAGAGGCGTTAGACAGTAGTTAGCTGGTCTTGTGATTGGTCCAGAGTTAGACAGTAGTTAGCTGGTCTTGTGATTGGTCCAGAGTTAGACAGTAGTTAGTTAGCTGGTCTTGTGATTGGTCCAGAGGTGTTAGACAGTAGTTAGCTGATCTTGTGATTGGTCCAGAGGCGTTAGACAGTAGTTAGCTGGTCTTGTGATTGGTCCAGAGGTGTTAGACAGTAGTTAGCTGGCCTTGTGATTGGTCCAGAGGCGTTAGACAGTAGTTAGCTGGTCTTGTGATTGGTCCAGAGTTAGACAGTAGTTAGCTGGTCTTGTGATTGGTCCAGAGGCGTTAGACAGTAGTTAGCTGGTCTTGTGATTGGTCCAGAGTTAGACAGTAGTTAGCTGGTCTTGTGATTGGTCCAGAGGCGTTAGACAGTAGTTAGCTGGTCTTGTGATTGGTCCAGAGGCGTTAGACAGTAGTTAGCTGGTCTTGTGATTGGTCCAGAGGCGTTAGACAGTAGTTAGCTGGTCTTGTGATTGGTCCAGAGGCGTTAGACAGTAGTTAGCTGGTCTTGTGATTGGTCCAGAGGCGTTAGACAGTAGTTAGCTGGTCTTGTGATTGGTCCAGAGTTAGACAGTAGTTAGCTGGTCTTGTGATTGGTCCAGAGGCGTTAGACAGTAGTTAGCTGGTCTTGTGATTGGTCCAGAGTTAGACAGTAGTTAGCTGGTCTTGTGATTGGTCCAGAGGCGTTAGACAGTAGTTAGCTGGTCTTGTGATTGGTCCAGAGTTAGACAGTAGTTAGCTGGTCTTGTGATTGGTCCAGAGCAGTCTTGACTCGGACCACTCCCTGGGTTCCCGGCAGGAGCCCTCCCTCATTGAACTGAAGCCTCGTCTGTGTTTTCCTGCTGCATAGCTAATGGTGTCAGAGTCAGAGTACACACACTCACTCACCACATCCCATCATAACACATGAGTGTTTGGAGTGTGTGTGAGAGGTGGGGGGCTTGGAGTGGAGTCTGCCTGTGTGTGTGTGTGTGTGTGTGTAGGTGTGTGTGTGTGTGTGTGTGTGTGTGTGTGTGTGTGTGTGTGTGTGTGTTGTATTGTATAATAGCACTAAAGTGCGCTATGATTATAGGAATAAGACATTTCAGAAGCAGTTACTTCTGTTTGTTTCTGGTGAGTTAGTTATGCGAGCTCACACATGCACACATAGACATATATAAAGGTTCGATGACTCACCCGCGCTGCTGGCCAATGGAGACCGACGTTGCCACATGGCGACCATCTTGCCACAGGCAGCACGGCCCACTCATAGTCATAACATGAATGTCTATGGTGCTTGTACTACTATTGAAATAACCATAGCTTGCTCAATTCTGAACCGATTTTCAAACGGTTTGGTTTGTTATAAACGTCAGAGATGTAGTTATCATACTGCGTACTTATATAATGGACTTTCATGTGAAAATTATTTCAACATGTCCAAGCATCATCCTGAATCATAGCCACGTTAATAACGTTTGTAATAAACCAAACCGCTTGTAAATCGGTTGAAAATTGAGCAAGCCATGGTTATCTCAATAGTAACATGCACCATTCTCGAAGTCAACTTCCTGTCTGTTGTTGCTAGGCAACTGCAGCGTGGGGGGAAACTGCCCCGCCTGGTACATTGTGTACGGTTCATTTAGTGCAGAAACGGATCGTTAAAGCGTCAAATTAAAGACTATCAAGCGGAATTTTCTTCAGTCCTTCACAATGCCAAAGAGCTGCTGTGTTACGCGTTGTACTAATGACAAAACAGAAATCCAAATCGCAAGTTTTATACCATCACGGAGGAAAAAGTGGCTGGTGGCTAACGTTCGGCTAACTCGCTCTGTGTTGTGGTCGTGGTAGCTACATGCTAAGATAACGTTAATTACATAATATCGAACCGAGAGGAGCTTATCTTATCTAATCTTACGTGGATGTTTGATCGGGTAGTGGCACACGTGGTACCACCACGTAAGATTAGATAAGATAAGCTCCTATCGGTTCGATATTATGTAATTAACGTTAGCTTAGCATGTAGCTACCACGACCACAACACAGAGCGAGTTAGCCGAACGTTAGCCACCAGCCACTTTTTCCTCCGTGATGCATCAGCTGGTATTATATAAAACTTGCTATTTGGATTTCTGTGTTTGTTATTAGTACAAAACGTAATACAGCGGCTTCAATGTGGGTATTCGAGAGATGGCCATGTCTGCAGGTGTTTTGTATGGACATGATGTCAAGTCAATCAGGGGGAGATCTTTGACTCATATATCTCGCCTTAGAATCACCAGAAAGGCTTTCGAAATAGTGAAATGCCATGTTGGCCTCAATATTTTCAAAACAAATCGTATGAAAATGTTATGAAATTAACAAGAATGTGATAAAACATGTAATAAAAAACGGACCTCAACGCATGCATTTGATGGTAGAAATCCGTATGGTCCCCCTATACCAAGATGGCGGCGGTCTCGTGACATCAGAGTGTCTTCGAGAATACATGCATGTTATGAGTGGGCGTGCTGCCTGTGGCAAGATGGCCCCCTGTGTGAACTACTCTGGAGACTCCGCCTTGCACCATCCAGTTATATATCTATGCATGCACACGCACACACACACACACACACACACACGCACACACACACACACACACACACACGCACACACACACACACACACACACACACACATACACACACACACACACACACACACACACGCACACACACACACACACACACACACACACACACACACACACACACACGCATACGCACACACACACACACACTGTGTCACATCGATGTGATTCCTGACTACACACAAGCCACACAGAGAGCCAGGACACAAACCAGTAGGACCTACTGGGACCGGCCAGTAAATGCATTTATATAACAGCTTTTATCCAAAGCGCTTTACAATTTGTTCCTCACATTTTACCCACTCACTCAGACACTCACACACCGACGGTGGAGGCGACCATGCGAGGTGCCGACCTGCTCATCAGGAGCAATTAGGGGTTAAGTGTCTTGCTCCAGTACTGGGACCGGTCCGTTGGGTACTTGCTCCTCCCAGTGTGCCTGTGTTGGAAGAGAGGAGGCCAGAGGCCTGAGGTAACCAGGATGCTGACACTGACCCCTGACCGCCGCTGACCCCTGACCCCTGACCCCTGTCTCCTGTCTCCTCTTCCCCAGGGGAGCCTTCTCTGTGGTGCGGCGCTGTGTCAAACTGTGCTCCGGCGTGGAGCACGCGGCCAAGATCATCAACACCAAGAAACTCTCAGCCAGAGGTGAGAACCATCCAGAACAGGGGTGGGCAATTATTTTTCCCGGGGGGCCGAATGAGCAACTGAAAATATGTTGGATGAAAATTCCAAACTCATTTATGCATAATATACATTTTATTTCTATATAAAAAGCAGTAAATGGCATTGTTTTGACCCCTGGTAAGAGTGTATGTTATTATTTGGCAATTAAAAGGTGAGGTTAGCTTTCAAAAATATCATTTATTCAAATAGAATTTATTTCCAAAATGATAAACAAAATGTGAAACATTAATAACAAAGGGCATGTATGAAAAAGTGCTATACAAATAAAGTTATTATTTTGAGTTTCATATACTATTGAAACAAGGATTTTCTTAGCTTTCTAAAGACATCACATCATCTTATAGCAAGACATGGATGTCACTGAACTGTGTAAAGAAAAGTGTCCCAGTAGCCTTTTTTACTTTACATGCCTATATTAAACATTTAATGTTTTCAGAACTGTGCAAAAAAAAGAAAAAAAAAGATCAAGTGTCCCATTTCACTTGTTATATTTCCACATTTTAGTGTTCTTCATCTCTTTTTTTTTTCATTCAGTGTGATAAATCCAGTCTCTGTTGAGCTTTAACAAGTCCATCAAAGTCAGGTTGCATGTCTGAGGTGGAGATGCGAAGCACAGCTGCCAGATGTTCATCAGTGAGAGAGGATCTGTACCTGGACTTGGTAAACGTCATGACTGAGAATGTCTGGTCACATATGTAGGTGGATCCAAAGAGAACCAACATCTTCTGAGCATGTCTCCTCATGTTTGGAAAGTTCTCCTCCTTGAGAGCAGAGTAGAACTCTAGCAGTGATGCTGACTTAAAGTGCTCTTTCAGTAGTGAATCAGACTGCAGGTCAATGAGTTCAAGCTGAACATCATGGGGTGCACTATCAACACTGCAGGTAAAGGGAGAGGAAACCAGCTGCATTTCATCCTCAACCTTTTTGAAATCTTGAAAACGCCTTGAAAATTCATCATGCAGTGCTCCCAACATGGATGAGTACCTGTGCCGGTGATCAGCTGATGGTTTGACTTCTTTCAGGGTTTTCATGTGTTTGAGATTGTTGCTGCCTAGTTGCCTTGAAATTAATTGCAACTTTGTCATCAAGGCTTTCACATGGCTATGCATTTCATGAGCAAAAATGCCCTTGCCC
>NC_140175.1:3020427-3029509 GCF_963971535.1 Notolepis coatsorum | reverse complement strand
AGACTACCACATGTCTCCTCTGTTGGTCTGGGGAGGGTGTAGACTAACCACATGTCTCCTCTGTTGGTCTGGGGAGGGTGTAGACTACCACATGTCTCCTCTGTTGGTCTGGGGAGGGTGTAGACTACCACCTGTCTCCTCTGTTGGTCTGAGGAGGGTGTAGACTACCACATGGCTCCTCTGTTGGTCTGGGGAGGGTGTAGACTATCACATGTCTCCTCTGTTGGTCCGGGGAGGGTGTAGACCACCACATGTCTCCTCTGTTGGTCTGGGGAGGGTGTAGACTACCACATGTCTCCTCTGTTGGTCTGTGGAGGGTGTAGACTACCACATGTCTCCTCTGTCGGTCTGGGGAGGGGTGTAGACTACCACATGTCTCCTCTGTTGGTCCGGGGAGGGTGTAGACCACCACATGTCTCCTCTGTCGGTCTGGGGAGGGTGTAGACTACCACATGTCTCCTCTGTTGGTCTGGGGAGGGTGTAGACTACACATGTCTCCTCTGTTGGTCTGGGGAGGGTTTAGACTACCACATGTCTCCTCTGTCGGTCTGGGGAGGGTGTAGACTACCACATGTCTCCTCTGTTGGTCTGGGGAGGGTGTAGACTACCACATGTCTCCTCTGTTGGTCTGGGGAGGGTGTAGACTACCACCTGTCTCCTCTGTCGGTCTGAGGAGGGTGTAGACTACCACATGTCTCCTCTGTTGGTCTGTGGAGGGTGTAGACTACCACATGTCTCCTCTGTTGGTCTGGGGAGGGTGTAGACTACCACATGTCTCCTCTGTTGGTCTGGGGAGGGTGTGACTACCACATGTCTCCTCTGTTGGTCTGGGGAGGGTGTAGACTACCACATGCCTCCTCTGTTGGTCTGGGGAGGGTGTAGACTACCACATGTCTCCTCTGTTGGTCCAGGGAGGGTGTAGACTACCACATGTCTCCTCTGTCGGTCCGGGGAGGGTGTAGACTACCACCTGTCTCCTCTGTTGGTCTGGGGAGGGTGTAGACTACCACATGTCTCCTCTGTCGGTCTGGGGAGGGTGTAGACTACCACATGTCTCCTCTGTTGGTCCGGGGAGGGTCTAGACCACCACATGTCTCCTCTGTCGGTCTGGGGAGGGTGTAGACTACCACATGTCTCCTCTGTTGGTCTGGGGAGGGTTGTAGACTACCACATGTCTCCTCTGTTGGTCTGGGGAGGGTTTAGACTACCACATGTCTCCTCTGTCGGTCTGGGGAGGGTGTAGACTACCACATGTCTCCTCTGTTGGTCTGGGGAGGGTGTAGACTACCACATGTCTCCTCTGTTGGTCTGGGGAGGGTGTAGACTACCACCTGTCTCCTCTGTCGGTCTGAGGAGGGTGTAGACTACCACATGTCTCCTCTGTTGGTCTGTGGAGGGTGTAGACTACCACATGTCTCCTCTGTTGGTCTGGGGAGGGTGTAGACTACCACATGTCTCCTCTGTTGGTCTGGGGAGGGTGTAGACTACCACATGTCTCCTCTGTTGGTCTGGGGAGGGTGTAGACTACCACATGCCTCCTCTGTTGGTCTGGGGAGGGTGTAGACTACCACATGTCTCCTCTGTTGGTCCAGGGAGGGTGTAGACTACCACATGTCTCCTCTGTCGGTCCGGGGAGGGTGTAGACTACCACCTGTCTCCCTCTGTTGGTCTGGGGAGGGTGTAGACTACCACATGTCTCCTCTGTTGGTCTGGGGAGGGTGTAGACTACCACATGTCTCCTCTGTCAGTCTGGGAGGGTGTAGACTACCACATGTCTCTTCTGTTGGTCTGGGGAGGGTGTAGACTACCACATGTCTCCTCTGTTGGTCCGGGGAGGGTGTAGACTACCACATGTCTCCTCTGTTGGTCTGGGGAGGGTGTAGACTACCACATGTCTCCTCTGTTGGTCTGGGGAGGGTGTAGACTACCACCTGGCTCTATATTGTGATATACTTACATACCACCTGGCCCTATATGGATATTGTGTTATTTTACATTGCTGTGTGAATTCCCAGTACTGTTCTGCCCCCACAGTGAAGCCCAGACAGAAAGAGAGTGGTGATAAAGTGCAGCGACGGCAGGGAGGCACGGCACATCGGGAACCTGTCAACACGATGACTCCCCGCCCGGCCTGGTTCAATATTATAGCTCCATTAGTGTGAACCATCATCCTGCGCCGACCTCTACAACTAACAGACGAGAAGGGGGGCGGAGGAGGGGGGCAATTCAACTGAACCACATTAGTAGGCGTGGGAGGAATCATTTACTGTCTCCCCTCGAGGACAAACCCTAATGTCTACTGTCTCAGGTATCTTCTCTCTCTCTCCCCGCCGTCTCTCTCAGGGTTTCCACGAGGAACGCAAAAAAAAAGAATGCAAAAAAAGAACACAAAAAAACGAATGCAAAAAAAAGAACACAAAAAAACCAACGCAAAAAAACGAACAAACTAAAACAAAAACGCAAAAAACAAACACAAAAAAACGAACGAAAAAAAAGAACGAAAAAAAAGAACAAACTAAAACGAAAACGCAAAAAAACGAACACAAAAAAAAACGAACTAAAACGAAAACGCAAAAAAATTTACGAAAAAAAAGAACGCAAAAAAAGAACGAAAAAAAATGTACAAGCTAAAACGAAACAAACGCAAAAATAATAATGCAAAAAAAAGAACACAAAAAAATTTACGAAAAAAAAGAACGCAAAAAAAAAGAACAAACTAAAACGAAAACGCAAAAAAACGAACACAAAAAAAGAACGAACTAAAACGAAAACGCAAAAAAATTTACGAAAAAAAAGAACGCAAAAAAGAACGCCAAAAAATTTACGAGCTAAAACGAAAACAAACGCAAAAGAAATTATTCAAAAAAAGAATGCAAAAAAATGAACTAACTAAAACGAAAACGCTAAAAAACGAACGCAAAAAAATGAACTAACTAAACGAAAACGCTAAAAAACGAACGCAAAAAAAAACGAAAACGCAAAAAAACTAACCTCGAGACAAACCCTAATGTCTACTGTCTCCCCTCGAGGACAAAACCTAACGTCTACTGTCTCCCCTCGAGGACAAACCCTAACGTCTACTGTCTCCCCTCGAGGACAAACCCTAACGTCTACTGTCTCCCCTCGAGGACAAACCCTAACGTCTACTGTCTCCCCTCGAGGACAAACCCTAATGTCTACTGTCTCCCCTCGAGGACAAACCCTAATGTCTACTGTCTCCCCTCGAGGACAAACCCTAATGTTTACTGTCTCCCCTCGAGGACAAACCCTAACGTCTACCTCGAGGACAAACCCTAACGTCTACTGTCTCCCCTCGAGGACAAACCCTAACGTCTACCGTCTCCCCTCGAGGACAAACCCTAACGTCTACCTCGAGGACAAAACCTAACGTCTACCTCGAGGACAAACCCTAACGTCTACCTCGAGGACAAACCCTAACGTCTACCTCGAGGACAAACCCTAACGTCTACCTCGAGGACAAACCCTAACGTCTACCTCGAGGACAAAACCTAACGTCTACCTCGAGGACAAACCCTAACGTCTACCTCGAGGACAAACCCTAACGTCTACCTCGAGGACAAAACCTTAATGTCTCCGTCTCACCTTGAGTTTCCTCCTGGCGTTGAACTTCTTCAGACACTCCACCGTCTCCTGTCGGTGCATCATGGACGCCACTGTGGACCGTTGCTGTGAGACATCAGAAGCACACAGAGAGTTACAGGTGTGTGTGTGTGTGTGTGTGACGTGTGTGTGTGTGACGGTGTGTGTGTGTGTGTGTGTGTGTGTGTGTGTGTGTGTATGTGTGCGTGTGCGTGTGTTAGTGTACTAGGGCTGTCCCCGACTAAGGATTTGTATAGTCGACTTGTAGTCGCCAAAATTAGCCGATAGTCGACTATTAGTCGACTATGAAAAAAAATATATATATATATTTTGTATCGTTCCATTTGGGCTGTGGGGGGTGCATAATGTGTGAAGGAGTCGACGGAAGGCTTCTTGTCCTCTGCGAAAGCATGCAATTGGTCCACTGATGGATACATCTTGATATTTGTCTAGTCTAGTGTGTTCATTAGACGGGTGAAATCCTCTTTCAGTGCCTCTGTGCCTGTTTCGTAGGCAGACTACGGCTCCTTTCGATCGATTAGTCGACTATTCGACTAACAGGGGTCGGCCCTAGTGTGTACTCACGCAGATCCATGGATGCTTCAGAGCCTCCTGGGCGGTGATCCTCTTGCCCGGGTTGATGGTCAACATCTGGTTGATCAGGTTCTTTGCCTCAGGAGTCACTGTGTCCCATTCTGGAGAGGGGAACTACACACACACACACACACACACACACGCACACACACACACACGCACGCACACACGCACGCACACACACAGAAAGTTAGAGAGAGAGAGAGAGAGAGAGAGAGAGAGAGAGAGAGAGAGAGAGCTCTAAATCGACAGTACACCATAGCAGATTATTTGAGCATGGTGACTGATCAACAACTAAAAAGAACCTTGACAAAATACAGACTGAGTGAGCACAGCCTTGCTATTGAAAAGGGGAGGCACAGGAAAGGAGGACTCAACAAGCTGTGAGCCAATTGCAGCCTATGTTGCTGCCTGCCATAGACTGAGGGACAGTGAGTGACACATGTTTATGCTGTAATATTTGATGTTTTATGTTTTGATGATATTTTATGATGATAATCTTTATGTACTTTATGTTTATGTTAATATTAATCATTTGCTTTGGCAACATGTACAAGTTACGTCATGCCAATAAGGCCATTTGAATTGAATTGAGAGGGGAGAGAGAGAGAGAGAGAGAGAGAGAGAGAGAGAGAGAGAGAGAGAGAGAGAGAGAGAGAGAGAGAGAGAGAGAGAGAGAGAGAGAGCATAGGCGGTGGGTAATGAAGGCTAGGCTAGGCTAGGCCTACCCAAATCAAATGTTATGCTGGGAATTTTTAAATGTATATATAATATATGTGCGCCGGCTACTATATTGTGTGTCTTGCGCTGCAGCCCGCTGGCCGGCCGAGGTGTCAACGACGAAGGTGGCGGCGTCTCCAGGTACAGGCAGTAACCAATCACGCGTAGGCTCAGGTTAGTAAATAATGTGGCCAATCACATCATTCACATGATCATCCTGATCCCGCAGGCCGAGTAAAGCAAACATCTGCGTTCCGAAGTTCTGCCCGCCAATCGCTTTGTAGCGAAACACCGGCGCGCTATTTTGAGTCAAATTTCAAAAAGCAAATGGATATACGGTATTTTTCCAAGGCATACAAACAAAGTGATTTAGAAGCTGCACGGGCTGCCCCTGGGCATAACTACGGATCAGCGAGGCTATATGTTGCGTTATCGTGGCAAACAAGGGCTTGCTCTAAGAGGACATGATTTTCATCAAATCGTGGACACTTTTAGAGCTACTGTATGTACATTGTTTTCAAAGCATGATGGGATCCAAATGACAAAAAACGTTCCCTTCATTGCCGTCAGCGCCGCAACTTGTGATTCAAGTCGTGAACGGTCTTTCTCAGCAATGAGGCACAACATCACATCCAAAACTGGCTCAGAACAACAACGCGCCAGGAGAGACAGACAAAGTTAAAGCAGAAAAGATCATTGATGCCAAGACGATTTTGCTGCATTAAGGTAAGACAATGGTTAATCTATTATTGGATGCCTTCATTTGAACACTTAATTTGCACTGTATATTAAATGAGTGGGGCTCTCGCCTCGCATAGCCTAGTGGTGGGTGTGTGTATTGACAAAAAAAAGAGAGAGAGAGAGAGAGAGAGAGAGAGAGAGAGAGAGAGAGAGGAGAGAGGAGAGAGAGAGAGAGAGAGAGAGAGAGAGAGAGAGAGAGAGAGAGAGAGAGAGAGAGAGAGACTCACATCGTAGGCTCCTGCTTTGATCTGCTGGTAGAGCTTGTGTTGGTCCTCGTCCCAGAAAGGAGGGTATCCCACCAGGAGGATGTACAGGATCACACCTACACACACACACACACACACACACACACACACACACACACACACACACACACACGCACACGCACACGCACACGCACACACACACACACACACACTGAGTGTCAGTAGTAATAACGATAGGTTTTCATTATCACTATAGTAACCTAAATATTAATAATTAATAATAATTTGATATTTAAGAGAGTGATCAAGGAAAGAGAGAGAGAGAGCAAGAGAGAGAGAGAGAGAGAGAGAGAGAGAGAGACTCTGCATGCAGAATTGTGCAAATCCATTCTCCGCACCCAACGGAAAACACCAAATAATGCAGAGCAGAGCAGAACTAGGAAGATATACCCACTAATCATCAAAATCCAAAAAAGAGCATTTCAATTCTTTCATTTCAAGAGAAGAGAGAGAGAGAGAGAGAGAGAGAGAGCGAGCGAGAGCGAGAGAGAGAGAGAGAGAGAGAGAAGGAGAGAGAGAGAGAGAGAGAGAGAGCAGAGAGAGAGGGGAGAGAGAGAGAGCGAGACGTCTTCCCTCAAAGCCGTGGGGTTAGACAGGGGTGCAGTTTGAGTCCAGCCCTCTTCAACATATACATAAATGAACTGGCAAAAACATTGGAACAAGCTGCAGCACCTGGCCTCCCCCTAGCAAACACAGAAGTCAAATGCCTACTGTTTGCAGATGACCTGGTGCTGCTGTCCCCAACAAAAGAAGGGCTACAGCAGCACCTCGATCTTCTGCACAAATTCTCCCAGACCTGGGCACTGACAGTAAAACTAAACAAAACTAAAATTATGATATTCCAAAAAAGGCCCATCAAGTTAGACATTCCAATCAAAATCTGGCTCAAAATATTAGACTCCATCATAGAACCGATTGCCCTATATGGTTGTGAAGTCTGGGGCCCACTTGCAAACCAAGACTTCACCAAATGGGACAAACACCCAATTGAGACTCTGCATGCAGAATTTTGCAAATCCATTCTCTGCACCCAACGGAAAACACCAAATAATGCATGCAGAGCAGAACTAGGAAGATACCCACTAATCATCAAAATTCAAAAAAGAGCATTTAAATTCCACAATCACTGCTGCTTAACGAACAATGAACACTACACAACAACAACCATCAAACGCACATAGCACACACATCCACACGCACACACTCACTTTAAACAAACACACTGTAGCACCCACTCCCCACACTTTATAGCACACACTCACTTTAAACAAACACACTGTAGCACCCACTCCCCACACTTTATATTTATTGATGAAGGATTGCACTACAACTCGTACACCTTACTGTACATTGTACCTAAATTGTACCTCATCCCATTTCTGCATTTCTGCTTTGCACTATATAATATTGTACATTAGTACACTGCATAGTATTGTATATTATATGGTAACTCAGTTACGTCTATTCTGCATCGAACATTGTACATATGTCTATACTGAACACTGTGACCTCTTTTTCTACTTCTAATTTACATGCTAAACTATGTTATTTGATACTATCTGTCTAGCACAGTCTCTGGAGCGTAACAGTAAGAAGCATTTTGTATGAAAGTATTCTGTACTTCTGTATGACAACTATTAAAGAAACTTGAAACTTGAACTAAAAGAAAGTGACCCAGACACACTCCACAACACAGCCCTCATCCACAGAGAGACCCTCGATAGATGCCCACTCAGCCAGATGGTTCTGGGACTTTGCTCACAAACACAAGCAGAGCCACCAGACAGAAACCACACTGGACTAAATCAAATTATAAGAAAACAAAAAGAAAACGATCTGACACATTGGAAAGAAACAACCCAAAACCAGAGCAAATTGAAATGCTATTTGGCCCTAAACAGAGAGTACACAGTGGCAGAATACCTGAGCACTGTGACTGACCCAAAACTAAGAAGATCCTTGACTAGGTACAGACTCAGCTAGCACAGCCTAGCCATCAAGAAATGCCGCCATAGTCAGACCTGGCTCCCAAGAGAAGACAGACTATGCACCCACTGCACACAAGAAGAGGTGGAAACCGAGCTCCACTTCTTAACAACCTGCCCACTATACCAAGACATCAGAGACATATACTTCAACCTGCCCACTATACCAAGACATCAGAGACATATACTTCAACCTGCCCACTATACCAAGACATCAGAGACATATACTTCAACCTGCCCACTATACCAAGACATCAGAGACATATACTTCAACCTGCCCACTATACCAAGACATCAGAGACATATACTTCAAGCTGCCCACTATACCAAGACATCAGAGACATATACTTCAACCTGCCCACTATACCAAGACATCAGAGACATATACTTCAAGCTGCCCACTATACCAAGACATCAGAGACATATACTTCAACCTGCCCACTATACCAAGACATCAGAGACATATACTTCAACCTGCCCACTATACCAAGACATCAGAGACATATACTTCAACCTGCAACAACCATCAAATGCACACAGCACACACACCCACACGCACGCACTCACTTAAACAAACAACACACTGCAGCACCCACTCTCCACACTTTAGATCACACAAACACACTTTATATTTATTGATAAAGGATTTGCACTACAACTCGTACACCTACTGTAAATTGTACCTAAATTGCACCTCATCCCATTTCTGCCTTGCACTATATAGTATTGTATATTAGTACACTGCATAGTATTGTATATTATATGGTAACTCAGTTACGTCTATTCTGCATCGAACATTGTACATATGTCTATACTGAACACTGTGACCTCATTTTTTTTACTTCTAATTTACATACTATACTATGTTATTTATTCATACTTATCTTGTCTTGCACAGTCTCTGGAGCGTAACAGTAAGAAGCATTTTGTATAAAAGTATTCTGTACTTCTGTATGACAACTATTAAAGAAACTTGAACTTGAACTTGAACCTGCCCACTATACCAAGACATCAGAGACATATACTTCAACCTGCCCACTATACCAAGACATCAGAGACATATACTTCAACCTGCCCACTATACCAAGACATCAGAGACATATACTTCAACCTGCCCACTATACCAAGACATCAGAGACATATACTTCAACCTGCCCACTATACCAAGACATCAGA
>NC_140175.1:2970427-3015427 GCF_963971535.1 Notolepis coatsorum | reverse complement strand
TGTGTGTGTGTGTGTGTGTGTGTGTGTGTGTGTGTGTGTGTGTGTGTGTGAACGTACCGAACCAGGCCTGCTGGTCTCCCTGCACCTCGATGGCGAGGCCGAAGTCAGCCAGCTTCACCGCGGCGTTCTTACACTTACTGGCCAGCAGGAGGTTCTCTGGCTACACACAGAGACACACACGTTCTTACACTTACTGGCCAGCAGGAGGTGCTCTGGCTACACACAGAGACACACACGTTCTTACACTTACTGGCCAGCAGGAGGTTCTCTGGCTACACACAGAGACACACACGTTCTTACACTTACTGGCCAGCAGGAGGTTCTCTGGCTACACACAGAGACACACACGTTCTTACACTTACTGGCCAGCAGGAGGTGCTCTGGCTACACACAGAGACACACACGTTCTTACACTTACTGGCCAGCAGGAGGTTCTCTGGCTACACACAGAGACACACACGTTCTTACACTTACTGGCCAGCAGGAGGTTCTCTGGCTACACACAGAGACACACACACGTTCTTACACTTACTGGCCAGCAGGAGGTGCTCTGGCTACACACAGAGACACACACCGTGACTACACACAGAGACACACACCGTGACTACACACAGAGACACACACGTTCTTACACTTACTGGCCAGCAGGGGGTTCTCTGGCTACACACAGAGACACACACCGTGACTACACACAGACACACACACCATGACTACACACACCATGACTACACACCCTGAGAGACACAACCACGACTACACACAGAGACACACACCCTGCCCTCAGCTTCAAATGGTAAATGGCAGCTTTTTTATATTGCAGCTTTTATCCAAAGCGCTTTACAATTTGTTCCTCACATTTGACCCACTCACTCACACATTCACACACCGACGGCGGAGGCGACCATGCAAGGTGCCGACCTGCTCATCGGGAGCAATTAGGGGTTAAGTGTCTTGCTCAAGGACACATCGACACGCTGCCCCGGGAATCGAACCGGGAACCTCCGGATTGCCAGACGACTGCTCTACCTTCCCGAGCCACTGTCGCCCCTTCAGAGACACAACCGCGACTACACACAGAGACACACACCCTGCCTTCAGTTTCAGAGAGACAACCACAGACTGAGACTTGAGAACAGGCTTAATGATGTCAGTGGAGGTGATGGCAGGTCTCTGAGGATAAGGACCATGTTATTATTACATTCACCACCAGACACAACTCAACTCACACCCAACTGGAACACAGTGTCACTGCAACAACAGTCTGAAACACAGTGTCACTGCAACAACAGTCTGAAACACAGTGTCGCTGCAACAACAGTCTGAAACACAGTGTCGCTGCAACAACAGTCTGAAACACAGTGTCACTGCAACAACAGTCTGAAACACAGTGTCGCTGCAACAACAGTCTGAAACACAGTGTCACTGCAACAACAGTCTGAAACACACAGTCGCTGCAACAACAGTCTGAAACACAGTGTCGCTGCAACAACAGTCTGAAACACACAGTCGCTGCAACAACAGTCTGAAACACACAGTCGCTGCAATAACAGTCTGAAACACAGTGTCGCTGCAACAACAGTCTGAAACACACAGTTGCTGCAACAACAGTCTGAAACACAGAGTCGCTGCAACAACAGTCTGAAACACAGTCACTGCAACAACAGTCTGAAACACAGTGTCACTGCAACAACAGTCTGAAACACAGTGTCACTGCAACAACAGTCTGAAACACAGTGTCACTGCAACAACAGTCTGAAACACAGTGTCACTGCAACAACAGTCTGAAACACAGTGTCACTGCAACAACAGTCTGAAACACACAGTCGCTGCAACAACAGTCTGAAACACAGTCACTGCAACAACAGTCTGAAACACAGTGTCACTGCAACAACAGTCTGAAACACAGTGTCACTGCAACAACAGTCTGAAACACAGTGTCACTGCAACAACAGTCTGAAACACACAGTCGCTGCAACAACAGTCTGAAACACAGAGTCGCTGCAACAACAGTCTGAAACACAGTGTCACTGCAACAACAGTCTGAAACACACAGTCGCTGCAACAACAGTCTGAAACACAGAGTCGCTGCAACAACAGTCTGAAACACAGTCACTGCAACAACAGTCTGAAACACAGTGTCGCTGCAACAACAGTCTGAAACACAGTGTCACTGCAACAACAGTCTGAAACACAGTCACTGCGACAACAGTCTGAAACACAGTGTCGCTGCAACAACAGTCTGAAACACAGTGTCACTGCAACAACAGTCTGAAACACAGTGTCACTGCAACAACAGTCTGAAACACAGTGTCACTGCAACAACAGTCTGAAACACAGTGTCGCTGCAACAACAGTCTGAAACACAGTGTTGCTGCAACAACAGTCTGAAACACTGTGTCGCTGCAACAACAGTCTGAAACACAGTGTCACTGCAACAACAGTCTGAAACACAATGTCCCTGCAACAACAGTCTGAAACACAGTCGCTGCAACAACAGTCTGAAACACAGTGTCGCTGCAACAACAGTCTGAAACACAGTGTCGCTGCAACAACAGTCTGAAACACAGTCGCTGCAACAACAGTCTGCAACACAGTGTCGCTGCAACAACAGTCTGAAACACAGTGTCACTGCAACAACAGTCTGAAACACAGTGTTGCTGCAACAACAGTCTGAAACACAGTGTCACTGCAACAACAGTCTGAAACACAGTGTCGCTGCAACAACAGTCTGAAACACAGTCGCTGCAACAACAGTCTGAAACACAGTCACTGCAACAACAGTCTGAAACACAGTGTCGCTGCAACAACAGTCTGAAACACAGTGTCACTGCAACAACAGTCTGAAACACAGTCGCTGCAACAACAGTCTGAAACACAGTGTCACTGCAACAACAGTCTGAAACACAGTGTCACTGCAACAACAGTCTGAAACACAGTGTCACTGCAACAACAGTCTGAAACACAGTGTCACTGCAACAACAGTCTGAAACACAGTCGCTGCAACAACAGTCTGAAACACAGTCGCTGCAACAACAGTCTGAAACACAGTGTCACTGCAACAACAGTCTGAAACACAGTGTTGCTGCAACAACAGTCTGAAACACAGTGTCACTGCAACAACAGTCTGAAACACAGTCGCTGCAACAACAGTCTGAAACACAGTCACTGCAACAACAGTCTGAAACAGAGTCGCTGCAACAACAGTCTGAAACACAGTCACTGCAACAACAGTCTGAAACACAGTGTCACTGCAACAACAGTCTGAAACACAGTGTCACTGCAACAACAGTCTGAAACACAGTGTCGCTGCAACAACATTCTGAAACACAGTCGCTGCAACAACAGTCTGAAACACAGTCACTGCAACAACAGTCTGAAACACAGCATCACTGCAACAACAGTCTGAAACACAGTCACTGCAACAACAGTCTGAAACACAGTGTTGCTGCAACAACAGTCTGAAACACAGTCACTGCAACAACAGTCTGAAACACAGTCGCTGCAACAACAGTCTGAAACACAGTCACTGCAACAACAGTCTGAAACACTGTGTCGCTGCAACAACAGTCTGAAACACAGTGTCACTGCAACAACAGTCTGAAACACAGTCACTGCAACAACAGTCTGAAACACAGTCGCTGCAACAACAGTCTGAAACACAGTGTCGCTGCAACAACAGTCTGAAACACAGTGTTGCTGCAACAACAGTCTGAAACACAGTGTCACTGCAACAACAGTCTGAAACACAGTGTCGCTGCAACAACAGTCTGAAACACAGTGTCGCTGCAACAACAGTCTGAAACACAGTGTCGCTGCAACAACAGTCTGAAACACAGTCACTGCAACAACAGTCTGAAACACAGTCGCTGCAACAACAGTCTGAAACACAGTGTCACTGCAACAACAGTCTGAAACACAGTCACTGCAACAACAGTCTGAAACACAGTCGCTGCAACAACAGTCTGAAACACAGTGTCACTGCAACAACAGTCTGAAACACAGTCACTGCAACAAGTCTGAAACACAGTCACTGCAACAACAGTCTGAAACACAGTCGCTGCACCAACAGTCTGAAACACAGTCACTGCAACAACAGTCTGAAACCCAGTGTCACTGCAACAACAGTCTGAAACACAGTCACTGCAACAACAGTCTGAAACACAGTGTCGCTGCAACAACAGTCTGAAACACAGTCACTGCAACAACAGTCTGAAACACAGTGTCGCTGCAACAACAGTCTGAAACACAGTGTCACTGCAACAACAGTCTGAAACACAGTGTCACTGCAACAACAGTCTGAAACACAGCGTCACTGCAACAGTCTTGGACGACGACCCTAGATCTAGTAAGAGAAAGAGAGGTTACACTCAAACGCATGCACAGACACCAGTGGAAGTAATGACATTATACACAGGTCGACGACGCACAGCCCCAACCCCACACGTACAGTAAACACACGTACAGTAAACACACGCTCGTGCGCACGCACAACCACGTGCACAGATAAGACAGTTCAGGCACGGAGACATGCATGGCCGGGGACACACAGAATACTGACAATGCCGTTAAATACTGACTGTACTTACCAGTGTTTAGCACATATTATAATAAACAGTACACACAACACACATACACAACTATACACAACACACATACACAACTATAGAGGTATACCATCTATACACAACACACATACACAACTATAGAAGTATATACACAACACACATACACAACTATAGAGGTATATACACAACACACATACACAACTATAGACGTATACCATATATGCCCTGTTTCTATTCTTACCTCCATCTCGAAAGTCATGGAGAAAATAGTCTACGAACAGGTCGAAAAGTACCTTGCGAAAAAAAAAGCTAATCTACGAATTCCAATCTGGCTTCAGAACATCCCACTCCACTGACACATGCCTTCTCTATTTGAACGACCACATCAAACAAGAGGTGGACGCGGGCAAATACTGCGGCATGGTCATGCTGGACCTACAAAAGGCCTTCGACACTGTCAATCACTCCATTCTGATTGACAAGCTAAAAGCAATTGGTTTTGATAGTTCATCAGTGAGCTGGATGCAATCCTACCTGGAGGGGAGAGAACAGATGGTGGAGGTAAACGGTACCCCAACCAACAAACAAGATTCTTGTACCGGATCTCCTCTCTGGTAAACAAGAATACCCTAAAGACTCTGGCAGGAGCACTCATTCAAGGGTACTACAACTATGCTTGCACCTCATGGTACCAAAGCACCTCAAAGGCACTAAAAACTAAATTACAAACATCACAAAACAAACTGGTCAGACTACTGCTTGACCTTACTCCTAAAACCCACCTCACCCCTGCCCACTTTGACAACCTAGGATGGCTTAGAGTAGACGACAGAGTACAGCAACTTGCAATGGGCCTGGGCCCTCATTTATCAACAATTATTAGAAAGTGTTCTATTTTCGTTCTTAAGCACAGAATTTAGAATGTGTGTACGTACAGATTTATTACATGTGCGTAAATACCATTTCTTCTTACGTCAATTCTTGTGCATGATTATCCATATATGGTAATGAAACACCCCCATGGGATGTGAAATAATGGACTAAGCCGAGCGAACTCTGAGAAACTTCACGAGCGAGATTGTTCACGGAGGTCTAAGCAACTCATTTAACGTGCTGTCGAACCAAGAAGACACAACGCGTGTTATGGGATAAATACGCGACAGGCTGGCGGACTTGTACACGGTGATGTCAGATATCAACGACTCCCTAAGACCATTGCTGCAATTCTGCCTGGACAGCTCAAAATACTAATAAAGACCGTTAACCACTGTTTGGCGTTGGTGTGTCATTATAACCAATGCTGGAATATTAATGCCTTTATTCGTTTCGTTCGATTGGCTACCGGGTATAATATGATTTGTAGAGGCATACAATCTATTTTGTTGTCGGTATTAGGTAGCCTATATAAATTAGATATAATAGCAGCCATAGCCTACATTATACAACAGTAACTTGCGCATATATAATAGCACATGGCACAGCCCTGCGAAGCCTGCATACAGTAAACTAACTTGATCGTTAATCTAGCTGTTGTATCTTATACGCTTATGAAAACATTAAATAATATGTATAGGCGATAGGCCGATCGTTTTGCCTTAATAGCCTATATTCTCGAATGGCATTTAATGGCTATCCACTGTGGGCTATCTCCTCGCTGATGGACCAGTATACATTATATCATATCATATTCCTATATGTCTCCAAGGAATCGTGGGGCTCTGGGGAATAAAGGTTGGGAACCCCTGCTATAGCCATTATCCTTTATAATGTTATAGGCTATTTCATTTACAGTTTACTCTATCAGCCTACCCAGCATGTAATACGTTCTTTGTTAGAACACAACTCGTTATTATTTTGCGCATAGATTGCAGAAATACGGGAACGTTTTGATTATATTTAAAAGGCTTTGACATTGTAAAACGAAATAAGTGGAATTTCGAAGTTGTAAGTTGCAAAGCCTTTTAAATATAATCAAAACGTTCCCGTATTTCTGCAATCTATGCGCAAAATAATAACGAGTTGAGTTACGCGGAGCTCAGTCAGTACACCACGTAGTATTCCGATAACGCTATATATAAACCATGCTGCATTCATTCGGAAAGAAAGACCTATTCCAAATGCAATTGGGTTTTGACAATAATTACACTACTGTCGCTATTTTACAATTAACTATAATGAATTACGGGGGGTCATACCGAACACGTCAGTCAAACTAATGCACGAAAGCTTATTTCCGCATATGCAGTCTCCATATTCTACCGCTGGGCGCCAGGTACGTATATTCAGTTATATATACGCACAAAGTCAAGCACACGTTCAAATTGATAAGTCCCACACTTTGCTTGGAAATGATCGTACGCACGGGTTACGCACATATCTGTGCGTACGCACCATTGATAAATGAGGGCCCTGGTCTACAAGATACACTACACCACTAAGGTACCCATGTACATGTCGAAATACTTCCCAAAGGTCAGTGAATTCCACGACCACAACACCAGAGGGAGTTCCACAAATCATGTTCTGTCATAGTCACGGCGAGAGCCTTCCTCACCCCTCCTCCTTCCACACCATCACGGCGGAAGCCTTCCTCACCCCTCATCCTCTCACACCCTTATATGGGCAGCATCCGACCCCAGGATTCCCACGCTGCCAGTGGGACACTAATCGACGCGGCTGTGAGGGATTCCCTCATCAGCGAACTACTACTTCAGCCCACGGATCCTGCTCTACCCTCGTCGCAGTGTTAACCTAACTTCCTAGGTACGACAACGAACCCTAGCCTTGCTACTCCTTGTTGAAACACCTTGTCCTAATCTTGTTCTCTCTGTGCCCAGGACCACCGCTCCGAGACACCACCCACCTGGACGCCCCGCGCTGCACAAGGAGTGCACCTGCTCTCGTCCATTGCACATTCTTGTACCTGTCGCACGTTCTAAACCTGTAACCCTGTCTGCTTGGGGGTAACCATTAAAGCCAACCTAAAACGCTCTATTCCCTCTCCTCCTGTGTTCTGCTATTGGGCTCCGCCAACCCCTGCCCTATCATGTTCAACCCAGATTCGGCTCAAACAAGGGACTAAACACGTTTCGCAATTATGCCACATCGATGTGGAACGCCCTACCCACAGCTAGAGCTGCCGCGGTATTGATGTTTTCCTTACCGCACACATTTGCAAAATATTTCCTACCGCCGCGGTATTACCGCACACACACACACAAAAAAAAGTTTGAATGCATTTTTTTTGTAGTCTACTCTTTATAGCATATAGCCTGCCTCTAGTCTAAATGTCTATCTTTAGAGGATGACTTTGCAGCATGAATATTGTTTGGGATTCGGCATGCACGCATTCGTTATTAAAAGTGAAACACGGATTCGAAGTCTCCCCTCGGTGTCGCGCCCGCCGGTTACCCCCCCCGACCCTTTCTTCTTATTATTATAACGTTACTTCTTATTATTACAAAGGTATTCTATTTGTGGCATTAACGTTAGTATAGTTACACGTTCGTATTTACCGGACCACATAGCAAGGCAAGCGTTACTCAATTAATATCTAAGTTCCTTTCTTTGCTCAGAGCGTGCCGAGTTGTACCCATTCTGCGGTCTGTTAATAAAGTTTTCAATCAGACAAGTGTATAGAACGAAGGGCTTTTATTATAACATTTCGTTGCAGTAAAATCATTATGCCTCGTTCCCTGAGGAGCGACGGCGTCGGTAATCCACTCCGGTGGGAGCTAACGTACTATTAGCCGTGTTGTGATGGCTGAGATTCAGGAAGTAAACGCACTGCAAGATGCTCCAAGCATGTGACGCGTATCTCTTCTGACCAATCAGTGGTCTGCAGTGTTTCATGTGAATTTTCTGGTACCCAATAGGGTCGCTTGGAATCTCGACAGAGAAGTAGGGTATATCTGCAGAGCCGCAAGCCCAACGAGAGCGTAATAATAATAATATAATAAAAAACAGCGGTGATGCCGGTATTCAGCCCAACGCTGCGGTGGGCATGATGTAACAGCGATACCGCGGTAATACCGATACCGCGGCAGCTCTACCCACAGCCGTAAAATAATGTGAATCACTACCCACTTTCAAAAACGCTCTCAAAGAGCACCTACGGGAGGCTGCCATTAGAAACTGGCCCCGGTAAATGTCCAAACACCCCCCACCCAACCCACCCACCCACCCAACCCCCTCCAATGTACAGTTTCTTCCCCTTCGGATGTATATATTTTTCTTATGATATTTTTTTTTCTTACACAGTACTGTATATTTGTATGTCCAGACACACATACACAACTATAGAGGTATATACACAACACACATACACAACTATAGAGGTATATACACAACACACATACACAACTATAGAGGTATATACACAACACACATACACAACTATAGAGGTATATACACAACATACATACACAACTATAGAGATATACCATCTAGTTCAGGGGTTCTCAAACTTTTTTATACCACAACCCCATTTTATTATTATTATTATTTGGCGACCCCACACTTAATGTATTGCGTAATTTCAAAGTGGAAATAAGGAATATCAAAATAAAAGCGCACACGTTGTTGAACTTGATCATGCATATTTATTAGAAAGTGAAATTACAGCACTGTTATCAATTAAATGAATGAATATTATCAACAAAAGCAACAGAATTGTTTCTGTATACACATTTATAAAACGAGGCATATTTAGCCAAAATATGTTACCAGAACATAAAAAAAGAAAAGAAAATGCATTCACATGCGCTTTTCAAAAATACATATTTTCTTCCCTTCTGCCCCCTTAGCGACTATTTTGTGTTTTTTGCCTATATATTTTTGTGTTTCTGTGTACAACGATGGCTGTGTTGATTATTATGTCATGAAATTGGGTCCGTTTGGTCATTTTCGATATATATCCATTATGTTAAATGATCATCATTAGAATACCTCTAAAAAAAAGTTATAGACCTTAGCTTGCCAATTAACCTAAGGTTTTTTTTCTTCCCATTGACTCAAATGTTAAAACGCTGATTTTTAATCTGCACTCATTCATTAAATTGTCGCTGTAATTATCAAATAAACGCTCTGTCCATACTGCCGTGAGGCAGGGAATATTCCAGAAAGTCTGTTACCGAATTACGCGCAATTGCAATTGCGCAATTGCACTATGGCTGATGTAGCCAGCCAAAGAACCGGCATTATGCTTCCAAGAGGGCAAGATCAGCAGGCTGCAGGCTGTGAGAGAGTGTGAGAGAGGGGGGGGGGGGGGGGGCGCGGTGAGCGAGCAATCATGATTGGAAGGACTCTCTCCTCCTCCTTCCTCTCAGTGTTACAGCTGCTGAGCTGTGCCGAGGTGCCGCCCCCCTCACGCTGCTCTGATCTCACTAATGTGCAGAAGAGCCATGGTGCTCCAGCAGACAGCGGTGTGTCTTCAGAATGTACCGGGAGAACGTTTACTGTAACCCCGCGGATATAATAATCAATAAGCAGTGCTTACTAATGTCAGCGTCTCAGCTATTTCTGACCGAATTAGTCATTAATTTGTAAATATAAAGACAGATTCTTTTTCACAAGGACTTGGTGCATGTTTTCCACGCTGCAATATGGGGTTGAAAACTTGTATAAATATGAAATAAATGCAGATTTCTGCGTTTTCTTTGTCATAAAAAGGGATTTACTATCAAACAAACGGGAAGATAAGTGGTTAAAATTAGGAAATATTGAGGTTATGCTCTTAGTGCTCTTCCTGAAAAGAAATTGTGTTAAAAAATATTAAAAATTTAAAATGATATGGCCTTGAACTTGATGCAACACTTTCCTGCTTAGCATTATAACTCTGCTAACTTGTTACAGGGGCACAAGAGTTGGGAAGGGTGTGCTTGTACATTTGAACAGTTCCATGATAAGTGGCTGCGTTGTGCTGAGAAAGAAGCGGAGATCCGCTTCTATTCTGAGGCGAGATCTGTATTTATTTTTTAATGTCAGTGCAGAAAATCCGGCCTCACAGAATGAATGAAAACTTTATTTAACAGATTGCAGAATGGGTACAATACAGTACAGCTCAATACACACAATTGTTAAGGGGATGCAGACCAGAGAAAGACTTTCGTCTTGTTTACATCAGGGTCCCCCATTTTCAATTCATAGTGACATTTATGACATACACAACATACATGACATTTATGTTGTGTATGTCATAGGAGGTATGTTTATGCGAAGGGGACAAGCGTTCTCAGCGCAGCATTACACAACACTGGGTACTCGTTCCGGACTGATCCAGTGAACTTGAGTGACTTTCAGTAGCTCGTCACACGAAAGATCAATGAGCGCCTTCTGCTCAGACAGTGTCTGTGTCTGACAGCCTGTAGCGTAATGCGTAATGAATGGATCTTGGATCCAGTAAAATAGTCAAATTCAAAATAGTTCAGAAATTGTTCAATGAGCCCTTCTATGTGGCTACAGATGATGGGCTTCAAATAATAATAATAAAATAAAGCCATCAAGCAGAGTAAATACCCCCAAATCTCCGCTGATTATCCTGAAGGAGTGCCACAAACGGAGTTTCTTAATCCAACTCTCCATTTGAGCTGTGAGTCCAAACAGGTCTGTGTCCCGACCTTGTATAGTCCCAGATTCAACGCATTCAGTCGGTCAAAGACGTTGGCTAGATAATGATAATAATAATAATAATAATAATAATAATAATAATAATAATAATAATAATAATAATAATAATAATAATAATAATATGTGGGCGGCTACGTGGTGCAGTGGGCAAGGCGCTCACCACGAATACTGGAGACTGGGCTCGAACAGATTCGTCCCCTGTTCGAGCCCAGTGCTCCACATTGCTTTCAGTTTAGCTGGTCGTTCATACTAATACACATTGGCAGTATTAGGGGGAGGGAAACTGATGGGTGGGGATCGGGCATGGTGGACAGCGACTCCTACAGGTCGGTTGGTGCGCCTGCGCAGTAGAATCAGGAAGCGATGGGGGCGGCGCCCCTCCAAAGCCCAGACCCCTGACGCTGAAAGATCGAGCTGCGCAGGTGAAAAGATGCGACTGCTGCTACCTCGAGTATCGGAGGGGACTTGTGCTATGTATGACTTAGTCCACATTGCAGCCGGCTTGTGGGAGGCAAGAAACAGCGTCAGTGACAGGGGAGGGTTGAATTGGACGATACGAAAATTGGGATGGGAGAAAAAATTGAAAATGGGAGAAAAAGTGGATAAAAAAAAAATAATAATAATACAAATAAACTAAGCATGTAGTCCTTTTTCATTGACTGTTGCAGTTTTCAGCTCAGTTTTCTCAATTTCTTTCTTTCTGAAAGCTAGCGCTTCCGTTTTAAATTCAGCTATGTCTGGTTTCCAAGTGCCGCTGTGATTTACTTGTCTTTTACTCCGTTTACCCCACTGTCACCTACCCGCGACGCGACCCCACTTTGGGTCGCAACTCGTAGTTTGAGAACCACTGATCAACACACATACAGTACACAACTATAGAAATATACCCTCTAGGCACAACACACACACACAACTGTACATAACATACACACAATATATACTGCTCCTCCACACACACACACACACACACACACACACGCACACACACACACACACACACACACGCACACACACACACACACACACACACACACACGCACACACAGACTCCCCTGCCTCCTGCCCGCCCGTCACTCACCTTGAGGTCTCTATGAACCACACCCATCTGATGACAGTGGAGCACAGCTTCCAGGATCTGTTGGATGCAATGACTGCATGCAGACAGCAGGGGGGGCAAGTTAGTCCCATTCAGCCCCCACAGTCAGACCCGTGCGGCACTGCCTCAATACCTGCGTGCACGTACACACGCACGCACACACGCGCACACACACACAGACAGACGCGCACACACACACACACACACACACACACACACACACACACACACACAAACAAACATACATAGTCTCACAGTCGCACCCTGTAACAGACATTCATGTGTTTCACACACAGACTGAGAGAAGCTCACTAATATAATACGACATATGGACAGCAGGCCTGTGTTGCTGCCTACTACACACACACACGCACACACACACACATGTACACACACACACACACACACATACACACGCGCATACACACACACACAGAGGAGCCTGCCAGTTAAATAGTGATGGGGGTGTTATTTTCAGTAAGTAATGACCATGAGTCAGTGAGCGTAGGAGTCCGCTGCTGCTCTGTGTGTGTGTGTGTGTGTGTGTGTGTGTGTGCGTCTGTGTGTGCGTCTGTGTGTGCGTGTGTGTTTGTGCGTGCGTCTGTTTGTGTCTGTGTGTGTGTGTGCGTGTGTGTGTGTCTGTGTGTGTGTGTGTGTCTGTGTGTGTGTGTGTGTGTGTGTGTGTGTGTGTGTGTGTGTGTGTGTGTGTGTGTGTGTGTGTGTGTGTGTGTGGGGGGGGGGGTTGCAGTAACAAAAGTCTATCTTCAAGCATCTGAGTTGAATGGCTGACTCTCTCTCTCACATACATACACACACACACACACACGTGCACCCACCCACACACACACACACACAAAGACACACACACACACACACACGCACACACACGCACACAAAGACACAAGGTAGAGAGTATGGTGCTTTGTCTGTTAGAAGCAGTCATCATTCTGGGTTAAACAGGCCTGTGGTGCAACAAGAGACACAGTCATACAGAGAGAGAGAGAGAGAGAGAGAGAGAGAGAGAGAGAGAGAGAGAGAGAGAGAGAGAGAGAGAGAGAGAGAGAGAGAGAGAGAGAGAGAGAGAGAGAGAGAGAGAGAGAGAGAGAGAGAGAGACAGACAGACAGACAGCGGGGGGCAGGCACGGGCAGGTCACTTTAAGCTCAGGCACAAACAATACCGGCAAGTAGAAATATATGAAAAAGAACCGACACGGCTGTTACTGTGGATGCAGGACGGACAGACGGACAGACAGACAGACAGACAGACAGACACAGCCCTGGTGCCGAGGAGGGAGGACAGACACACACCTTGAGGTCTCTGTGCACTATGTCATGTTCGTGGGTGAAACACACACTGTCTAGAATCTGATGGATACAGTGACTGTGGAGACAAAACACAACAGGAGAGGGGGAGGGGAGAGAGGGAACAAAGATGGAGGAGAGAGAGGGGGAGAGAGGGGGAGAGAGGGAGAGAGAGGGGGAGGAGATATAGAGGGGGAAGAGAGAGAGAGAGATGGAGAGGAGGGAGAGAGGGAAGATAGAGAGGGAGAGAGAAGAGAGAGCAGGGGGAGAGGGAAGAGAGGGGGGGGAGAGAGGGAAGATAGAGAGAGGGAGAGAGAGATAGAGAGAGGGGGGAGAAGAGAGAGAGAGAGAGAGAGAGAGAGAGAGAGAGAGAGAGAGAGAGAGAGAGAGAGAGAGAGAGAGAGAGAGAGAGAGAGAGAGAGAGAGAGAGAGAGAGAGAGAGAGAGAGAGAGAGAGAGGGAAGAGAGAGAGGGGGAGATAGAGAGAGAGAGGGGAAGAGAGAGAGGGGGGAGAGAGGGAAGAGAGAGAGGGGGGACATAGAGAGAGAGAGAGGGAAGAGAGATAGAGAGAGAGGGGAAGAGAGATAGAGAGGGGAAGAGAGAGGAGGGAGAGAGGGAAGAGAGAGAGGGAGATAGAGGTAGATATAGGGGGAAGAGAGAGAGAGGGAAGAGAGAGAGAGAGGGAAGAAAGAGAGAGAGAGAGAAGGTGTGCACATGGAGCGAGGAGAACACATCAGTGTGATCAGTAGAGCCGGGGCCTCTGTGGACTATATGGTTATTGTGTCCATTTGCAGAGAGTCAATAACATTCTCATATAATAATAATAATAATAATAACACAATTTTACAGATTTTCACAGATTCGATAAGTCAACAAAATCCTATGACTGTTAGTTGACGACAGCGCTAGTAACCACACCATGCTATCATCACACACAAATATATATACACATCACCATATACACACAACATATACACACAGACAAGGACTGTATAGGCTACAGTTACACACAGTGTGTATTTAATACAGTAGGCTGTGTGTATTTAATACAGTAGGCTGTGTGTATTTAATACAGTAGGCTGTGTGTATTTAATACAGTAGGCTGTGTGTATTTAACAGTGAGTGTAGGAGGAGCCAACATGTGGTAGTCTCTACCACAAAAAAAACTGACGCAAAAAAGAATGCAAAAAAATTAACGAACTAAAACGAAAACGCAAAAAAAACGAACGCAAAAAAAAAGAACGAACTAAAACGAAAACGCAACGAAAACGCCAAAAAACAAACGCAAAAAAAAATGCAAAAAAATTTACGAACTAAAACAAAAACGAACAAAAACGAAAAAGAATGAAAAAAAAAACGAAAACGAAAACGCAAAAAAACGAATGAAAAAAAAAATTAACAAACTAAAACGAACTAAAACTAAAACGAACTAAAAAGGAAAACGAACGCAAAAAAACAAACAAAAAAAACGATCGCAAAAAAATGAACGAACTAAAAACGAAAACGCAAAAAAACGAACGCATAAAAAAGAATGCAAAAAAATGAACGAACTAAAACGAAAACGCAAAAAAAACGAAAACGCCAAAAAACGAACGCAAAAAAAATGCAAAAGATTAAAACAAAAATGAACAAAAACGAAAAAGAACGAAAAAAAGAACGAAAAAAAGAACAAAAAAAAACGGACGCAAAAATTAATGCAAAAAAATTTACGAACTAAAACGCAAACGAACTAAAACGAAAACGAATGCCAAAAAAGAACGAAAAAAAACCGCAAAAAAAGAACGCAAAAAAATTAACGAACTAAAACGAAAATGCAAAAAACGAAAAAAAAAAATGCTAAAAAAAGAATGAACTAAAACAACTAAAACGAAAACGCAAAAAAAAGAATGCAAAAAAAAGAATGCAAAAAAATTTACGAATTAAAACAAAAACGAACAAAAACGAAAAAAATAACGAAAAAAAGAACAAATAAACTAACGCAAAAAAACTGATGCAAAAAAAGAATGCAAAAAAAAGAACAAACTAAAACGAACTAAAACGAAAACGAATGCAGAAAACGAATGCAAAAAACGAACGCAAAAAAAAGAACGCAAAAAAAAGAATGCAAAAATGTACGAACTAAAACTAAAACGAGCCAGCATGTTGTAGAGTCTGTGTGTATTTAATACTGTATGCTGTGTGTATTTACAGCAGAGGAGACAGAGGGAGGAGGAGACGCAGAGAAAAACAACAAGTTCTCAATATAACAAAGAAGAGAAGAGGAACACACCAAGCCAGAGGACGAGATGAGAGAGAGAGAGAGAGAGAGAGAGAGAGAGAGAGAGAGAGAGAGAGAGAGAGAGAGAAAGAGAGAGACAGAGAGAGAGACAGAGAGAGAGAGGCTTATAGATATTATTAAAAAGGACTTGATGGATATTAGAAATGTTCCTTCTTCTCGGTTTACCTTCATCGTCTTTTCAAATGGTTTCCCTCTCTCTATATCTATCCCTCTCCCCATCTCTCTCTATATCTATATATCCATCCCTCTCTCTATATCTATCCCCCTCTCTCTCTTCATCTCTCTCTCTATATATATATCCATCCCTTTCTCTATATCTATCCCCCTCTCTCTCTCCATCTCTCTCTCTATATATCCATCCCTCTCTCTATATCTATCCCCCTCTCTCTCTCCATCTCTCTCTCTATATATATCCATCCCTCCCTCTATATCTATCCACCTCTCTCCATCTCTCTCTCTATATATATATATATATCCCTTTCTCTATATCTATCCCCCTCCCTCTCTCCATCTCTCTATATATCCATCCCTCTCTATATCTATCCCCCTCTCTCCATATCTCTCTGTATATATCGCGCTCTCTCTCTCCATCTCTCTCTCTCTCTCTCTCTCTCTCTCTCTCTCTCTCTCTCTGTCCCTCCTCTGCTAAACGCCTCCACAGTCAAATTGATTTAAGTCTACCTCCTGAGGGGTTAGAAAGTGGGTGTGCATGTGTGCATTCATTCGCATGTGTGTGTATGTGTGTATATGTATGTGTATATGTGTGTGTAATAATAATAATGGCTTGGATTTATATAGCGCTCTTCATGACACCCAGAGCACTTCACAGAGTCCATTATTTGTTCATACACAGTCATACCGGTGGTGGTAAGCTACAATTGCAGCCAGAGCTGCCCTGAGGCAGTATATGTATATGTATGTGTATATGTGTGTGTGTATATGTGTGTGTATGTGTATATGTGTATATATGTGTATTTGTGTGTATATGTGTATATATGTGTATATGTGTGTGTATATGTGTATATGTGTGTGTATATGTGTATATGTGTGTGTATATGCGTATATCTGTGTGTGTGTATATGTGTATATATATGTGTATATGTGTGTGTGAGTATATGTGTATATGTGTGTACGTGTATATATGTGTATATGTGGTGTATTCATGGTGTATTCATGGTGTATTTATGGTGTATTCATGGTGTACTCATGGTGTATTCATGGTGTATTCATGATGTATTCATGGTGTACTCATGGTGTATTCATGGTGTATTCATGGTGTATTCATGGTGTATTCATGGTGTATTCGTGGTGTATTCATGGTGTATTCATGGTGTATTCATGGTGTATTCATGGTGTATTCATGGTGTATTCATGGTGTATTCATGGTGTATTCGTGGTGTATTCATGGTGTATTCATGGTGTATTCATGGTGTACTCATGGTGTACTCATGGTGTATTCATGGTGTACTCATGGTGTATTCATGGTGTACTCATGGTGTATTCATGGTGTATTCATGGTGTATTCATGGTGTACTCATGGTGTACTCATGGTGTATTCATGGTGTACTCATGGTGTATTCGTGGTGTATTCATGGTGTACTCATGGTGTACTCATGGTGTATTCATGGTGTACGCATGGTGTACTCATGGTGTATTCATGGTGTACTCATGGTGTATTCATGGTGTATTCATGGTGTATTCATGGTGTATTCGTGGTGTATTCATGGTGTACTCATAGTGTATTCATGGTGTATTCATGGTGTACTCATGGTGTATTCATGGTGTATTCATGGTGTATTCATGGTGTACTCATGGTGTATTCATGGTGTATTCATGGTGTATTCATGGTGTACTCATGGTGTATTCATGGTGTATTCGTGGTGTATTCATGGTGTATTCATGGTGTATTAATGGTGTATTCATGGTGTATTCATGGTGTATTCATGGTGTATTCATGGTGTATTCATGGTGTATTCATGGTGTATTCATGGTGTACTCATGGTGTATTCATGGTGTACTCATGGTGTATTCATGGTGTACTCATGGTGTACTCATGGTGTACTCATGGTGTACTCATGGTGTATTCATGGTGTACTCATGGTGTACTCATGGTGTATTCATGGTGTATTTACCTGGCGTCTGCTTCGCTGTAATACTCTCGAGCGACGATATCCTCGAACAGTTCCCCTCCTGTCACTCTGCGGTGTTGAAACACAAAGGGTTAAAAAAGAAAACACACATTGGTTTCACTCAGGCAGCATAAGTATGCGTGAGCACGTAGCGGTATGCACGATTGCGCATACACACACACACACACACACACACACACACACACACACACACACACACACACAAACACACACACACAAACATACACACACAAACACACACACAAACACACAGGAGGGGGATGTCCTCATTAGGGGGAAACCCCGGCTGCAGGATTCTCTCTCTGACTGGGTTGCCATGGAGACTGGCTGCAGTGCGGGGGAGTGCGGTTCAGTGTGTGTGTGTGTGTGTGTGTGTGTGTGTGTGTGTGTGTGTGTGTGTGTGTGTGTGTGTGTGTGTGTGTGTGTGTGTGTGTGTGTGTGTGTGTGTGTGTGTGTGTGTGTGTGTGTGTGACAAGAGTGCAGGCTGAAGCAGGAGCTAAGAGGGGGGGTTGGGATGTTACATAACGGGGGGGGATTGCCTTGAAGAGAGGAGGGAAGAGAGAGAGAGGAGGGAAGAGAGGGGGGAAGAGAGAGAGAGGATGGAAGAGAGAGAGGGAAGAGAGGGGGGAAGAGAGAGAGAGGATGGAAGAGAGAGAGGGAAGAGAGGAGGGAAGAGAGGAGGGAAGAGAGAGAGAGGATGGAAGAGAGGAGGGAAGAGAGGAGGGAAGATAGAGAGAGAGGAAGGAAGAGAGAGAGGAGGGAAGAGAGGAGGGAAGAGAGGAGGGAAGATAGAGAGAGAGGAGGGAAGAGAGAGAGGAGGGAAGAGAGGAGGGAAGAGAGAGAGAAGAGGGAAGAGAGAGGGAGGAGGGAAGAGAGGAGGGAAGAGAGAGAGGAGGGAAGAGAGGAGGGAAGAGAGAGAGGAGGGAAGAGAGAGAGAGGAGGGGAGAGAGGAGGGAAAAGAGGAGGGAAGAGAGAGAGAAGAGAGAGAGAGGAGGGAAGAGAGGAGGGAAGAGAGAGAGAAGAGAGAGAGAGGAGGGAAGAGAGGAGGGAAGAGAGGAGGGAAGAGAGGAGGGAAGAGAGAGAGGAGGGAAGAGAGAGAGGATGGAAGAGAGAGATGGAAGAGAGGAGGGAAGAGAGAGAGGATGGAAGAGAGAGAGGGAAGAGAGGAGGGAAGAGAGAGAGAGGAGGGAAGAGAGGAGGGAAGAGAGAGAGAGGAGGGAAGAGAGGAGGGAAGAGAGAGAGGAGGGTAGAGAGAGAGAGGAGGGAAGAGAGGAGGGAAGAGAGAGAGAGAGGAGAAGGGGGAGATAGATAGAGAGAGAGGAGGGAAGAGAGAGAGAGGAGGGAAGAGAGGAGGGAAGAGAGGAGGGAAGAGAGAGAGAGAGGAGAAGGGGGAGATAGATAGAGAGAGAGGAGGGAAGAGAGAGAGAGGAGGGAAGAGAGGAGGGAAGAGAGAGAGAGGAGGGAAGAGAGGAGGGAAGAGGAGGAGGGAAGAGAGGAGGGAAGAGAGAGAGAGGAGGGAAAAGAGGAGGGAAGTGAGAGAGGAGGGTAGAGAGAGAGAGGAGGGAAGAGAGGAGGGAAGAGAGAGAGAGAGGAGAAGGGGGAGATAGATAGAGAGAGAGGAGGGGAGAGAGAGAGGAGGAGGGAGAGAGATAGAGAGAGGAGAGGGGAAGAGAGAGAGAGGGGGGGAGGGGGAGAGAGCAAGGGATGAGGGAAGAGAGCGGGAGAGAGAGAGAGAGAGGAGGGGGGAAATAGAGAGAGAGGAGGGGGGAAGAGAGAGAGAGATGAGGGAAGAGAGGAGGGAAGAGAGAGAGAGAGAGAGAGAGAGAGAGAGAGAGAGAGAGAGAGAGAGAGAGAGGGGGGAGAGAGAGGAGGCAGGGGGAAATAGAGAGAGGGGAGAGGAGGGAGGAGAGGGAGAGAGAGAGAGAGGAGGGGGGGAAGTGAGAGAGAGGGGGGAGGGGGAGAGTGAGTGAGAGCCATGTCAGAGGGGAAAGTCAAGTAGAGCAGAGAGTTAAACCAACTAGAACAGAAGAAAGCAGAAGGAGAAGAGGGTGGAAGGATGACAGTGAGGAGGAGGAGGAGGAGGAGGAGGAGGAGGAGGAGGAGGAGGAGGAGGAGGAGGAGGAGGAGGAGGAGGAGGAGGAAACTCACAGGTCAAACAGGAGATAGTGGAATCCCTCCTCTGAAATACTGTCATGGAGACGAACTGGAAAGAAGATATAGATAAATAGATAGATAGATAGATAGATAGATAGATAGATAGATAGATAGATAGATAGATAGATAGATAGATAGATAGATAGATAGATAGATAGATAGATAGATAGATCACTGTTATGATTCTTGTGATTGTTATGACTGTTATGATTGTTGTGATTGTTATGATTGTTGTGATTGTTATCATTGTTATGACTGTTATGATTGTTATGATTGTTATGATTGTTATGATTGTTATGAATGTTATGATTGTTATGATTGTTATGACTGTTATGATTGTTATGGCTGTTATGATTGTTATGATTGTTATGATTGTTATGACTGTTATGACTGTTATGATGTCATCATACCGATGTTGGAGTGCTTCAACAGTCTGCAGATCCTGGCCTCTCGCTCCAACTTCTGATGATCTACAAGCGACAAGCGATTATATTAATAACATCTCTTATATTAATAACATCTCTTTTTTTTTAAACTTTATTTTTTAGCGTTTATCGCTTTTCTGGTCAAGCATGACCAACAGATACAGGGTGAAACGGGATATAGATCAGGGGAAGACATTCTGGCAAATGACGGCGGGTCCGGGAATCGAACTCGGAGTCCACCAAATCCGTGACGCAGCACGGTTTTCCCCGACGCAGAAATAGCGCTGAGATATGCGGTGAGCTACTGGAGCTCCCCCATTAATAACATCTCTTATATTAATAACATCTCTTATAACATCTCTTATATTAATAACATCTCTTTATTAATAACATCTCTTATATTAACAACATCTCTTATAACATCTCTTATGTTAATAACATCTCTTATATTAATAACATCTCTTATAATAATAACATATCTTATATTAATAACATCTCTTATAACATCTCTTATAATAATAACATCTCTTATAACATATCTTATATTAATAACATCTCTTATATTAATAACAACTCTTATAACATCTCTTATATTAATAACATCTCTTATATTAATAACATCTATTATAACATCTCTTATATTAACAACATCTCTTATATTAATAACATATCTTATATTAATAACATATCTTATAACATCTCTTATATTAATAACATCTCTTATATTAATAACATCTCTTATAATAATAACATCTCTTATATTAATAACATCTCTTATAACATATCTTATATTAATAACATCTCTTATATTAATAACATCTCTTATAACATCTCTTATATTAATAACATCTCTTATATTAATAACATCTCTTATAATAATAACATCTCTTATAACATATATTATATTAATAACATCTCTTATATTAATAACATCTCTTATAACATCTCTTATATTAATAACATCTCTTATATTAACAACATCTCTTATAACATCTCTTATATTAACAACATCTCTTATATTAATAACATATCTTATATTAATAACATATCTTATAACATCTCTTATATTAATAACATCTCTTATATTAATAACATCTCTTATAATAATAACATCTCTTATATTAATAACATCTCTTATAACATCTCTTATATTAAAAACATCTCTTATATTAATAACATCTCTTATAATAATAACATCTCTTATAACATATATTATATTAATAACATCTCTTATATTAATAACATCTCTTATAACATCTCTTATATTAATAACATCTCTTATATTAACAACATCTCTTATAACATCTCTTATGTTAATAACATCTCTTATAACATCTCTTATATTAATAACATCTCTTATATGAATAACATCTCTTATATTAATAACATCTCTTATAACATCTCTTATATTAATAACATCTCTTATATTAATAACATCTCTTATAACATCTCTTATATTAATAACATCTCTTATATTAATAACATCTCTTATATTAATAACATATCTTATAACATCTCTTATATTAATAACATCTCTTATATTAATACCATCTCTTATATTAATAACATCTCTTATATTAATAACATCTCTTATATTAATAACATATCTTATAACATCTCTTATATTAATAACATCTCTTATAATAACATCTCTTATATTAATAACATCTCTTATAACATCTCTTATATTAATAACATCTCTTATATTAATAACATCTCTTATAATAATAACATCTCTTATATTAATAACAACTCTTATAACATCTCTTATATTAATAACATATCTTATATTAATAACATCTCTCTTATATTAATAACATCTCTTATATTAATAACATCTCTTATAACATCTCTTATATTAACAACATCTCTTATATTAATAACATCTCTTATATTAACACTTTGGACGTCAGACCCGACGGGTTATCTCGCCATGCGTTGAGCGCCAGGACCCCCGAAAACAAGAGTATAGTCGGATTTTCATCGTTATTTCTTGTATTCGATATTTCCATTCATTACAGGCACATGGACATCTGGGTTAACTGGCTCTGCGCCAAAAACTAATATACTTGTTATTGCCGTCCAATCGTGGAGCGCCAGACAACGAGTATACTCGTTATTGGATCCGTTTTTCTTTTGTTCGCTATTGCCATTCACAATTCATCGAGGCACCTCGTGCAGGCTGTCCTGAGTGTGTCTGAGATTGCAGACGGTCAATACCGCCCCCTAACGCCTTGTGGCCGCTATTGCACTCCATTGGAAACCATGTCGTTTTTTTTCCTGGGCCGAGCTGAGCCGTGTGGGCGGGGCTTAAATACTCCGGCGAGGTCACCGGTTACAACGATATCACAACTAGGCTCCACCCCTTGTTCATATTTTTCATCTAAAATAAAGAAAGAAATAAAGAAAAAACACGAACCTCTGAACGTTTGGGCTCAGCCCTGCCTGATACCAGGCGCATGCGTCCGGAATAAGTAACTTGACCTTCTGCCTTTCGGTCATGGAAAGATGTCTGATGGCTCTAATTAGAGGAAAGATTGATTATGTCTGTCATGGCCGTGGCTAACCCCGTCTCCCCCCCCCTCCCCCCTCTCGTCTCTCCTCTGGTGTTTCCACCCTGGTCCTGCAGATGTCCCTCTGTGTGTCTCCCTCGTGTGTCTCCCTCTCATCTCTCCTCTGGTGTTTCCTTATAAGAGACGAGATTGATGGGTTACTCTCCAATCAGAGTCCCAGTCCCCCTCCAAAGGACCCTCCTCCCTCTGCTCTGCCCCCCAGCCACACGCTCTCCTCCTGCCTTGGAAACGTCTCTCTTTACATTGGTTGGTTGGTGTGGCTTAACCCTCAACCTGCTCGCGTGACCCTCTTCCAGCTACTCTCCTTAATGAACGTCTCCCAACTTTAGGTCCCGCCCTACTTGACATCTTCAACACTTCACTGTTGTGGAGGGGCGGCTACGTGGCGTAGTGGGCAAGGCGCTCGCCACGAATGACGGAGACGCTGGGCTTGCCTGTTCGAGCCCAGCGCTCCACATTTGCTTTCAGTTTAGCTGGTCGTTCATACTAATACACATTGGCCGTATTAGGGGGTGGGAAACTGATGGGTGGGGATCGGGCGTTGTGGACAGCGACTCCTACAAGTCGGTTGGTGCGCCTGCGCAGTAGAATCAGGAAGTGTCGGGGGCAGTGTGAGCCTCCCACGCGTTACTCCTCGCCACTGAGAGATCGAGCTGCGCAGGTGAAAAGATGCGACTGCTGTTACCTCAAGTACCGGAGGGGACTTGTGCTCTGTATGACTTAGTCCACATTGCAGCCGGCTTGTGGGAGGCAAGAAACAGCGTTCGTGACAGGGGAGGGTTGAATTGGATGATACGAAATTGGGATGGGAGAAAAAATAGAAAATGGGAGAAAAAGTGGATAAAAAAAAAAAAAAAACGTCACTGTTGTCTACTGGCGTGGTGACCTTGGCTTTTAAATCAGCCGCTATTAAAACGCTACTTAAAACACCGAACCTCGACCGCCTAATTTTGAAAGATTACAGACCCATCTCCAATCCTCCCTTCTTATCCAAAATATTAGAGCGGATTGTCGTAACACAACTCACTGACCATCTATCAAGTAACAACCATCACATATCTTTTCAATCTGGCTTTAGAACCTCCCACTCCACTGAAACGGTGCTTACTAAAGTCACAGCCGACCAAATAGATGTAGATATAGATGTAGAAGTGATATAGATGTAGATAAAGATGTAGATATAGATATAGATGTAGATAAAGATGTAGATGTCAGTGTTTCCCCTAGGATATTTTTCAGGGGGGGTGGTAGGCCCCCCAAAATTACTAGTGTTGTCGCGGGGCGCGCATGTCACGGATACGCAGTGTCAACAGTGTCGTCATAGACGCGCGCAGTAAGGCGGTTGTTACTATCGGTGTCAGGATCCGCCTGGTCCCATTCCCCCTCCAGCTGCCCAGCCTGGCCACATTCCCCCTCCAGTCCAGAGAGCCTGCCCTGCACCCCCCTCTAGTGGACTCTTTCCGTTACTACCGTTCCTGCCACTGCTACTGGCAATTAATGTGTGTATTCTCCATATGTCCTTAATGTTCAATGTATTCTCCGTGGTGCTGTCTTTGTTACCCACTCTGTTTCCTGGTCTGGTCTAGTGTGTTGTCTTTTGTATTTTGTATGTATTGTTAGTCAGCCCTGTCATATATTTGGTGTCATTGTTTGTCAGCCTGTGTGTCTGTCCAGGTGTGTCTTGTTAGTAATTAGTCTCCCTATATATTATGTCCTTTCCTGTTACTCCTGTGGTATAATATGTCCTCATATAAATATATCCCCCTCCCCTGTGTTCCCTTTACCTGTGCCCCCCCCCCCCTCTCTGTGGAATAAGACACCCCCCTCCCCTGTGTCCCCCAAACCTGTACCCCCTCCCCCCCATCTGACCTATCAAATGGGACCACACACCCCCTTTGTTGAACTATAAAGGGCTCCTCCCGACCACAATAGAGGTTCTTACCTGGGTAATTTCAGCTGATCACCTGGGGCGAGAGCCTCAGCCATTCTCTCTATGTATTCTATCTGTTTGGTTAATAAACCTTGTTATTATCCAAGCCTCGGTTGACTGAGACATTCTTCATCAGGATATCCACAAATATCCCACAATTGGCGTCTACGAACTTGTGACAGACTTTTTGCGTCCTCCCGGCATGCTGTATCGTTTCATCTATACAGAGAAAAGTGAGTATATAGAACTGGTCGACCAAAAATGTATGGAAAGGAATTGAAACCTTCCCGCTTTTCTCTGTGCCAGGTGAATATTACAGAATGTTGTCAAATATTGAGATCATGGCTGAGTAGGAATAATGTGCATTAATATATCTGATCTGTATTGAGAATCGTTACCAGGGCGCGCGTGCACCTGGGTCCTTTATCAGGCGGTTCTGAGAGGATGGGTTATAGTGCTATTCCCAAAAGTTTAGGCACAAAGGTTGAAGTGCTATTCCAGGTCGAGTCGGAGCCGACCAAAAGCTAAGGCACACAATACAGGTTGTTGGATTGCTACCCCAAGTCTAATTCAGACTAAAAAATAGGCAACAAGGCAAGAAACGTGGGCTTATTAGATGTGATATCCTTGAAAACGCTACTCTGTTAAAAACGTTCTGTGATTCCTTTGCAAAGAGGCGGGAAGTAAGACCGAGAAGCTGATGGAATCATAATTAGAAATGACCAGAGTAGCGTCATAATATTCATTGTTTCAACCTCAGACTAAGCTCACAATCTCTTCCATTTCCTGAAAACGATGTATTTTGGATTAAATTAACCAATTGATCAATACAGATAGCGGGAAGATGATCACGCGATGTCCTAGTTAGTACATGATTACGCAATGTCCCGGGAGTACGTAAATGTACATTAAACGGGACATCAGTCGCGGAAAGTACATTAAACAGGACGTTAGTCGCGGGTTAAGAGGCCGAGAGTATGATTAAAAGGTATATATAATCTAATATATCGCTGGTAAATTTCGAAGTCAGGTTCGGTCGTTATGATTTTAATAACGATGTGTAGTTATATATCAAGGGTATGAATGCCTTGTCGCAACAGATGTTGGCCGACTAAACGTACAGCGATCCAATACAGTCAGATATACACACACGTTAACTTATATGTATTAATGTTTGTTTGTCTGTTTTAAGTCTCGTTTGTATGTGCACAAGTATTATAGGACCCGTCGCGTTGCTTTATTGAGTCAAGAACCGGCTGCGGATAGCGCGACGAGCATTGAGAGACGAGTTACCGTTATACAAAGAATAACATTGAAGTGCAGTTCACGGGAACAAACTAGGATAGTAATTTCCGGATTCCGCAGAACACCGGCCCACGGGAACGGCCATTTGGGGAAGTATAGTTTTATCGTTTCAGTTTGTTTACGTTTCACATATGCACAGGCGCGTTCATTCGGTAACAAAACGCTGGTATAGGAATTCCAGGCTATTGAGAGCTCGTGGAAAAATACTGTATGAATTGCAAAGCGTTATTTCCGAGGCGAATGAGAACACACGAACGTCGCATGGAGCAATGACGTGACGCTATGCGCGCCGTGAAGTTATTATTTTATATTAAACTATCCATAAGCGAACGTAAAGTGTAATGTACCCAAGGCCAAGGGTGCGTGAAATCCACGTGTAGTATATGTTTTATTTGTATATGTATGTGCGCGCTGCTATTGGAAAATGTTGAGTTGCGGTGGCGAGATGCGAGTTGCATTATCCCAGACCACCGGAGAAACGAACCGAACATTGCAGCTTTCCCCGGTGAGTATGAAAATCATAAATATAGATGCTTTGATTGATTGATTGAAAACTTTATTAACAGATTGCAGAATGGGTACAATACTGTACAGTTCAATACACACAATTGTTAAGGGGATGCAGACCAGAGGAAGACTTTTGTCTTGTTTACATCAGGGTCCCCCATTTTCAATACCAGATTTGTTTACATCAGGGTCCCCCATTTTCAATTTATCAGAACATATTATGACATACATGACAGACAGATAGTCAGTACTGCTACATCTATACATTTATGACATACCAGATTTGCAAATTCAGTACTTTTTGTGATACAAAAGGAGTCAAGAAAAGGGAGTCATTTGACGTAGAAACTGTACATATACACAACTATCAGTTACAGCAAATTACAACTATCTCAGATCACTTGAGTGTTTATGTTGCTTTAATTTACACATTATAAGTCACATAAAGCTAATTACAATGTCTGTTTCAGAATTATAATACATCTGTGGGCGTACCGGTCATACTGACCATGGGAGCTAAACAAACACTTCCGGTTCCCAGTATATGACAGTACAGGAATTGTAGTCCACATAAACAGCGTTAGATTAGACTTTATAAGCTTTCAATGTTGAAAACTTGGAACACAAACAACATAGATTATGTTTAAAAGTAAGATGTTTAGGTTATATTCACTTGAGTTAATGTGTTTATCTAAAGAACCAATGAAAGATAACTAGCCCTTTCCATTGTAAGACATTTTAAACATGATTCAAAATGTGTGGGTCCACATTCATATGATGCTTGTGTACATATGCGATATGATTGATAAATGATAACACTATCATTACATCCAAGAACGAGATGGATGAGATCTAGCTAATGTTTGTTGAGCACACAGACAGTCAAAGAGGATTCACCCAGGTCTTAGAAAAGAGTGGAAAATTAACATGTGTTTGTATTTACAGATCTGGCTCTGAGGCGAGATGCAAAACAGTGAATGACTACACCCAAATTGTATCACAAAAGACAGAAAATCCAACAATTTGCATGTCAACCGAGAGACAGTGCAGAGCTGAGAGACAATCGATTGACCATTTGGAACAAATCTACATCCAAAACACCCACATGTAAATTTCTTCAGAGTGGGCACTTGGGAGACAAAGCAATGCAAATGCCTGCACTCGTGACCACAGACTTGATGAACTCACCTGGCGGTGGATGGCAACAGAGAACCACTTAATTAACATGAATTAGTTACAGATGATGAATTTGCAGTTATGAAAATCTACCTAACTCCCATACTAACAATAACTAACCAGTCGTTTTCATCATCTCTTTTCAAAAGGCACATGAATTAGAGAAGTGCCCGAGATGAAAGATTAATGATGAAAACAACTACTTACAATCCCCTCCTTCTATTCTCTGTTTATAACCAATAACATGCATGACTTTCCTTAGACTATTCTTTTAACAACTAATACTTTCCATGACTGCAAAATTATCAACCACCAAAATTGCAGCACAATTATCTAAATGTACAAGATATCAACAACATTGATCATTTAGCTGACACTTTTATCCAAAGCGACTCACAGGTTCTGTACGACAGGACATCAGGCAAGGCACACCTCTATCAGCTGAGTAACAATGGTCATCAAAGTGTTGAGTGCTACAGTGTAGATTAGTTTATTAGGACAAATGCATGACAGTAAGGTTAGTTAGGGTTAGATGATAAGAAATGATTGTTTTTCATGCAAAATTAACTGGCTACCTAGATTTTATGTTTTTTCCCCATGCTATGCTATGATGAGCCACACTGAGATGTGAAGAACAACCGAGAAGTCATGGCGAGGTAAGTATCTTGAAGAAGCACACCATCGTACGCGGCCTGAGGTAAGATCAACTTCAATTTAAGACCATCAGAATATGAAGACATGGAGCTATTTTATCTGATTCAAAACTTTGGCCATTCATTTACAAATTTTATTTAAAGCCTAATGCTGTAAGATCTAGTTAGATACAAAATCTGATAAAATTGTAGTGAATGTGACCTTCTTGACGTAAAGAATCACTGCTAATGCAATTGGCTTGCATTTCCTATTGTCAATTAAGTGATTTTATTTACAATGAATTGAATTAATCCCAAAATGATTTTCCACTTTAGCAGAAAGGCGTTGAATCATTTATGTGAGGAGTTTTCTAAGGCAGTGTTTATCACCCTCAGATCACGAATTGGTGAGAGGACAGGACGAGTGAGACGACGCGTGACCTGAACCAAGGAGCTGCGGACACAACCAGAGGCGACGACAACAACCGTGGGAGAACCATCCAACCCAGCTGTTGAGCACCGGTCGTAAACCGAGGTCAGATTGATTATCCCATAACTCTTTAGTCCGAATCCCAGCTTCAAGCGGCGTCCCGCGAAGCGTGAGACCTCTAGGACTCAATTTGTCTATAACGTTCAGGGCTTAAACTCAGCAGACCTCGGCTCACACACAGGAACCCCCCGTCCCCTCCAGTAATACAGTTGATTAAATGGAGTTGCGGGGTATATTTTTATTCTATTTGCACTGGGAAGGACTCTCTTTACTTAGATGAGGTCCATTTTCCCTATCCTATGTACACGTATTCTCACTATATGGCTTTACTTGATAATCCCATTATACAGAATGCACCTTTAGTCCTTAATGCATAATCATAAGTCTCCTTTTACTCCGTAGGGATAAAGCCTATAGTTATAGTTATATCCCCATTATAGCTAGGGATAAAACCACTTACACATCTTATCACTATATGGCATTACTTGATAAAACCAGGTTTATCAGAATCCACCTTTAGTCCTTAATGCATAATCATAAGTCTCCTTTTACTTTACTTGATAAAGCCACACTTCTAACGTTTTTATCATTAATCAAAAATGCATGGGGTGAAGTTACAAATGCAGAACACATTTCAATGCTTACCCGGCCGTCTGAGAGTGAAGAAAAGATACAAAGGATATTTATAAAGAGGTAATTTTAATTAGAAAAAGCTAGTTACAAGAAGAGACTGAAGTGGAAAAGTGTCCATTTCAGTTAAAATATGCACAGAACAAAACATCTCATCTCTGCACGGCTTGTGCCCCGTGTCTGGCAGCATTCTTCTCATCTCTCAAAAAAGTCTCTAAGCACCATTCTTCTTCTCTCTCCAGCTCAGTGTAAAAAATCCTACTCTTGAAAGGGCAACCGTCCCTTTTATATCCATCTTACAATATTTCCGATTGGTCTAAAACCAGTCAAGTCACAGGCTGTCACTTTTGTTTAGCAAACCAGAGTACAATACGTAATTCGTATGAGCTCCTCCTTCTTGGTACTAACGTTACTTCTCGTTACCTAGTGGTTTTTAAGTAACAGAAAGTCCCTTATCCCTTCAGAACAGACAACTGCTTTGTCTGTGGGGATCACGTGACATGGTACCGGGCACGAAGCCATCCCTAGGATTTCTTATCAAGCTTCCTAAAAGATCTCCTCCAGAAAGCAGTTTTTACCCATCATTCTTTTAGTATTATTCTCTAATGACAGTTAATTCCTATTAATTATAAGCATGCCATTTATGAAAACTTTTACTGTACACATTAAACATTTAATTGTTATATAGTTTCTTTTTTAAGATCTCCCTCTATAGATTCAAGACTCCCTGGTTTTCAACCAGCAACCCTTCCCGTCTGAAAGGGTTAACATTACACAGCTCTTTCTCCTCTGTCTCTGTCTCTCTCCTCTCCAGAGGCCCACATTCCGCTGGTTCACTCCCTTTTCACAGCTTTTCACAGACAGGCCCCTTCTATTGAGACATTTAAAGGCTCAGTTCCATTTTTTTATAAGTAGAGCCATCATAGAGCTGTCTTTCCAGAGTTCAGTTTAAAGATTTATACTGGTCATATAGGAACGACCCAGGATGTCATTGTCAAAAAGTGTCACTTGTTCTGTGGCACTTCTCACCAGCCCACAGACATCCCCAAGAAAGTGGAGCAGGGGACCACGAAGGAGACTGACCAAGGAGACACTGACGAAGAGGAGATCAACCTTTTGACGGCCTCCACCCCGGCACTGCAGACCACGACAAACCAAGATCAAGACGGAGTCTAACGTGGCTCTGTCGGACCACGGCGGGGAGCTGATCGTGGAGTCGGACAGCGGGATGGTGATCCACGAGACCCACGGCCTGAAGTGCAGCGAGTGCGGCGAGATCTTTGGCAGCATCGCCGACCTCCACCAGCACTTTGAGATCCACAAGGACATCAACCCGTACATCTGTGTCCACTGTGGCGAGAGCTTCGCCGTGGAGGCCAGCCTCAAGCAGCACATGAAAATCCACACGAAAGAAAAGGCGTACGCCCCCACCGGGGTCGAGATGGTCGGCAAGGGCGTCATCGACGCCTTCAACCTCAAGTCTCACCAGATGCCGGAGAAGCCCCATCAGTGCTCCGAGTGTAGCAAGAGCTTCGCGGCGGCCATCTCTCTCAGAGAACACATGAAGATGCACTCGGATGACAAGCCGTACAAGTGCACCCAGTGTAGGAAGAGCTTTGTACGCAGGAGGCATCTGAAGAAGCACCAGGAGCTCCACACGCGCGAGAAGCCGTACACCTGTGGCCAGTGCAGTAAAGGCTTCACCACATCCTCCAACCTGAAGCAGCACCAGAAGACCCACGCCGCGGGGGCCGGGGACAAGCCCCGTCGTAAAGGCTTCGCCACCGCGTCCAGCCCCAAGCAACACCAGAAGACCCACGCCGTGGGGGTAGTAGGGGACAAGCCCCATCGATGCACACAGTGTGCGAAGTGCTTTGCAACCGCGGCTAACTTGAAGGAGCACCAGAGGGGGGTCCACTCGGGAGAGAAGCCGTACAAATGCAACATGTGCCGGAAGAGTTTCGTTCGCAAGCGCCACCTGAAGAAGCAAACCCATCACCTGCAAACGGGAACTGGAGTCCCCGACCATCAAGGTGGATTCCCATGACAAGATTGTCATCCGTGTGAGAAAGAGCGTCCTACTGACTAGCCACTACACCGGCGGGCCCTCGCCCTCCATCAAGTGGTACCGCAATGACGAGGAGAGGACAGCGAAACCAGCACAACACATTCAAAAACGCCCGCCCCCTCGCCCCTCTAGTACCGCGATGACGAGGAACGGGGGGGACCAACCACCACGTTCAAGAACGCCCTGACCACCATGTCTCTAGGCCTGATAGGGGCCAAGCGTGAGCACAGTGGCAGACATGTGATGGTGGTGGAGAACAACATAGGCTGCAGGAAAAGACCACTATAGTTGACTGCTACCGGTGACCCTTGACAAGGTACACAGGGAGCGGACGGCGACCTCCTGTAGGCCCCCTCTGAATGAACGACGACCAGTGAATGTTCCCGACTGCATCGTCAAGAAGAGACATCATCAGAGACCTGTAGAACAAGATACTTCTGAACACACATTGTCCACATTGTTATGTATGTATTGGCCCTGCCACACGACAGACCGAGAACAGATGATCAACACTTCACAGCAACTGTCAGATTCACAAACAAGAACTGTTTCACAGAGTTCATATGTATCTGGAAAATTATTGACTAGGAATATGATGAAATACAATCAGTAAGATTGCATTAACCAATTTTATAATGACAATGAGAAATGATCACAGAGTCACATTGCAAAATGGTATTGTTAAACAGGGCAGAACCAGTTGGATTGTTCCAAGACACCAAGTTTGTTTTGACCATTGATAGTATGCACCACAGAACAATGCATAACGATTATCATAATCACCTTTTATATTAACCACTAGGTTAACGGTTTTCAATTTTGACACATTAGCCACTAAGGTAATGTCTATTGTATATATTTATTTAATTTTTATGTGTTACTGTTTTGCCCTGCCACACGACCGACAGAGAACACCTTGTCAACAACGACGCAACATCATTCAGATTAATACCTTCACAAGCAGGAAACTTTTCACACAATTGTATGTATCTGCAAAACGATGAACTAGGGATGTGATGAAAAGAAATCAATGAGAAAACATTAACAATGGTTAGTAATAATGAGCTAAAATGTATTGCTGAAGGAAGAAGTGACCACATGATCACATTACATCACATTAGAATTACTTAGGTTACAAAATTGTATTGTCAGACAAGAAATAATCAGTTGTTTTATTCTCTCATAGAAGAGGACATGCAACGTTGTTTTGCACCTGTATGGTGAACCATTGATAGTATATGCACTAGAATTACATACAGAAGCGATGCATAAGACGTTTTATCTCCTCATTTATAGAGAAGAAATGGAGAAAATTGCCTGATTCTAAGTAAAAACCAACAAAGCTGAGGCAATCACAGATGAAAGTGACACTCAAACTCAGATTAAATACAACTGGATCCTAAGTAATTTCATCAAGAATCATCACAAAATGTGCAAAAATATATATATATATTTGTGAACAGTTTCCCATAATCAATCATGTTAGTTTTATTAACCACCAGGTTAACGGTTGTTAAAATGTTTTTGTACACATTAGCCTTATGTGTAAATCCGATTCCTAATAATTATGAACACAATTTTGTTTTTTCACCCTGTGCACTCTGACCACACAGACAGTGCATGTATTTAATTGGTTTATTACGATGCCTGTATGCACAACGATCACATTAGCTCCCCAGAGTCACGACATGAACGACTGAAGGTATGCCAAGATATTTGCACAGCGATAGCTTCTAATGATTATGTTAATTGTTGTTTGATATCAGAGATGAGGACCACTCATTGATATAGGTATTTTGAGCGATTAATAAAAGAAAAGGGTGATATCTATTCCCACATCTCTGATATCAAAATAACACAGACCGCAGTCCAGTCGATCATGTCATGAATCATGTATGTAAATAATTCTATTAATCATGTATGTAAATAATTCTATTTTTAAACTATTATCCCCACTTTTACCTGTTCCAAACAATCCTGGTATATTATACATTAATCTCACCCACATTATAAGAAAGAAAAGTGAGTATTGTGGTATAATATGTCCTCATATAAATATATCCCCCTCCCCTGTGTTCCCTTTACCTGTGCCCCCCCCCCCCTCTCTGTGGAATAAGACACCCCCCTCCCCTGTGTCCCCCAAACCTGTACCCCCTCCCCCCCATCTGACCTATCAAATGGGACCACACACCCCCTTTGTTGAACTATAAAGGGCTCCTCCCGACCACAATAGAGGTTCTTACCTGGGTAATTTCAGCTGATCACCTGGGGCGAGAGCCTCAGCCATTCTCTCTATGTATTCTATCTGTTTGGTTAATAAACCTTGTTATTATCCAAGCCTCGGTTGACTGAGACATTCTTCATCAGGATATCCACAAATATCCCACACTCCCCTGTCGGTTCGTTATCTTGTCATATCATTGTTATCCTGCTCTCCACGCTTGTACCCTGCATATCGGGTTTTCGTATTATGTTCTGTCCCAGCCCTGCTAAGGTTTTCTTTCGTGATTTGTAGTTTAAGCCTTGTGAAAGAACAAGTAAAGCCTTTTGTCAACTACATCCCGTTGTGTCCTGCCTGTCTCTCTACCCTCGTCCTGTGATTGCTATTGGGTCCACACCAACACCGAATCATCACAATCGGTGCATTTCTCTACACTGAGCTGAAATGAAACGATTGCACATAAATTAGGTAAATAAATATTAACAACACAAATTAACTTATTTACAATTTTACATACAGTAATGACAACACACATATGAACTATTTACAATACAGGGACAGTGTTTACCACAGGATTTTATTAGACTGTGGTGGGTGAACCTCGGACCCTCTAGGGGGGGTCTGGGGGCATGCTCCCCCGGAATTGTTTTTTTTGTGTATATTTTTTTTTTATCCACTTTTTCTCCCATTTTTCTATATTTTTCTCCCATCCCAATTTCGTATCATCCAATTCAACCCTCCCCTGTCACGAACGCTGTTTCTTGCCTCCCACAAGCCGGCTGCAATGTGGACTAAGTCATACATAGCACAAGTCCCCTCCGGTACTTGAGGTAACAGCAGTCGCATCTTTTCACCTGCGCAGCTCGATCTCTCAGTGTCGAGGAGTAACGCGTGGGAGGCTCACGCTGCCCCCGACACTTCCTGATTCTACTGCGCAGGCGCACCAACCGACTTGTAGGAGTCGCTTGTTCACAACGTTCGATCCCCACCCTTCAGTTTTCCCTCCCCGTAATACGGCCAATGTGTATTACTGCGGACGACCAGCTAAACTGAAAACAATGTGGAGAGCTGGATTCGAACACGCGAATCCTAGCGTCTCCACACTGGTGGCGAGTGCCTTGCCCACTACACCACCTAGACGCCCCTTTTTTGTGTATATTTTAAAGTTAAATGCATCAATCTGGTGCACTTTGAGAGCAAAATAAAGAGGCCAGATCTATGATGAACTTTGTGCTCAAAACACAAAATCGACTAGAGCAGTGCTTCCCAATTCTCTCCTCGAAGCACCCCAGCCGTTCAATGTATTTGTTAAATTCCACCACCAGCACACCTGATTCATCTTAACTAGCCCTTTATTAGTTGAATCAGGTGTGCTGGTGGTGGAATATATATATATATATATATATTTTTATTATCTTTTCCTTTTTCTCCCCTCCCAATGTTAGTCGTTATGCCAATTCCCAATCCCCTTCCTGGTCGCTGCGCACTCTACCCCCTACCGTCGGTCTGGGAGGGCGGAGACTATCACATGCTTCCTCCAACACATGTGTAGCCAGCCCACCACTTCTTTTCACCTGGCAGCGCGGACTCTCACTGGGAGAGTGCAACGTGTGGAAGGTCACACTACCTCCCTCCAGATCCTTCCCTTGCTGACTGTAACGGTCCTCCCGGTCCTGCTCCACAACCCCCATTTGTTCATGGACATTTCCCATACCTGAACTACGGCTCTCAACCACCAGGTGGCCTAGTTCAGTGTATTCATCTTTGTTGTCTTTTACTTATTAACACTTTGATCGCCATGGTTAAATTCATAATTTACCATCCCTAGCCAGCTCTATTTGTCTATGGAGAAGTTCCCCTTCTTTGCAGGGCTATAACTTTTTAAATTGTATTGCTAAATTGACATTATTATGGCCCATTCAATGTCCTATATCTATTGTTCAGGGTGTAGCAACGTTATACTTTTTCATTCACATATTCATACTAAAATACGGTCTAAAGTATAAGTATGTTTTTATCGTTTTCTGCAGATTTCTCCAGAACTTGATTTATAGCCCTAAATGCATTATATTGATGATCAAATACAGTTTGATAGCGATCGGTGCCAGATAAAAAATAGAGAATGAGCATGGCGGGGAAAGACGAGTTTCGGCGTCTCCGGCGATTAAAGTGTTAATGTCCTGTCTGTTATCACTAATCTGTTGTGTGTTCATCTGTTGTCGGTGCTGTGCACCATTGTCTAATTTAGTTTAGTCTCCCTTGTGTTGTATCTATGTGCGTTTGGTCTTGTCATGTTTTGTATATGTACCTTGTTATGTTTCGTCATCTCCCCAGCTGTGTGTCATTCACTAATCATCCTCTTGTCTCTAATTAGTCCTTGTATTTAAGTGTTGTCTGCCCAGCAGTCCTTTGCTGGGTCATTACTTTTGTTTGCTGTTCACCATCGTGAGTACTCTGTGTAGTTGTGTTTATATCGTTTTGAGACCACCGTCTCTCTTTTCTTTCCTAGTTTCAAAGTGTTTCTTTTTATATTATGCTCCGTGTATCACAAATAAAGTGCACGTTATTTTGAAAAAGCCAACCACGCATTCCGCCTCCTGTCAATTCTCTCTCTGTTTATCTGCTGCAATTGGGTTCCACATTCCACCATGCCAACAAAACGTTCCACACGTAACAGGCGCCCCGACCGAACTGTAGGAGTCGCTGTTTACAACGACCCGGACCCACCCAAAAAATTCTATATATAAAAAAATATATATTATACTTTTTTCAGGGGGGGCGGGGGGTCCTGTTAGCAAAGCAAGCCGCCCGTCAAGGCAATGGTAGGGGAAACACTGGATGTAGATAAAGATGTAGATATAGATATAGATGTAGAAGTGATATAGATGTAGATGTAGATGTAGATATAGATAAAGATGTAGATATAGATGTAGGAGGAGAGGAGGAGAAAAGAGGTGAGGAGAGGAGAGGAGAGGAACAAAGAGGAGAGGAGAGGAAAGGAACAAAAAGGAGAGGAGAGGAGAGGAGAGGAGAGGTGAGGAGAGGAACAAAGAGGAGAGGAACAAAAAGGAGAGGAGAGGAGGACACGATAAGAGGCAGGAGGGAGAGGAGAGGAACAAAGAGGAGAGGAGGGGAGAGGAGAGGAGAAGAGAGGAGAGGAGATGGGAGAGGAGAGGAGAGGAGAGGAGAGGAGAGGAGAGGAGAGGAGAGGAGAGGAGAGGAGAGGAGAGGAGAGGAGAGGAGAGGAGAGGAGAGAGGAGAGGAGAGGAGAGGAGGGAGGGGTATCTCAAGTCACTGTGTTAGAGTTAGAGTCACAGGACCATCCTGTCTGTTCTCTGTTCTGACTGAGGAAGCTGGCAGGACATTACAGTCACTCCAGGCCTGCTGAGTCATATCCACACAGTGTAACTGTGTGTGTGTGTGTGTGTGTGTGTGTGTGTGTGTGTGTGTGTGTGTGTGTGTGTGTGTGTGTGTGTGTGTGTGTGTGTGTGTGTGTGTGTGTGTGTGTGTGTACACTCTACACGTGCACGCACGCACACACACAGCCATGTGTTGTGGACATACTTATATAAATTTTTTAACCTTATCCTAACCTTAACCATAACGACCACATGTCTAACCTAGACTATACAAATATCACAACAATACTATAAAAGTATCACAATACTATACAAATATCACAATACTATACAACTATCACAATACTATACAAGTATCACAATACTATACAAGTATCACAATACTATACAAGTATCACAATACTATACAAATATCACAATACTATACATATACAAATATCACAATACTATACAAATATCACAATACTATACAAGTATCACAATACTATACAAGTATCACAATACTATACAAGTATCACAATACTATACAAATATCACAATACTATACAAGTATCACAATACTATACACAAATCACAATGCTATACAGATATCACAATACTATACAAATATCACAATACTATACAAATATCACAATATTATACAAGTATCACAATACTATACAAGTATCACAATACTATACAAGTATCACAATAGTATACAAGTATCACAATACTATACAGATATCACAATACTATACAAGTATCACAATACTATACACAAATCACAATACTATACAGATATCACAATACTATACAAGTATCACAATACTATACACAAATCACAATACTATACAGATATCACAATACTATACAAATATCACAATACTATACAAGCATCACAATAATATACAAATATCACAATACTATACAAGTATCACAATACTATACAAATATCACAATACTATACAAGTCACAATCCTATACGATACAGAATATACACCAATACAACGACCACAGGACCATGCGCACACAGAGTCCACAGGGAACATGAAAGCATTTTGCGACTGATCAAAATTGTATCATGTATTGAAATGTATTGTCATCATGCAGCACAAGTATACAGTACAACGAAAAGAAGTTTGGCATCTAACCAGAGTACAAATGTAACAGTAAAGTGCAATGGTAATATACAATGAACAGGTGTTTAAACTGGGTAGAAAATATATAAATACAGAGTAATAGTGCTAATCGGATGTATGTACAGAGTTGTAGTATTAATATGTACAGTGATCCAGGTATAAAGACCCTATAGTAGCGGGGCGACTACGTGGCGTAGTGGGCAAGGCGCTCGCCACGAATGCAGAGACGCTGGGATCGCCTGTTCGAGCCCAGCGCTCCACATTGCTTTCAGTTTAGCTGGTCGTCCGTACTAATACACATTGACCGTATTAGGGGGTGGGAAACTGATGGGTGGGGATCGGGCGTTGTGGACAGCGACTCCTACAGGTCGGTTGGTGCGCCTGCGCAGTAGAATCAGGAAGTGTCGGGGGCAGCGTGAGCCTCCCACGCGTTACTCCTCACCACTGAGAGATCGAGCTGCGCAGGTGAAAAGATGCGACTGCTGTTACCTCAAGTACCGGAGGGGACTTGTGCTATGTATGACTTAGTCCACATTGCAGCCGGCTTGTGGGAGGCAAGAAACAGCGTCCGTGACAGGGGAGGGTTGAATTGGATGATACGAGATTGGGATGGGAGAAAAATATAGAAAATGGGAGAAAAAGTGGAAAAAAAAAAAAGACCCTATAGTAGTAAGTCATACTGGCCAGCAGTGTAGGTAAGGGATATGTACAGATATATAGTATCTAAAGATATGTAAAAAGTGCAGACAGATGTGGATATATATCAGATGTGGATATATATATATATATATATATATATATATATATATATATATATATATATATATATATATATATATATATATATATACAGTAAAAATAAATAAATATATATGTATATGGTGTATACATGGTGCATGGTGCAGCTTAAAAATGCAGACTTAACCCTTTCACTGCCACACTACAGAAGGTTAACCCTTTACTAACCGTGGGTAGTGTGATAGTAAAGGGTTAACCTTCTGTGGTGTGGCACTAGTGAAAGGGTTAACCGGCTGTTGTGTGGCAGTGAAAGGGTTAACCTTCTGTGTATTGTTGCAGTGAAAGGGTTAACCTTCTGTGTATTGTTGCAGTGAAAGGGTTAACCTTCTGTGTATTGTTGCAGTGAAAGGGTTAACTGTTGTAAGGAGTAGAACGTGACATCGTAGCGTGACATCGTAGTTAGTAGACTAGAGTCACTACGGGGTACAACAAGGTCACCCCAAGAGAAGCGGCATGGGACAAGATAACAGGTGAGTTTAACCCATTGAATCCTGGGAAACACATTTCCAAGATGGCAGCTCCATGTGGTGAGTTTGTGAGATTTTATGTATTTTAAATGTGTTTTTTATGGCTTTTTTATGGCTTTTCTTTTTTACTACACCTGCTTGATATTGCCTTCATTCAGTTACTGGCTGGACATAGTCTGAAAATCTGCTCTACAAACTGTAGCCTCCATCGGCCCTGCTTTGTGGGCTAAGGCCTGCTAGCCTTCCTGCTAGCCTCCACCAGCCCCACAGCAGCTGCTTGGATTACCTGCTTTCTGTGAGCTGAGGCCATCTTACTGCTGCGGTGTGGCTCGTCTGTAGCCTAGATCTGCAGCAGGGGCTTATTGCCCTGTGGGACTGAGAAATATATTTTTTACTTTGGCCTGACTTAGGGCTTGTGTCCACCAGGGACGTTTTATGAGTTGTCAGCTCCTTTCTGTCATTAATTTCTATGCTGGAGAAGCGACAGGCGCGCTCCTCTTCCCAGCACCTCGCCTCGCGTTTTATGAGCTCTCGGCGGCAGCGTTTTTGGTCGGAGCGCTCCCAACTCATAAAGTTGAAACTAGTTAAACTTTTTGGAAAGGAGCGCGCTCATCAAGGTAACTCGTCGAGGAAGGGGCGGAGCCGTGGCTGGCGCGAGCCTCAGAGAAACGCTCTGAGCTTTTTTTTTTTTTTTTTCAAAGCGGTCCGCCTTGAAAAAAACGTCCGCTATGGACACATAGCCTTAGGCCTCCAGCCTGCTACACCTGGGCCTTCAACTCTACTGGGCCTCCAGCTCTACTGGGCCTCCAGCTCTACTGGGCCTCCAGCTCTACTGGGCCTCCAGCTCTCCCTATACCTTTCCTAACCAAGCTGGGTCCCTCCTCCACCAGGCTCCCCACTCCTCTCTTTCTATCTCTATCCGTAACCCGGTTTATCCAATCAAAACTAGAATATCTCGTTACGCTCCACTTTACCCAGCTCGTCCTTGTGCGATAAACCATGCCAACTTAATTGCGATTAAACCTACCCGCATGGCTGAAAATCGCGCTGTTAAATATACAGAGTGCGTGAAGGTTGGCCTTATCAACATCCGCTCTCTGCCAACCAAAGCTCTTTTGGTAAATTAACTGATAACAGACCATAGTCTCGACTTATTGGGCCTCACTGAGACATGGCTTAAACCTAATGACTTTCTGCCCTTAAACGAGGCTTCACCCCCTAATTTTAGTAGCTCCCATATCGCACGCACCTCCAAGAAAGGAGGCGGAGTTGCTCTAATTTACGACTCTAAGCACAACTTTACATCCGACGCAAACTGTACGTTTTCCTCGTTTGAGGTGCTCCTGTTGCGTCCCTCTCCCCCCAACAGAAAGTGTGGCGGTCTGATTCCTACCTCCACTGCATCCTTTGTAATGGCTGTCCTTTACCGCCCCCCTCACACGCTCAGATAACATTTTAATTGTTGGTGATTTTAACATTCATTCCAACAAAACTCTAGATCCCCTAAATAAGGCTTTTACCGACATCATTGACTCTGTCGGTCTCATTCAAATAATCGTTGACCAACCCACTCACAGTGGTGGGAACACCCTTGACTTAGTCCTAGCCCGCGGTCTCACTGTGTCAGATTTGACTGTTTCTCCTATGTTCCTGCTCTCTCAGACCACTACCTCATCAAATTTCAAATTGATTTGACGGTTTCTCGCCCAGACAGTGTAGAATCCTACATGAGCCGTCGTATTAACGCCTCAACTGTCCCAATTCTAGTTAACTGCCTACCAGACACCCTCTCTCCCTTCCTCTCTTACTCTGGCCCCCTTGATCTCTTTACAGACAAACTTAACGCCGCCCTTCGTAGCACGCTCGACATTGTCGCTCACCTTAAGCCTAAAATTAAACGTGCTCCGCAAAAACACTCCCTGGTTTACGGAGGAAACTCGCTCCTTTAAAAAGGCATGTCGCAAACTTGAACATAAATGGCGTTCGACCAAACTAGAAGTATTCCGCCTTGCCTGGAATGATAGTTTACGTAACTACAAAAAGGCACTCTCACTTGCCAAAACCTCATATTTTTCCAGGCTCATTAACACTTTGGCTGCCATGGGTTAAATTCATTATCAACCGTAGGTTGCCGGCTCTATTTGTCTATAGAGAAAGTCCCCTTCTTTGCAGGGCTATAACTTTTTAAATTCTATTGCTACATTGCCATTATTAGGGCCCATTCAAAGTCCTATATGTATTGTTCATTGTGTAGCAACGTTAAACTTTTTCATTCACATATTCATAGTAAAGTATGGTCTAATGTATAAGTATGTTTTCTTTTTTTTTTTAAACTTTGGCCATTTCCCTGGCTCTTTTATACGTTTATCGCATTTATACTTGGTCAAGTTCGACCGACGGAAGCAGGCTGAAAGGGTTCAGATGGGGGGGAAGACACTCTGGGAAAGGCACGGCTGCAGTCCGGGATTCGAACTCGCTCAGCCCCAGATCCGTGACGAGCACGGTTGTCCACGGCGCTGAAATAGCACTCGCGGTACGTGGTGAGCTACTGGAGCTCCCCTATAAGTATGTTTTCATCTCTTTCTGCAGCTTTCTCCAGAACGTGATCTATAGCCCCAAATACATTATATTGATGATGCAATACAGTTTTATGGCAATCAGCGCGATATAAAAAATTCCAACTAGACGTACTTCTAGAAGTTACTACACGTCATCTGATGTTGACCGGATGGGCTAGGGGGCGTTTATAATTCCATGGGCAGCGTTATACCAATCATCTAATGTGGGTCAAATGTTGATAATAGCAGTTAGTATCGAAGACGGTAATTTTACACGCTAAAACTCACCCCAGTCTCCGCGCGCCGTTGGGCGATCATCGTAGAGTAGAAATTTTACCATTATGGGATGTCGATTTACCCGGTCCATCTCCAGCTTGTATAATGGTATATACGTCCAAATCATGTTGTTTATCGAGTTATTGGCAATCGATCGCTATGTAGTGTGTCGAGATCGAGCCTCTGGACCTATAGCGAGTGCCCGGAAGTAATACGGCCGACCAGCACAACCTCTACGGCACTTCCTGTTAAGCGATTGCGCCGATCGGCCACCAGATGGCGCTCCTGAACCGCCAGAGAGCTCAGTGGGTCCTCCTGGTGGATCTCAGGCCAGCGGAGGGGAAATATGAATCCGATCCCAGATTTTTGAAATATTGATATTAAAGACGCTGTAAAGCGTCTTCGGCAACTTGAGCATGGCCGGGAATGACGTGTTTAGGCGTTTTCCGGCAGCCAAAGTGTTAACGAAAACAAAAACAACTCAAAGTTTCTGTTTGACACAGTTGCAAAACGTACTCAGAAACAACCAAGTGCCCTAAACCATGCGTTCTCGGCTAACGAATTCATTAAATTCTTTACCAAGAAAATGTATCTCATAAGAGATGAAATTGTTGCTTTACTCAACAATCAGAGTCCCTCCCAACCTCTGATGGGCTTTCCTCCTGACCTTGAATCCAGCCATACGCTATGCTGCCTTGAAAACGTCTCACTTAGTGTCCTCTCACCCTCAACCTCTCTGTTTGACCCTCTTCCAGCAACTCTCATCAAAAAACTCTTCCCAACTCTAGGCCCTGCCCTACTCAATATCTTCAACACCTCCCTGTCTACTGGCGTGGTGCCCCTGGCCTTTAAATCAGCCGTCATTAAACCACTACTTAAAAAACCGAACCTCGACCCTCCAATCTTAAAAAATTACAGACCCATCTCCAATCTTCCGTTCCTATCCAAAATATTAGAACGGATTGTCGCAACGCAACTTACTGACCATCTATCAAACAATAATCTTAATGAATCTTTTCAATCTGGCTTTAGAGCCTTACACTCCACCGAAATGGCGGTTACCAAAGTCACAAATGACTTACTGCTCTCTCTTGACTCAAACCTAACTTCTGTGCTCTTATTGCTCAATCTCAGTGCAGCCTTTGATACTATCGATCACTCGATTCTTCTAGGTCGGCTTGAGAATCATGTTGGCATTCCGGGTCACGCACTTGCTTGGTTTAAATCTTATTTAACTGATAGAACACACTGCGTGGTCTATAATGATTTAACATCTGAGACCCTCCCAGTGCAATGCGGGGTCCCACAAGGCTCTGTCCTGGGCCCTTTGCTATTTTCGATTTACATGCTACCCCTCGGCAATATCATACGCAAATTTGGCATAAACTTTCATTTTACGCTGATGACACCCAATTATATATACCTAGTATTAAGCCAAATGATTCCTCCCAATTACAAAATCTTGAGGCTTGCCTGCTTGCCGTCAAAAAGTGGATATCTCCCTCAACTTTGATACTTGTCATGTATCCCAGAGCTCCACCATAAAAAACCTCTGAGTCATTTTTGATTCCTCCCTCTCATTTAATGCACATATAAAAAATTTCACCAAAATTGCCTTCTTCCATCTTCGCAATATCGCAAGAATTCGCCCCATTTTAACTCTGGCTGATGCTGAAACCCTAATTCATGCTTTTGTCTCATCACGTCTGGACTACTGTAATGCACTTTTTTCAGGCCTACCTAATTCAAGCATCAAAAATCTTCAACTCGTGCAAAATGCGGCTGCACGGATACTACTAGAACTAGAAAATGTTATCACATCACACCAGTTTTGGTCCACCCTACACTGGCTTCCTATTCAAGCCCGATCTGACTTTAAAGTGCTACTCCTCACCTACAAAATTTTAAATGGCCCTCACACCGCTCTATCTATCCGATCTCATCTCTCGATACTCGCCCGCTCGTGCTCTGCGCTCACAAAATGCGGGGCTTCTATCGATTCCTAGGGTTAAAAGGAAATCCGCCGGCCACAGAACAAATTGGAACCTGTTGGAACAAATTACCTGCCGTCGTCAGGGGCGCCTGCTCTGTCGAAGCTTTTAAATCCTTGCTTAAGACCCATCTTTTCTCTCTCTCCTTCAACCTACCCTGATCTCACCTGGTCGGGGACTGACCCTTAGATTAATCTGTCTAGTTTAGTTAGGATGTCTATTTGCTCCCTTGTCTGCTTTTCTGCAGACATAGGAGAACCGTCTTCTGTCTGGCCTGCAGTGCTGAACCCTCTGAGTGACTCCTC